>NW_006794559.1:967790-987136 GCF_000442215.2 Lipotes vexillifer | reverse complement strand
GGGAGGAGAGGCTGGTAAACCCTGCTCTCAAAGGATGAAACAGAACAGATTAAGCACAGTTACCATCTTAGAGGGATCCAGGACCTCCTGTAAAGACCTTGTGATGTTCTGGAAACACTGGAACCCCCTCCCCCGTGGATCTGGGTTTTGCACGCCCCCGTGGCCCGTGGGGGTCCCGGCGTTGGCGCCTCCGAGGTCACGGTGATCGGCTCTGAAGCTCACCATGCAGGGGCCAGGGTCTCACGTGAGGGGCAGCCGGCTTGGGAGGCAGGGGTAGGTGTAGGCTACAAAGGAGTGGCCAGCAAGTCACAGCAGGGGCCACAGAGAGCGGGCAGGCTGTCTTGTTTCCTTTCTCACTGTGGTAAAACACATGGGACAAAGATCACCGCGAACCATTTTGAAGTCTACAGAGTCCAGAGGCATTAAGAGCATCCACTCCGCTACACAGCCATCACCGCCGGCCCGCTCCGGAGCTTTTATCACCTTGCAAAACTGAAACTTCATCCTCATTAAACACCACCTCCCCACTCCCCGCTCCTCCCAGAGGCCTCCAGCAGTTCCCTTTCCACTCACCTCCATCCTGTGACGTCGGAGGCCTTTCAGGCTTCCTGGGGAAGCCCTGAGTGTCTGGGGCCTCCAGCTCACACCTGATCAAAAGCGATAAACAGGAGAGAGCCTGGGCCGCCCGGTGCTCCGAGGTGTGTCCGCGGGGACACGGCCACCTCCAGACCCTGCAACCTGACCACGGAGCGTCTGTCCCCCCTTCCCAAATCCTGCTGACCTCTGACCACTCAGAGCCTCCAGGGTTTTTATTTTCTGGAATGTCTGGCTTGTTCTAAGAAGTCTTGGAGGCTCCATAGATGTGTTTAAAGACTCATAAGGAACAGGAGCCGGATCTGTAAGGTTGCTATTCTGGTGCCCTTGAAACGGAGACCCTTGCACGTTTTTTTGTTGTTGTTGTTTTTTCTAATATTTTCCAGTTGTTTTTTTTTCTTTTAATTAAAAAAATATTTTTTGGCCACACCGCGTAGCCTGTGGGATTTTAGTTCCCTGACTAGGAATTCCTTCAACAACAGTTATTTAGTAAGCACCTGCTCTGTGCTCAATGCAGTTTATTTTATTTTATTTTTTATAAGTTTATTTTATTTTTGGCTGCATTGGGTCTTCGTTGCTGTGTGTGGGCTTTCTCTAGTTGTGGCAAGCAGGGGCTACTCCTTGTTGCGGCGCACGGGCTTCTCATTGTGGCGGCTTCTCTTGTTGTGGAGCATGGGCTCTAGGCGCGTGGGCTTCAGTAGTTGTGGCACGGGGGCTCAGTAGTTGTGGCTCGCGGGCTCTAGAGCGCAGGCTCAGTAGTTGTGGCGCACGGGCTTAGTTGCTCCACGGCATGTGGGGTCTTCCCGGACTAGGGCTCGAACCCATGTCGCCTGCATTGGCAGGTGGATTCTTAACCACTGCGCCACCAAGGAAGCCCTCAAGGCAGTTTAGTACACTAGGAGTACAAAATAGATAAAGCCTGCCCTTGTGGAGCTGGCAAGCATTTACTGAGTACCCAGACCAGATCGCCAGGTCTGGGTACTCAATAAATGCACACATCTAGCTGTGAAGAGTTTATGTAGGGATGTTTCAGAATGGGAGGACAAAGTTTGGGCAGGGAATGGCCCTCGATTGCTTTTCTCTGCTGTTCCCCAGCAGAAGCCACCAATCGAGGCAGTCACCTCGGTTGCTTCCTGTTTCTAACAAACAGAAGCCCGAGAACCTGGGTAGCACCAGGGCCTGGTTAAATGACCACAGGTGTTTTGCCCAATGGCCCTGGGCAAGCCCAGCCCCCAACTTTCCTTTTGACTAAGCAAGGACATCGCAAACTGCTCCCCTGGAAGTTCCCCAGTGTGGCCACGAGATGGCAGAAGAGAACATCCTTGGGAAAACTTGCCATAACATGCCAACAAAAGGCTTTTGTAAATGTCATAATTACCTTATTCTGAATTTTTCATGAATGCACATCAGAAGGCCTCATCATACACTGGAAGTTCCATTCTTGGGACTGGCATTAGTGGACTCTATTCTGTCTGGGACTCAGGTATAAATTCCAGGAGGGGTCGCTGTTCCTTGGGATGACACCAGGCAGCAGGTAGAAGCAAGAGCCTTTGTGTGAATTGGGAAAGAAACACATTTATCAAGCACTTCCTACAAGCCAGAGTTTGCATTATCTAATACACATCCTCACCCACTCATTTAATTGTTCAATAAATATTTATTAAGCTTCTCGTGGTTTCCAGGCACTGATACAGGCCACGTAACCTAATAAATATATAATAGTGTCAGCTGTTGATAAGTGCTATGAAACAAAAAATAAACAGAGTAAGGGGTGAAGCCTGGTATTTTAGAAGGAGTGGCCCAGGAGGGCCTCTCTGAAGAGGTGACATTTGAGCAGAGACATGCATGGAGTAAGGGAGCGAGATGGGGAAGAACATTCTGGAAGGGGTCCTAACAAGGGCGGATGCCTGAGATGGGAATATGGTTCGTGTGTCTAAGAACAGCAAAGAGGCTCTCGGGCCTGGAGTGTGGTGAGCAAGGGGTGAGGGAGAGGTGACCCAGATTGATCGTGTAGGGCCTTGGGGGCCATGATAAGACTTTGGGTTCTCTCCTATGCATGTTGAGAAGCCGTCAGACAGTGGTTCTCAATGCGGGCTGCCCCTCAGAATCATCTGAGGGCCTCTAATCCCAGTGCCTGCGCCTCCCTAGACCCAGAATCAGAACTCTGGGGTTGCAGCCTGGGCATCTGTTTTTGTCTAAACGCGCCAGGGATTATTAGAAACCAAGGTTGAAGCCACGGCATTCGATATTGTGTGAGAGCACAATAGAAACTAAAAGCACGGTGCAAACACTGTGATTAGCGATAATGTGTGCCTTTCGGGAACAACTTCGGGTCTAGTAAGTGCGCGGAAGCATGACGTGGGTCACTGAGCACAGCTATTTAATACTATGAACTTTTTAAGTTGGAACCCCTATCTCCCATCAACACCAGTGAATCTTTCCTGGGGAAAATGAAATTCCTAAAGCGCCGTGAGTCATTCGAAGCCATGACCAGCATAAGAAATAGGATGATACAGGTAAAATACAGGCATGTCTCTGTTTCTATAAATTTGTCAGGTATGTTTAGATGTAAACTAACCAAGGCAAGGTTTGGATTTCCTCGGTGCTGTTGTTCAGAACAAGCATAATGAGATGCTGGTGGTCACGTCTCCGGAAACAGCAAAACTCCTCTCACATCCTCCCCCTTCCTCTGGGTCCTTTGTTCTCTTGTTCTGTTCACATCTGCATGTGCCCTGCTGAAGGCCTCTGTGGAAATGAGAATGCTCATTTTATTGAGCAAACATGTGTTGACTTTGATTTGAGAAAAAAATGTGTTGGGAGTTTCTTAAGAACATCCCCAGTGGTGCCTGGAATGCCTGGCAGAAGCATGTATAATTTTTAGATCATTTTCTCAAGCAAGGTGTGCCAGCCAAGGCCTCTGTGTCTTGCCTTCGACATATCAGCACCTCCACACAGAGGAACTCTGAATATTACAAACAAGTGCCCTGCTTGGACCCCATTTTGTTGCAAAATTAAGTATGATGGGATTCCTTCCTGGCCTGAGTTGGGGCCCCCATCTCTGCCCTGAGAAGATTACCAGCAGTTTGGAACATTGCCTCCATTTGCTGGAACTCTTTCCAGGAGTTCTACGGAACCCTGCCAGCCTCTCTTCTGGACCACCCTCCTTCCTGACCCCACTCCTCCAATCACTGGGCAGCAAAACCCACCCTGGGGCCAAGAAGCCATAGACATAGATGTTGAAACTGACGTTTCCCACCTGAGGCTTGAAGGATAAAAATCAAATATCAGTTAGGTGTGGCATTTAGCAGTGATTAAGTGCGTGTGAAGCCTTTTGACTGGTCTTTGAAATTTCTGACTACAATTTAAAAATAAGTCAAAGAATGGTAGACCCTAAACAATGTGGTTTGGGCAGCAGAGACAGGAAACAGCACTGCACTAACCCTTCCTTTGTTCTCCAGTGAGTGGTGCTGTGAAGCTTTCAGATTATGCTTCCCTTAATCAATAGCTTGGCAAGATTGTGTGCAGAGTGGCCGGTCACCTGCTACCTCAAGTTTATTTTTCCAAGGTAGAGGTAAGGCACCCAGTAAGCTTCTCGCTAGAGATTTGATTGCATGAAATCTACCCACACCCACCTGAGTCAAAATAATTGTTCGAACCCAGTCCATCTTGAATACTCTGTATTAATATAGTATATTTTTTAAATTAGTCTTTTAAAAATCAAATCAGTACATGCAAAGTCTAGAAAGGCAAAGATGTCTACAAGACTTGTTTGGAGAAATAGTCCCGCCATTTTCCCTCCCCTGGCCAATCCCCACTCCTTAGAGGCACCACTTTGAACTGTTGCAGACAATCTGATGGTTTATCTCCAAATGGCCTATGCTTCCATAACTACTTGTTGGTTTCTCCGTTCTCAACTTTATGTATTAACTTCCTACTGTAGACAGTGAGAGTTTAGCTCTTCCTCACGCCCCCCTGCCATTCACATCGGCTGCAAATGCGCACTTGTGTTGGGGGGAGGGGTGTTTCCCATCCACCCAGTACAGCTTTATAGTGCCTTTAGTTAGATTAATATTCACCGTCACATTGTTATGCTCACGTAAGTGCTGTTTTCACGTAAGCTACGGAGTGTACTAAGATTCGCTTTTCCTTCTCTGCAGATACTGTACTTTGGTTTCCCTGGAGTTACTTTTACTCTTTTAAAAATTTGCTTACTCTTCTGTATATTTTTACTAATTCAGCCTCCAAATCTTCCTTGGTTTAGTAAATATCCTCTCAGTATGATCCGATACACTAAATGTTCTATTGATTTCATCATCTTAAAGAGGTTTCATCTGGAGCCTTCTGAAGGGCTCCAATCTGGAAGCCAGAAAGAGCCTTTGAAAAGTATCCTGGGGTCCCCTTCACCTCTCTGCTTTGTCACCTCCTGCCACCTTCTGTATCCCATGTCATCTTTTTTCTTGATTCTTTCCTTTTTTCTTCTTTTTTTTTTTTTTTTTTTTTTTTTTGTTTTTTTCTTTTTTTTTTTTTTTTTTTTTTTTTTTTTTTTTTCTGGTGGGGCACTTTTCTGTAGTAGCTTGCTGAGAACTGAAACATGGGAGGTAAATTTTTTCTAGGGTCTTGAATGTCTGAAAACGTTTTTATTCTGCTTTCCCACTTGATCGACACTTAGCTGAGTGTGGAATTCCAGCTGGAAGCCATTTTCCTTGGGAACTTTGAAAGCATCCCTCCACTGACTTTGAGCTTTCAATGTTGCTATTGAAAAGCCCAAGGCATTCTGGTTATTCATCTTTTATATGAAAACGTTTTTCTCCCTAGAAGCTTGTAGAATCATCTCTTGGCTTCTAGTAATTTGAAATTTCATGGTGAAGTATGTTGGTGTGGATCCATTTTTATCCATTATGCTGGCTGCTCAGTGGGCCCTTTTTATCTGGAAACTCATGTCCTTGGATTTTGGGCCATTGTCATGAATTTTATTTTAATCCTCTCCCCTCCATTTCCCCTGCTCCCTTCTAGAACTCCTATTATTTAGATGTTATTCCTTCTTGAGCCTCTAATTTTCTTATCCTTTCTCTCCTACATTTTTTTCTTTTTGTTTTACTTTTGAGAAATCCTCAACTTATTTTCCAAATTCCCTAATTTATTTTTCTTAATTCCTACCAGCTTTAATTCAAAGAGTCTTTTTAATTATCTGAATTGTTATTTTTGATGGTATCCAGCTTATATTTCATGATGACTGTGTCTTCTCTCCTTTTAGACTATGCCCATGGGTATTTTAAGCATTCTTCCCCTATTTAGTCTCTGTTCCCTCCAAGTTGTTTTTCCCCAAATGTCTTATGATTCTTGGCTGTCTGCTGATGTTTAAGAGGAGGGGTCTGAAAAGCTGCTGGGAAGTTCTGTGCACAGACCCATGGTTTTCACTCTAAGGAAATATGGATAAGCCATTTTATTGCAGAAGCCCAGAAGGTGGCATTTTTAGATTCTGTTTTTAGCTGATCCAGACCAGAGGGTGAAAGCATGACTGTCCTGAGCTCTGAATGGGGGGCAGGGGGAGGAGGAACTTAGCATTCAGTGTGTAAAACTTCATTTACGTCCTGTGTGTGCCGGCTGTCCCCAAGCCCTTGATGCTTGGTGTTACCCTCTCCAGAGACTAAACCACCAGGGAGGTGGTGGGGCGGGAGATGTACCCCACTGTGCAGGAACGGGATGGGGGAGCTTAACAATCAGATTCCATGTGTTGGCCCACCTTCACACCTGCTTCCTAAGGTGCTGATGCTGCCGATTCCTGAGATGGGTGTGAGTGTGTGCATGAGTGTGTGTGCAACTTGAGTTATTTTTATTGCTTCCTTACTATAAAACTTTGAATCCAGCTCTCTGAATTGGCTAAATCACTCACCACTCTTCTATCTGCTTTTCAGCTTCCAAAACTGTCAACATTGTTGTCTTCTCTCCAGTTCTTGTGAGTTGATACATTTAAAAAAACTATATTTCACTACCCTCACTGTCATTTACTGAGTTTAAGGAGGGAGTAGGTGGAAGTATTTCTATTCAGTCCACATCTCTATCCAGAAGTCTGCCACCGCCGTGACCCGGGTGTATAATTGCAGCCTTCTTCTGATTGAACAGACTTTCTGTCTCTGCTCTTTCCAGCAACTTGTTCAAGATGCCTGGGAAAGCCACCTTCTCCCCAGGTCTAGTTTGCCGACCTGTTCTCCCCAAACCCAAAGCAGTCTGCCGGGTCCTGCAGACGTTAGCTCGCTCCCACTCTCCTTCCGTTGGACTTCAAGCCATAAGCCCGTTTGCAGCATCCACTCAGGACAGACTTGGTGGGGCTGAGAATCCAAGGACCCAGGGAGAGTAGATATCCCCACTGACATCCTGACATTAAGGACCAGGCAGCCTCAAATTCTGATCTGGCCACCTGGCATCCAGGGAAGTTGGTTTCTGATTTGTTGGTTTTGTTTTTTTTTTAACATCTTTATTGGGTTATAATTGCTTTACAATCGTGTGTTAGTTTCTGCTTTACAACAAAATGAATCAGTTATATGTATACATATGTTCCCATATCTCTTCCCTCTTGCGTCTCCCTCCCTCCCACCCTCCCTATCCCACCCCTCCAGGCGGTCACAAAGCACCGAGCTGATCTCCCTGTGCTATGCGGCTGCTTCCCACTAGCTATCTACCTTACGTTTGGTAGTGTACATATGTCCATGCCTCTCTCTCGCTTTGTCACAGCTTACCCTTCCCCCTCCCCATATCCTCAAGTCCATTCTCTAGTAGGTCTGTGTCTTTATTCCTGTTTTAATTTCTTTTCCATCTGCTTAGACTTAGAAACAGGGAAAAACCCTAGTGGTGTACTTGCCTTTGGCTGCAAGTAACAGAAACCGCAAGCCACACAGATGTAGGTAACGTGCACATGTTTCGGCTACGTGATTGAAAGTCCAAAGATAGGACAGTCTGCAGGGTTGGTTGACCCAGCTGCTCTACAATGTCATCAGTGACTCCATTCTTTCAGCCTCTGTTTTCTTTCAGTTTTTCTCCATCCACATCGTTCTCATTTCATTTTCCCCTCGTGGTTATAGGAGGGCTGTGCCGGTAGCAGTGCTTCCTTAGTCATGGTCAATTTCAGTACACACGTGAGAGAGAAGAGACTTTCAACTCACAGCTGGGTGTATGTGCATAGCATGCGACCCACGTCTGGCTCATCACTGTTAGCAGAGCACATGCACAGCCAGCTCAGGTCCGGGCAGTGGGGAGGTTGTCAGGAGACCAGGACAGGGCAAAGGAGGTGAAAGCCTTAAAACTAAGGTGGTGGCAATGGGACCAGGAAAGAAAGAAGAGTTTTCAGGGGGACATCGTTTGAGGTGGTTTTGGGAAGTCAAGTAGGAGAGCGACTTAAAGAAGGCTGGGGAGGAGGAAGGGCCAGTGGCGGAGATTTGGGGGCATGAGAATTTGGAGGGAGAGAAAAGCCCCCTTGGGACACTACATCGGTCAGGCCCTGCTGTGGGCTGAGCTGTGTGCCCCCCCCAAAAAAGGTACGTTGAAGTCCTAACCCCTGTTTTCCTGTGAATGTGACCTTATTTGGAAATAGGGTCTTTGTAGATGTCAACAAGTTAGAGTAGGGTGGGCCCTTAATCCAACAGGACCAGTGTCTTTACAGGAAGAGAAGAGACACAGAGACACAGAGACACAGAGACGAGAGTGCCGTGTCATGAGGAAGGAAGAGCCTGGAGTGACACAGCCACAAGCCAAGGATGCCCGAGGTTGCTGGCAACACCGGAAGCTGGAGAAATACCTAGAACAGAGTCTCCCCTGGACCCTTCGGGGGCAACATGGCCCTGCTGACAGCTGGCACTTTGATTTTGGACTCCTGGACTCTAGAACTGTAAGGGAATGAAGTTCTCTTTTAAGCCACCCAGTTTGTGGTAGTTTGTTATGGCAGCCCTAGGAAACTCATACGGGCCCCCACCAGAGAACAGATGGCGCCCTCGAAGTGGGGAAGTGAGAAGAGTCTGTAGAAACCATAAGCAAGAAAGACTGTGGGTGAGGCTGGTGGGACCAACACGATGATGAAGCACCTGGATCTGGTAGAAACCTTACTGGTACGAGACAGAGGCAAAGGGAGGGAGCAGATACTGCAACCCAGAGAGGGCAGCTCAGCCGTGGGAGAGGGTGATGGTCCTCGAAGGAGGGATGCAGCCGACCCAAGGCAGGCTGGGAGGAGAGATACCCTGACTTCCCTCTCCTCCTGCCTCCCACTGGCTGAACCCAACCAGAAGCCCGTGCAAGGAAGCCCGGTGGGCAGTTCACGTAGACAGGCTCCCGGGGCAGAGAGCAGAGTGGAGGTGGGCAGAGGATGGACCTGGAGGGGCCCCTGGAAAATATTCCTGGGAAAAAATAGGGGAACGTGGTTTTAGCTGGAACCTTCTGAGAGAAACTGTCAGTAGGCTGGGTGCCTGACCAGCTGATGTGAACTAGCTTCGTGGTTCCCCAGCTGGAATGGGTCTTGGGACAAGGAGCTTGGTTTGGGGCTGGGAGGCCACACCTCAAATCCCAGCTGGCTGCTCCAGATGGCCCACACGGGCCTTGCCTCAGTTTTGTTCCTGCCTCTGAAAAAGGTTACTGTGCCCAGGGACCTGTTCCTAACAACTCAGGACTCCCGTCGCATTTCAGATTTAGGCTTTAAAAAAAAAAAAAAGCGTAGCACATTATCGTGGAAATCACTCAGACCTTTTATTATGGCATAAAAATTAGGATTTTTAATAGCCAAATGAAATAATGAGAATTGAAAACTATACCTTGGAATAAAGCAAATAACCAAATTCCAGTTAAAAACTCTGAAGCCTGCTGTGCCCTCTCTCAGTTGTGGGATTTTTTTGTTTGTGTTTTTGTTTCATTTCAAAATTGAACTGTTTACAAAGTTTTGCATTAAGTTTGTCATATTTTGCATCAGTTTTTCGTTAAGGGAGAATAAAGTGATTTGGATTATACATCTCCGGAAAATGAAAAACAAATGAAATTTTTTTCTATTTAATTCTGAACTGCCTCAATGGCCGGTTTTTACAGAGGCATTTTATACAACAGCTGAACTCAACATTAATCTATGAACCAAACATTTCCAAGGGCAGAGGACTCAGAGTTATAATAGTTCTGATACAGAACAAAACCGTCCATTACTATCCCTTTCTGCACAAGCACAAGTCTTTCATTCTCATTAAAGTGTAAAAATGATGAAATAGTGGCGTGGCCTCCATGAGATATGTAACATGTTTTTCAGTGAAAAAATACATTTGAGGGAGAGGATTTTATTTAGAGATGATCATGACCAATGTAGTCAGACTTATGCAGCCACGTTGGAGAGGTGTCCAATAAATCATTTCCATTTTGTAAAAGTTATCATGAGCTTCCTCACCAACAGGTTTGCACATATTAAAATGGCTAGAGCTGGGATTTTTTTGGCCAAATGAGATGAAAGGTCACTGTTACAAAAAAAGAAATAATTATAATAGCACTAGCTGCCATTTATTGAGCCCTTACCGTGCCTGATCCACATGCATGAATTTATTTACTTTTCACGACAGCCCTGTGGCGTGGGCTCTGCTATTACCCATTTTACAGATGGGGCCCAGGCCCTGTTCAATGACAGGCCATGTTTTTTTGTTTGTTTGTTTTTTAATTTTATTTATTTTTGACTGCGTTGGGTCTTCGTTGTTGCGTATGGGCTTTCCCTAGTTGCGGCGAGCAGGGGCTTCTCTTCGCTGCGGCGCGCGGGCTTCTCATTGCGGTGGCTTCTCTCGTTGCGGAGCATGGGCTCCAGGCACGCGGGCTTCAGTAGTTGTGGCGCACGGACTTCAGTACTTGTGGCTCGCGGGCTGTAGAGCACAGGCTCAGTAGTTGTGGTGCACGGGCTTAGTTGCTCCGCAGCATGTGGGATCTTCCCGGACCAGGGCTCCAACCCGTGTCCCCTGCATTGGCAGGCGGATTCTTAACCACTGCGCCACCAGGGAAGCCCCACAGGCCATGTTTTGACTACGATGCTTTTCATCCTGTGATTTAACAGGGGTTTTCTCCCCTCTTGTGTAAGACAAAATCCAAGATTTGATTTTAAGAAGAGCTGTAGTTCAAGAATAAATTGATAAGGTGTGAATTACAAGATTGATCATCAGAATAGAAAAAAGAAGCCTTAACAATGAAGTCATAGATTCTCCCTAAATGGCTTTGTGAAATTAACATTCCATGTAAAAATACAAGTTTTTGTTTGATTGATTAACTTTGGGAACTAGATTAACTAATTCTAAAGTTGACATGAACAGATAGACATGTAAGAACACCAGGAAAACTCTAAACAAGGAGACCATTGAGAAAGGACTGCCCTGCAGGATAATGTCAAGAACTGGGTGAGAGTGGGAGATTTTACCCTTCTCGCAAGCCAGCAAGCTGCCCCACCACAGTTGCGTGAGGCTTGTAGAAGACATGAGATCCCCCAGTAAATCCAAAGTGTCGGCATCATCAACGTTTTCCTGTGTGGCTTCCCCAAGCCTTTCGCGGAGGGGACATGAAGAGGGCCAGGTGGGTTGCATTAAGGGGAAGAGACCCTGAGTTCAGGAAGCCCACATCATCATGGGCAGGACCATGCCTGCCCTTTGCTTCCAGGAGACACTGCCTCTATCTTCCAAGGCTGTTTGCTACACACATATCCTTGAAAGACAGTCCAGAACAAAGGCATCTTCCGCTCAAAAGATGTGCAAAAATGCAAGAGACCAAAGACAACTGTCTCCCAACAGATATTGTATTATACAATCCCTGTAATTAAAACAGGGCATATAGGTCATGAAAAGACAAATAGAATGGGACATAAAGATCAAAATAGACCCAAATATATGGGAATTTAGAATTTGATAAAGGTGTCATCAAATCACTGGGAAAAAACATGGACTTTTCAACAAATGGTGTTAGGGAAATAGAGTAGTTATCTGGGGGAAAATTAAGTTGGCTCCTTATGTCACAATGTGCTCAGAATCAGTTCCAAATGAAGAAGATATTTAAATACCTAAAAAATTAAATACCTAAAACTATGTGGAATTGTGCACATCAAAGTAATACTTATATATATACCATACTACTGGGAAACTTAGCTTTATTTGCAATTTTCTAATTTTTTAAAGGCCAATAAATATAGAAGGAATGATAGAGTTAGAACATTGCCATGTTGAACCATCATAATAATGATTGATTAAAGCTAGAAATATCAATGGTGCTAAAACCCATAGATGAAGGTTTGGGGAATGTCATGGTTAATTCTACGTGTCAGCTTGGCTGTGCCAGACATTTGGTGAAACACCAGTCTAAGTCAACATTGAAATCTGTAGTCTCTGAGTAAAACAGATTATCCTCCACAATGTGGGCGGGCCTCATGCAACCAGTAGAGAGAAAGCCTGGGGCTCCCAGAGGAGGTGGGAATTCTGCCTCCACGCACACATCCTATTGGTTTTGTTTCTCTGGAAAACTCTAATACAATGGTATATTCCCACAATTAAATTATTAATTGCAAAGGGAAAAAAAGGAACTTTGCAGTGGAGGGAGCTGGAGGGCAGTTCTTTAACTGAGGGGCCACCAATAATGGGAAGAACCAGCATCACATGGCCCTGAGGCAAGGCCCTGAGAAGGATCTAATAGCGTCAATGTGGCAATCCTGCCAAAAACGAACAACCCGATTCTAATCGGGAGGAAAGCTGATTGCAATCACAAGGAAGCAATCACAGCTAACATGGAGGGGGCTTCCCTGGTGGCACAGTGGTTAAGACTCCGCGTTCCCAATGCAGGGGGCCTAGGTTCGATCCCTGGTCAGGGAACTAGATCCCACGTGTATGCCACCACTAAGAGTTCGCGTGCCACAACTAAAGAGGCTGTGAGCCACAACTAAGACCCGGTAAAACTAAAAAAAAATGTAATCCTGGACTAGATCCTGGATTAAAAAAAATTTTCTATAAAGGATATTAATGGAAAATTGGTTAGATAATAGAATGGCATTGTTTTAAAATCTCCTAATTGTACTGTAATTAGTTAAGAGAATGTCTCTCTTCTTAAGAGAGAAGGAGCGGGGAGAGGGAGAGAGAGCAGGAAAGCAGAAAAGAAAATGTGTAAAAATGGCTAAAATTGGTGAATTCAAGTAAAGGGTATACGGAGTTCATTATACTATGCTTATAACTTTTCTGATGTCTGAGATTTTTTTCAGGATAAAGAGTTTAAGTTTAAGAAAGAAAACATAAGCATTGTAAATGTTTAAATCAAATATTAATAAGCCTGCTTTGAAAAGACAGACAGAAGGATTTCCAATTCATTTAATTACATGACAAAAATTTTTGAGCCTTCATGCCACTATTCTAGCCATATAATCAAGATGAAGTAAGGTGTTGCAGCAGTAAGTTTTCCACTTTCCCTCCCCCAATTATCTGGTACGAGTCCTCGTGGGGTCCTCCCTCCCCATAACTGATACAGTGGGTATAAATTCAAAGCCAGGTATTATGTGGCTTGGTACAAGAACTATTTTTTTAAATGCCTATACCTATGATATGTTTTTCTTCCTTTACCTGTTTATTTTAAAGATTTCTTGAATTGCGGTTTATTTTGTCTTAAAGCTCTGATCAAGCCCCATTTTCATACTTTACAATATGGCAGCTCTACCATCATTACGGGATTTCAGCTCATGCAAAGTCAAGAGCAGAACCAGCCCATCCTAGAAAGTTGGGACTCAGCCCAGGAAGGGGTGTGCAGTGGAGGGACATTCTTGTCGGAAAACCTGACAATGGGCAGTAGGGGCACAGCCCCAAGCTCAGGGTTTCAAGGGCCGGCTTTAGGGACCTTCGAGACTTAGGAGACAGGGCAGGGTCCCAGTCCTGGAGGACCTCTGGACAAAAGAACTCAGAGCGGAAGTGGGGACAAGATGAGCGTCCAGGTGCTAAAATGCTCATACCAAACAGGGCCCTGGTCTCAAAGCAGAAGTGTAAGGGGCATCAGTGTAGGGTGAGCTGCTAGACCAGCGTTGTCACAAGCTCTTGAGGTCACAACTCCTTCAGCCATTTTGGTTACCCTTTGACCTTTGCCTTCATTGTCCTTTACTCACCCCTCCCCCTGGCCCACCCCGACTTCCCCAAGGACCAGCCATTTAGAACTGTGCAGACTCAGTTTGACGGTGTCCTCAGTGACTACGGGTGCATTGAATGTTTATTTTGGCTGAATGGGAGTGACTGAGTGTTAAAATCAATACCTGGTTGATGTTGAAGCCAAATATCAAAGACTAAACTCATGGGTTACAAAAAAAAAAATCTGAAATATCATGAAAAACCATTTAATTATTCTTACAATGTTATATTAAAAATTTTAGAAGTTAATTTTTAAATTTGACATTTCAGTGTTGAAACGATTTCTCTCGCGGGCAAGAAACTACATTTTTCTGATATTAGTCACTCGCTTTCAGCGGAACTCGTTGGGGGAGCAAGATTTCTTTGGCTTAGCCTTGCAGGGCAAGGTACTGACGCTGATAATGTTGTCACCAAGTTATTAAGCTTCCCTTCCTCTCCAGTGGCAAGCGACAAAGGTAAAGATTTATCTATTCTTTAATGCCTGAACTTAAAGATTGATCAGTGGGAATGATGCAAGTTCGCTGAAACAATCCTGCAAACTAAGACCTGGGCTGTGCTTTAAGAATGATGCTTTATTACACATCGATATGTTACCAAACGAAACTCGGATCCGCTTGCCCTCACGCAGTAAAAACAATCTACTGACGGCAGCTTGCGGTGAAGGAAAGTGCAGCGTTTATTGCAGAGCGCCAAGCGAGTCCTGGGCAACACATGCTCAAACACCCAAACTCCCCAGTGGGTTTCAAGGAAGCCTTTTTAAAGGGAAGGTGAGGGAGGGGAATTTCAGTTTGTGCACTATTCCGTGATTGGTTGATGGTGAGGTAACAGGGCGGGGCCACAGGGGTTAACATTATCAATCCTTAGGAGCCCTAGGTCTGGGGGCTACGTGCTCATGGTCATCAAGTAGTTAACTTCTTCCATTTGTGGTGGTTTTAGCACCTGTAAAACAACTCAGAAAATAGGCATCAGATACTATTATTATCTGGGTACTTCAGAGAGGGGCTGAAGCAGGAGATATGGGGGAGGGGTCTGTCCCAGGAAGGGCCCATGGGGTCCTGCTTAGTTACAGATATTTACTCATATTGGAGAATAAGTATTCAGGGATAACAATAAATGTGAACCTTATTCCTTGTATTACTGGCACCATCGCGCTGATTAGAGTTAATGGTAACCTAGGTGCCTGAGGTCAGGATGCCTGAAAAGACAAAGAAGTTGGCTCTTTGACCTTCCAAAGGCGCACCTGATTGCACAGCTGAATCAGATTTTGGCCAAAAGCTAGAGCTAAGCACCCTTGCAGCCTTATCTCTGATTGGGTATTTTTCGAGAAAGGTTTCCTGGTCTCTCTACCAAATATTTTTCGGGAAGGTGCGGTACAACAGGATTAGACCACATGCCTGGTGACTGCCGGGGGCTCACTTAAGCCTCTTTGGGGGATGGATGGCTCTGACCCCACAGCTCGACATACCTGTTCTCTCTGTAGGAACATAACACGCACAGGCAGAATCTGTCCTGTGTCCACACCATCAGAGCAGTGCCCCGCACAAAGCTGGCCATCAACTCATTTTTGTGGAAGGAATGAATGAGTGAAGCAATGAATGGATCTCCAGTCACTGGCAGCAATGGCAACATTTTATTTAAGGTAAGACCAGCAAATTACCTGCCTGAGGACATCTGGCCATGACCTAGCTAAAGGCAGAGGGTCTGACCTTATGATTTACTGGAGATCTTTTTTGACCTCTGATAGCTTTGCTAGAAACCCACCTGGGGCCCCTGGGGGAAGTTTTCGAAAAGCAGGAGGCTCACTCCACCAGAGCCCTGGAAGCAGGAGGGAGGCGGGGCCGCATTTCCAGAGCGGGTAGGTTGCAAAGAGAAGGAGAGAGAACGTGGGCGCGCAACGCCTGTGGTGTTCTGGCAGCTCCCGTTCTCTTTTGCTTCCCGCTGCAGCTCAAGCGGCAGCTTTCAGAGTAGGGCTTCTTAAGTTGCTATTGAATGGCTCTGACTCATCACCTGACGCTCGGTTTTTGCTCTCATTTTCCATTATGGAAACCTTATCTTGTGAGTCGGGATCGGAGATAAAAACGTGAGAATGACGGAGGGCGGGGGCGGGGAGTGGGTAAAGGCTGTCTGGGGAGAAGGAAGGGGGACAGAAGCCCTCATAAATCCCCCTTTTGCCCAGAGGGTTTCTTTCGCCGGGAACGTGGAGCCCGCTGCCCTTGCTTTGGGCTGCAGGGGGCGGGCGGGAGAGAGGAGCTCATCCGAAAGGGGAAACTGCGCCCCCGCCCGCTGTTTTTTCTGCCTGCCATCCTCCCCAGCCTGGTCCCTCTAAACCAGGAGCCCCTGACTCCTGAACCAGGTGTGGGGTTTTTTTAAATCGAGGCATATTTTTGTATTATATTAGTGTCAGGTGTACAACATAAGTGATTCATATTTTTATAGATTATACTCCATTTCAAGTTACTACAAAATAATGGCTGTATGTCCCTGTGCTGTACAATATATCCTTGTTGATGATCTATTTTATACACGATGGTTTGTGTCTCTTAATCCGCCTTGCCGGTCTTGCCCACCTCACCCCCACTGGTAACCACTGGTTTGTTCTCTATATGTGTCTGTTTCTGTTTTGTTGTATACATTCATCTGTTTTATTTTTTAGATTCCATATATAAGTGATAGCACAGAGTATCTGTCTGACATTTGTGGCTTTGGTAAGGGTAAATATAAATTAAGAATAAGAGGCTTAATTCCTCCGGTTGAAAGGAGGGCGGGGGGGAAAGCCTTCCCCAACCTCTCCCTTTTCTTTCAGAATTTTTCTCCGTCCTTTCAAATGTATGTAAATCTTTTTAATGGCCAGAGAAGCCACTTGCCACCCTTAAGACTCAGGGTCATTTCCTCGAGGACCTGGAGCCATCCCTTTGCAAAGTAATATCAGGGAAGATCAGGCCCTGGCTCCCAGTTTCCCGGGAGGAGATGGGCCGGAATTGTCACCTGACTCTGCACTGTGAAACCCACAAATGTAATCGATGTACCCACTTAGCCACCTAAGAGTGAGACGCTTCCTGTCTGCAGCCTCATTAGCAGGTTGCCTGCTTGATCGATAGTAAAACTGCTTTCTCTCTCTGCTACCACTGTGGAGAGGTTTTCAGGGTTAGGAGCGGATTTTGTTTTTAATTCGATTCCCCACGCTTTGTACAGCACCAGGAATGAATTTCATGTCAGGGACAAGCAGAGAGACACAAATCCTCTTATTGACCTGACGAAGGCGGTCCAGGCCCAGCGCTCTGTGGCTTCTCTCCCAGATTTTTAGCCGCTGATGTTTGTACTTGTGGGCTTTGGATTGTGGGCAGAACATGCTCTGTGAGCATCAAAATATTGAGCCTAAATCTACAGGAACGGGATTTCGGAAGTGTCCTGAGATGGCTGCTGTTGGCCCACGTGATTTGATTCCATCTCCAACCTGCGAGGCCAGGTGGATGGTGAGATTCCTGTGAATTGCATCACCCCAGGTGGCACCAAATCCCTTGCTCACTTATCCTGGTGCAGCCTGCCCTTGGCTGTGGCTGTCCTCTCAGTCAGCAAACCAGCGAAATCAGAGGCCCTCCCACTGTATGGGACATGATTACCTGCCCCAAGATACTCCCCTCCTTTATTGCCAGGAATCTTTCCCTGAGTCCCACCCCAGGACTCTCAGCGGTTGGAGCTGAATCAGCTTTAATCAGCATCTTCTCTTTAGATACACAGAATCACCTGGGAAGGCTCTGCGGGCACACTCACACCTTAATCTGTTTGCTTTTTGCAAATGTCCACCAAGACCTCACACTTGGAGATGGAGCTTTGGAAGGAGAAGATGAGGACTGAAG
This sequence comes from Lipotes vexillifer, assembly GCF_000442215.2. NCBI lineage: Eukaryota > Metazoa > Chordata > Mammalia > Artiodactyla > Lipotidae > Lipotes > Lipotes vexillifer. The sequence goes on along the minus strand of NW_006794559.1, from coordinate 969,546 downwards.
AAATATGGATTAAGAAAAAAAGTTATTGTAGAGCTGGGCATGTAAATGGAGGGCACCATGGGGGAGAGGTCTGGTAGGACATTTATGGAAGCCAGCCGGCTATGTAAGTCAGACTTGTAGGAGGTCAGACCATTATCTCTAGTAACCAGTCCAGGAAGCTAAACAATAACCCTTCTAGCAACTGTCCCAGAATGGCCAGGACTTGCTTAATAACTGCCAGCTTCCCTAATTCTCATCCTCACTTCCAACTTGGGGCCAATCAGAGAAAGCCAAACATGCCCCCCCCCAACCAATCACATAGGAGCCCCTCTCCTAGTTGTCCCGCCCCCAGCTTCCACAGGCCAATAGCCTCCAACCAGGGCCCAGGTGGAGCCTTCCCTTTTCTCCTCTTTGAAGCTCTCCCCCTGCCCTGCCTGCCCTTGAGTCTCTGCCAAACACAAGTGACGGTGGCTGACTCCCTGCTACAGCAGGCACTGAATCAATAGCCTCTGCTTCTCTCATTTGGTTGCTCTTTGTTTATTTCCACAAAGGTACGACCACCTTCTCCTGTCTGGGAAGAGAGAAGGCTCCTTCCAGGGCGGGGGGTGAGTGGAGTGAATGATGGGTCAGTGTCCTCTGCTCCTGCCAGGGTAAGTCTGTGTGATGCGTCCAGGGGGCCAGAGCTGCTTTTTAGGACTGGGAACAACGTTCATGGTCACAACAGGCAGAGGCTTATGAAAGAGGTCTTGCCACGTGCCAGCTCTTCCTTCCAGAATCCTCACACCGTCCTCCCCGACGGTCCTGCCATCGCATCCCAGCCTGCCCTCCCCAGGGCGGAGATGATCAGACAGGGGTCTGAGCTGGTTTTCATGTGTTCTGGAAGCGCCTTCCCCATGTGGGTGTTCCGGTTACTAAGCCATCAGGTCTGTGGGCATCATTTTGGAGTGTCATGGGAAGTGACTCTCTGGCCCATCTCCTTTGGAAAGCAAACAAAAGCCCCACTGGCGGTCACCCTGGCAGAGCGGTAGGCACTGTGGCAAGTGGCAGTACAGCTGCAGGCAGGAAGGAGAATGCTGTGACAGACCCTGACAGAATGGGCAGCACAATGCTGCTTGGCAACCGCTTGGGGTAACCTGACAGCTGGTGATAGCAACGATCAGATACAGAGAACAGGCAGCCTGACCTCTGCCTTCAAACAAAGAGTGAATCAGGTTCCCAGTAGACATAGTGAGTTAGACCTCATGGAAAAAAGTTGCATGTACTTTCTCCAGCTCTTCCTTCATGAGGTGGCCTAGCTTTCCATGAAAATATTCAGAGGTGTCCCTAACCTTCATCTTTTACACTAAAGCCTCAGGGAAACTGACTCTCCTGTATTTTTTGAGAGTGTTAATTCAGTCATGTGGGATGTTCTGGAAGAAACATCCATGAGCAGGCCCCCAAATGTCTGTGCCCATCAGAGACTAGATTGGACACTAAATGTCCTTGCTAAGTCCCGTATTGTTCTTGTGTTTGTTTGGTTTGGTTTTTGTTACTGTCCACAGAAATCCTGTAGACCTTACAGATTTAAGGCACTGGGATGAAAAGAAAGGAATCAACAAAGCAAATGCCAATAAGCATCTCTGTGCTGATGCCATTGGGTTAGGGGGGTGTTTAGATTTGATCTTGTCCTCAAAACGTAGCCAAAAATGGAGCTTCCCTGGTGGCACAGTGGTTGGGAGTCCGCCTGCCGATGCAGGGGACGCAGGTTCGTGCCCCGGGCTGGGAAGATCCCACGTGC
>NW_006794559.1:965861-967612 GCF_000442215.2 Lipotes vexillifer | reverse complement strand
AAAAAAAAAAAAAAAAAAAAATTGTAGCCAAAAATGGATGCAGAGCTGTCCCTTGGATGGTGACAGCAGTCATGTTTGCTTGGTCTGAGAATGTTCTCAAAACGATGCTCATGGGACTTCCCTGGGGGCTCAGTAGTTAAGCATCTGCCTGCTAGTGCAGGGGACATGGGTTCAAGCCCTGGTCCAGGAAGATCCCACATGCCGTGGAGCAACTAAGCCCATGCGCCACAACTACTGAGCCTGCATGCCACAACTACTGAAGTCCACGTGCCTAGAGCCCGTGCTCCACAACAAGAGAAGACACTGCACTGAGAAGCCCACACACCGCAATGAGGAGTAGCCCCTGCTCGCAGCAACGAAGACCCAATGCAGCCAAAAAAAAAAAGCATGTTAAAAACGACGCCCGTGTGACTACTCAACCTGGTGAATGCACTGAATTCCACTTTATGGACCTTTTTTGCATTCAGAAAAATGCTCTCAAAAATCCCTCAGAGGAGAAATGTCGAGGATTATCAAACTCCCCCGTCTCTACCATTATGTTCCAAGCCCTTTTTGGCATAATTACTACATCGAAGGCTGTTATCAGCGCTGGGAGTCATCTCGGCCTTTCTCATTTTTAACTGTCAGTCATCACGCTGGAATTTTTTTCACTTCCTGTTCCATTTTTGTGCTTACTCATCTTAATACTTCCTATCTGTTACTGCACCTTATTTTAGCCAATATAGTGTTCAATGGAATTAAAACTCCATTTAGAAGAAAGCACGTGAAAGACAAAACTAAAACGTGCTAACCAAGAGACCACTAAGCATCCCAATGCTGGTGTTCTTTTCATTAGAGGCACGCAGTAAAGGAAACGAGCCTCCTCTGACCTCGATACCAGTGCATTTTGGAGCACGTGCATTGGCCTAATGATATGAAGATGCTCCAATAAAACAATTTACCAATTGAAAAGCAGTTAGTTGAATTTTTTTTAATTATGATGAGGCAGGGTACAGTTTTTTCTTAATAAAAAAATTATAACTCCTAGGCTAGGCCATATTCTTTTCTCATTTTAAGCAGTGTGTCCTCATTTGGTCTGGAAATGTCAAAGAGAGCCTGAATGATGAATGAAGGAGCTTAGGAGAGGCTCAGGGCCCTGCCAGAGCTTTGCTGTGCTCTCGGGGAAAACAGTTAACCGTTCCTGACCTCAGCTTTGCCGTCCTGCTTGCTCTTAATCATATGGCAGAATACAGTGCGATTCCAAAGTGAACGAAGGTGAGGCTCCTGGGGTTGGGACAGAACCAGCAGATACAAGACAGTGGCCAACTCCAGATCAGCCAGAGAGACTGTGCTCATAGTCTACAACATGTAAAAGCCATCGACGTCAGACGTTTTCTACCAAAATGGTTTCTCAAGATCGATTTCTTGCCTTACTGAGCATCAAACAAAAAATTACTGTTAGGTTTCCCATGGCAACAAGCATGCATCCATCCCGTGGATAGATATTTTCACGGGCTTTGCCACGGTTGTTTCCCGGGACTCTGAGCCCCTCTGCCTCAGCCCCAGTCGGGAGCAGAGTGCATCGTAGTTTTCTGACTCTTATTCTCAGCTTTTCATGTTGGAGCATAGACCAACACCTCCCTTTCCACTGCATATCAAGTCCTGCTGCCAGAGAATCAGGCCTGAGGGTGGTATCCCCTGGATACCATAACGTCACAACCCCACGTTATGCTACCCCTGGGTCTGCTGTCATCTTTCTTTTTTTTTTTTTT
>NW_006794559.1:940623-965728 GCF_000442215.2 Lipotes vexillifer | reverse complement strand
CGAACCCGCGTCCCCTGCATCGGCGGGCGGACTCTCAACCACTGCGCCACCAGGGAAGCCCTGCTGTCATCTTTAAGACTTTCTTGATGTTGGAGCCTTGCGTTTCTTCTAGACTTTGATCTTCACCACTGGCGTGTAAGGCTTCCTTAACTCCCAGACCATCCCTGTTCAGCCCTGGGTATCACCTGATCTAACAAGCTGGAGTCCCTAGACTCCTGGTCCTGGCTCTGCCCAACATCACTGCCTCATGTACCTCCCCATGGGCCTCTAGCCTCAGTGCAACCAAAGAGGAGGAGTTCCTGGGCCACAGCAGGCATGAGGTGGCCTCAGAGTCATTGTTGGAATCTCCAGGAATCCGCCTCACAAGACACCGGCGATCTTGATGGCTGTCTCTCTAACCCAGTGTGGGCCCCAGACAAGCAGCATTAGCACCATCTGAGAACTAGTTCGAAATGCACAGCTGTGCTAGAAACTCCGAGCCTGGGGCCCAGCCATTGGATGCTTTAACAAGCCCCGCAGGTGATCCTGACATAGACAGGGAGAGTGGGAAGCGGATTTTAAGGAAGGCTTTGTTGAAATGCTGGGCCCTTCGTATACCTCCTTGTGATCTAGACTGTCACCTGGAGAATGCACAGCCCTCAGCTGGCCCACTGGGCTGACAGGACCTGACCATAACCCTGGGATTTCTGGAAGGCATCAGTAAGTCATCTGGATACCCAAAGACAACAGTCAAAGATTTCCTGAAACAAGATCCTTACGAAGATGGAGGAGATACAGCACAAGCTGCATTGTATTACCACCCCTTCAGAGCCCGCTACCCTGGCTGGAAGGCCGTTGTTGTCCTCGACTCCAGAAAACAGACCGCATTGTAGTGGCCCCAAAGGACCACCCAGTGTAGACCGTGGCTGAGCAAAGTTGATCCGGAAATCCAGGACCGGGGGTAAGTAAGGGCCCTGATTTTGAATTTTATGCATCCAGTAATCACTGAAAAGGAGCATGTTGCCTTGCTTTGGGGTGGGGGTGGATTCCAAGACACCTGGAAAGTTGTAGGTTAGAATAAATTCTGTCTCAAGTTAATTATTCAGTTTTTCCACTTATTGACTAATGTGCCAGGCATTGTGCTAGGAGTTTCTTGGTTGATCTGCAGAAAACCATGTGTGAAACCGTTTGCTGGTGGAGAGATGTCAGGCGGTGGAAAGAACTGTGCCTGGAGTCTGACCACTTGGGTTGGGGTCTCAGCTCTGCCACTAACTACCAACTAAGTACAAACTAAGGGATAAACAGTACTGGGTTCATGGGCTTTTTTGGTGGCTCAGTGAGAAAATGCCTGATCAATGCTCAAGAAGTAAGTTTCAGTTATGAGTGGTTACTCCCTTTTTAAGGGACATAAGCAACAAAAAGCTTGGAGAGGCAAACCAAAGGTGCTCAGCTCTGGTGGCACATTGGAATCACCTGCAGGGATTTGCAAAGCCCAGTAATCGGCCAGCGCGGCAGCTGGGGCTGAAGCTAGTGGGTGAATGAGTTGCCTGAGATCTCACCGCCGGCCGGTGGCAAGTCTGGGACTTGAGCCCAGGTGTCCTGACACCGAACAGTAACGAGCCAGTTCAGGGAAGCGCAGGTAACACCTCCAAGTCACACGCAGAGGTGGTGTGAGGATGCCAGCGTCTGCATGGCTTCCCCATGACAAGACTTACTTGTCACCGTGGGGATGGTATTTTCCCAGCGGGTCCAGTTCAGGGTCTGTCTCAGGTGGTGCTGATCTCAGCAAGAGTGACCCCTCGGGGGCATAGACAATGTTTGAAGTCACGGAGGAGGATCTGAAGGTTTCCTTCTAATTAAAGGGATTACTCGGCCACTTCAAAAAGAAGGAAAAGGAAAAAAAAGAGAAAAAAGCTGCTTCCTGACATTATACAGAGCTGAGTAATGAATGAAGCACATTCATACTTATTTACCAGCTCTGTCACTTCCTAGCTGAGTGTCTTTGGGCAAGTTACTTAACCTCTCTGTTTCTCACTTTCCTCATTTGAAAAGTTGGGATAATATCAATAGTATGTATCTCAAAGTGTTTCTGTGATGATTGGATGAGATAATATATGGAAAGCCCTAGGAATAGTGACAGGCATGTAGAAAATGGGCAATTATTAAATTCAGATTTCACAAAATGGAACCCGAGTTTTCTAAGTCTAGGTCTAAAAGTCCCCTCCTTCTATAACTGCACTGCATTGGCCCTGTCTTTGTCATCTTTCACCTGGGCTATTCGGTGGCTGCCTACCTGTGTCCCTGTCTCTAGGGCTCCTCCAGTTCCTCTTTCTTCCTTTTTATTTATATATTAAAAATTTTTTTATTTAGTTTGTTTTTATTTTTATTTTATTTTTCATAGTAAAAGTAAAACACTTTACTTTTCATTGTAAAGGTAAAGTAGCAGTAGCAAAAAGTGTGGGGTGAGAAAAATCCATCAATAATCCCACTAAATCTTATGTAACTCCTGGCTGCAGTGCTATGTCCTAAGCACAGAGTTCTTTCCATCGCGGTTCTCACTCTTTAGAGTCCGTAAGAACCACCAGAACGACTTGGGTAAAATTCAGACTACTGAGCTCTAGCCTCAGATGTTCTGATTCAGCAGACGTAGGGCTGGAGACCTAAGTACTTCTGATGGCGTTGTCTTTGAGAAATATCCTCGTGGCATCGTGCACGTTCCTATCCTATTTCCCCTATTCATGGAAGTGTTTCACCACAAGCACCTTTCCTGGTTGCTACACAAGGCTTCACGACCGTAACTTGGCCTCCACAGGGCTTCCATGGGTCCTGATATTCACTCGTCACAGTCTGGGTGTATTTTCCTAGCGACCCAGCTCAGACTCTTTCTGCGGTTGCACCGATCTCAGATAAAGGGTGCAGGAATACAACATTCCATCACAGGGCGGCACGGTCATTTACCTCTTATGGAACCTTTCAGTTGAATCTGTGTAAACTATCCAGGCATGTCTGTGTGCGATTAACCCAAGTTAGGGTCCAGGGTGGAGAAACAGACCCAGAATCAATCCACTGGGCCAAGACCGCGTCTGGAGCAGGAGATTTAAGACTGCAGAAGTTCCAGAAGCCAGTGGCTGGAGCAGCTGGAATAAGACTCCGAACCACCAGGGAAGAGACTAGGATGAGCGAGGGCCCAGGGCTTGGATCCCCCTGCACGACCCCAAGAGACAGTGCCTGGCTGGCCCCCCGGTCCTCGCTCTGTTAACCACGTTGGCCATACTTCTTTTCAAGGCCTTCTGTTGAGTTTGCTGCAGTAAAAACCTTTCATGCCTACTGACCTGCTTGCTCATCCATCTGTCCCACGGCTCTGGATGTAAAAGGGCCTCCCTTTTCCCCACCTCTTATTGTCCTGGTTAATTAGTAAGATTATGTTCTCAGCCGGACTGATGGGAGGACAAGATCCTGACGGCAGAGGGAGAGCCCAATATTCCGATGGTTCAGCGGCCGTGTGGTCTGTCTGCCCTCTGTCAGTGTTGTCAACTGGGGGCTGAAAACCATTTTTAATACCTTGTCACTGAAAGACTTCCGCGGAAGCAAGATGGTCCCTCATCTTGTCACCATGAAGGTCGCCCAAGGCCTCCAGCTCTGTTTCCAGGATCCTTAGCATTGCGGGTCCTGTGATTCAGACTCACTCAAAGGTGAACAGGCCGGACTCAACAAAACCAAAATGCTCACTTATTAATTTACAATAAAAACAGGCAAGTCTTCATTTTAGCTGGTCGACAGAAAAACATGACCTCAGAAAACCTCGTCGAGGTCAGAGTTACACAGCGAATCCAAAATTAAAGCCAGATGCTGTAAGAAATATTTCCACCGCACCACGGTCATGTAATAAGTCTCCGTTCTTCGCTAACGAGACGAGTGTCTCAAGCCAAACTCTCTGAACTAAACTCCCGGAACTATTGTTTCATCGTCAGCCTTTGGGTGGAGTTTGTGCCAATTTAAGTTGCACTTCCTCATACAACTTTTTATGATCGTTTCTTTTTTTTTTTTTAATAAATTTATTTATTTATTTTTGCCTGTGTTGGGTCTTTGTTGCTGCACGCGGCTTTCTCTAGTTGAGGAGAGCAGGGGCTACTCTTCCTTGCGGGACACGGGCTTCTCATTGTGGTGGCTTCTCTTGTGGAGCACGGGCTCTAGGCGTGTGGGCTTCAGTAGTTGTAGCACATGGGCTCAGTAGTTGTGGCTCGTGGTCTCTACAGCGCAGGCTCAGTAGTTGTGGCGCACAGGCTTAGTTGCTCCACAGCACATGGGATCTTCCTGGACCAGGGCTCCAACCCGTGTCCCCTGCACTGGCAGGTGGATTCTTAACCACTGTGCCACCAGGGAAGTCCCCGATCATTTCTGATAGCTTCTCTTCTTGGCCAATTTCCCCTTCACCTAGTCCTGGGCCTTCCATGCCCTCTCGTCGTGCCTTTGAGTTCACATAATCAAGGAAGAGGAGATTTGGAAATGTCAGGGCTTGGCTGCCAGGCCTGAGAAACTGGTTTTACAGGAAACTTGCTACGGTGAGAAACAGGCTTTAGGCATGTAGGAACGTATGTCTCGGACACAATGTCGGCGCAAGGGCCGACTCCTGTGTCCACTTAGGCAGACTGGTGAGGTCAGTCTTCATCCGGGCAAAGCTTCCAGGCACCAGATCTCCAGGGACTGATGATGTCACTGGGGCAGAACTGCAGGACTGGCCATGACCCTTTACCTACTTTCTGTGCCCTTTGCAAATGACAGCCTGCCACAGGGGACTAGTCCGGAAGCCCCCGCCCTATCTTCACTTCTCTTATCCCTAAAGCACGTCTTCTCACCTCGGCATCACAGACATTTGGGGCTGGGTCATTCTTCGCGGTGGGTAGGCTGGTTTGTGCGTCGGAGAGTGTTTAACAGCATCCCTGGCCTCTGCCCTCTAGGTAGCAAACATCTTCCTCGTTTATGACAACCGAAGGAAGAAATGTCTCCACACGTTGTCCAATGCCTGTGTCTTTGGACGTTGGTGTATATTCCCTGCAGTGGGGAGTGAGGGCCGACCACCCCTGGCTGGGAGCCACAGGTGTAAGAGCGACCCTGTGATTTCAGAGTCTCAGGGAAGAGGCCAGGAAGGGAAAGCAGCTGACACTAGCTGCCTCTAATTTCAGGTGGGTGCGGAGAGGACGACTGAAGGCAGACCAGGGCTGGAGAAAGCCGCGCTTCCTGAAGCAGAGGGCTCTGACGGTCCTCTGCCTCTACGTCTCAGAAATTTGTTTATGCAGCCAATCGTTATATGTGCTAAGCACAGAAATCTGCCCTTTTGGGGTACTGGCCAATTTCAGAGCCGTCCCCACCCCCGAAGTCTACCCACATCTATTATGTTTACTCAACTAAACAAGATCTTGAAAAAAAAAAATTTTTTTTTAAAGAATAAGACTTTATTTTTAAAAATATCCTCCAAGCAAAGTTCTCAAAGCCAGAATTCATCACCAGCATCTTAAGTAGTAGTATTTTGGGGGCTTCCCTGGTGGCGCAGTGGTTGGGAGTCCGCCTGCCGATGCAGGGGACACGGGTTCGTGCCCCGGTCCGGGAGGATCCCACGTGCCGCGGAGCGGCTGGGCCCGTGAGCCATGGCCGCTGAGCCTGCGCGTCTGGAGCCTGTGCTCCGCAACGGGAGAGGCCACAACAGCGAGAGGCCCGCGTACTGAAAAAAAAAAAAAAAAGTAGTATTTTTGTTGTTGATGTCGGCATTGCATGAACAATACTGAGAGTAATTGAAAAGAAAAGAAAAACTCTACTCTTAGGCCATCCCCCAAGTCCGAGGCTTTCATTTTTCACTTTCTTTCTAGTTCTCAACTATACAAAGACATGTCTTCCTCACACACTAAACTCTTGAGTAGACCCACCCTCAAGTTCTCAGCACCACCTTCTAATGAACATTTATGGGATAGGCATACGTGAGTTTTTCTTTTGGTCTCCGAAGATATTATTTTTTTAAATAAATTTATTTATTTATTTATTTTTGGCTGTGTTGGGTCTTCGTTTCTGTGCGAGGGCTTTCTCTAGTTGTGGCAAGCGGGGGCCACTCTCCATCGCGGTACGTGTGGTACGGGCCCAGTTGCTCCACGGCATGTGGGATCCTCCCAGACCAGGGCTCGAACCCGTGTCCCCTGCATTAGCAGGCAGATTCTCAACCACTGCACCACCAGGGAAGCCCACTGAAGCTATTTTTAAAGAAAACATAAACCAATGTATATACATTGGCAACAGTTATTTCAGCTGTGGCATGATATTTAGTAGAGGGCATCTAGGAAGACAGTTTCAGTCTTGATTCCCCAGCTGTGTAATCACTCTAACGACGGGACTTTAAACCAGAAATGACCTTAGGGGTCATCCAGAGTGCTCACTTTACAGATAAACTAACTGTGACCCAGATGTGTTGACCACTCCACCAAGATAACATGAAGATAAGTGGCAGGACTGGGAAGAAATCCCAGGCGTCCTGATTCCATGACCGAAGCTGATGACTTTTCAGCAACCCCTTCCCTACTGCATACCCATAAAAGTTTCCTGAGGGAAAGGACCAGTCAGAGCAAAACCGTGGTATTTATAAGGAAGCTTGTACAGACGATTTTCACAAAGGGCTTGATTTAGTTTCCCACACTGCAAGGATTAGGGTTCTGGGTTTGTGACGTTTCGTAAAAATACAAGTTTAATCTGCTTTCTTATTTTGAATTGTGAGAGTCCTTTATTCAACTTGTTGTGTTGTTGTTGTTTTGGCCACATTGCTCAGCTTGTGGGATCTTAGTTCCCTGACCAGGGATCGAACCCAGGTCCATGGCAATAAAAGCGCTGAGTCTTAACTACTGGACCGCCAGGGAATTCCCAATACAAGTTTAATCTGGCCCCTACCATTTATGAGCCCCTAAACCTAGCTGAATTGCTTAACTTCTCTGAGCCTTGGTTTCTTAATTTGAAAAATGTCAGTAATAACACCTACCAAGTATATATTAAGGATCTATAAAACATTCTATCCTTTGGACAAATAATCTCCCACTTGGGAAATTTTATCTTTAAACAAAAATTCTGGGGCTTCCCTGGTGGTGCAGTGGTTAAGAATCCACCTGCCAATTCAGGGGACAAGGGTTCGATCCCTGGTCTGGAAAGATCCCACATGCTGCGGAGCAACTGAGCCCGTGCGCCACAACTACTGAGCCTGCTTTCTAGAGCCCGCGAGCCACAACTACTGAAGCCCGCGCGCCTAGAGCCCGTGCTCCGCAACAAGAGAAGCCACCGCAATGAGAAGCCCGCACACCGCAACGAAGAGTAGCCCCCGCTTGCCGCAGCTAGAGAAAGCCCGCGCGCAGCAGTGAAGACCCGATGCAGCCAAAAATAAATAAAATAAAATTAATTAATTAAAAAAAATTCTGGCATACAGAAATAGTACATTTTTGTACATAATACTATCACCCTTTGGTTTATAACTACTATTTGTTGAGCCTGCTATGTGTGAGGGCTGCTGGCCACACTACCTGCTTTATCTGTGGAATTGTCCCTAATCTTCATAACAAATCAGAGAAATGGGTATTGTAGTGTTTATTTTACAAAGGAGAAAACTGAAGGCCAGAGAGGAGAAATGCCTTTGCCCCAAATCACACAGGTGGTAAGTGGCAGGAACAGAAGTCAAACTCACATCTGCCTCTCAAAGCTTCTTTCTTTCCACTATGCCTTGTTATTTGTATATAATGGCAAATATTTGCAAACAAACTAAATATCCAATGATTGAGGATGATTTAAAAATGATAGAATGGAATATTTTCATCTATTAAAATTTCATTTCTTGAAGGTTTTTAACCACTTTTAATAAAATGCTTAATAGATTCTCCTGCCTATTATTGCTGGGGTGGCCGTAGGGTAGAAGGAAAGGGTCTCCATGTCCAGCACATACGTCTTTTTTGTGGGATGGAACACTGTGCTGAGACTGGTCTGGAGATGACAAGTCGTTGTTGTCATTATATTAAGTTTAAGAGCCAGGATACAGCATTGCGTACAAAGTTGAACCACAACTTTGAGTCTTTTTTTTCTCTATAATATTTTATTATAGTTTTTATTTTTTAATTTTAATTTTTTTAACATCTTTATTGGAGTATAATTGCTTTACAACAACTTTGAGTCTTAAATGTACAGGAAAAAAGTTTGGGAGGAAAAACACCATTATGGAAGTACCTGGTTTTGGTGTTAGGATTATAAGTTTTTGCACTTAAAAAGAATTATTTTCCAAGCTGTCTAAAATTTTTTCAATGAGCATCTGTGAATTTTATATTCAGAAAAAAATTTAACGCTTAAGTATAAACCACTGCTTTTCTGTCCATTCTTATGTAAAAGCAATGAATATAGTTTATGTGAAATTGCTTTGAAAACTATAAAGAAAACTGAAAAAGCAAAAATTTTAGTATGTATCATAATTGGTTATTATCCAAGGAAAAGATATTACTAGCAAGGCAGTAGATTTAGTGATTCTTCAACTACCAAGGCAGATCAATTGTGTTCTGAAAGATACTTTTTCTGTGTAAAGTTTGTTAGCTTACTGCTAATATTTACCAAGCACTTAATATTTACCAGATAGGAGTTTTTCACATATGAAGGAGGTTCTGACATTACCCCCTTTTTTCAGACAGAGACCTAAAGCTTTTGGTGATTAAGTAACTAGCATAACACAGTTAGTGAAAACCACCTGTCTGACAGACTACCAGTGAAGAAATACAGAAAGTAAGCTCTCCTCAAAAATATACCAGGTCCAGATTTCATAGGGTAGTTCTATCTTCTACCAACCTTCTAACGATCAGATAATCCCGGTGCTACTTAACATATTCTAGAACATAGAAAAAGAAGGAAAACTTCCAAGTCCATTTTATGCAGCAAGTGTTGCATTAATCCTAGTACTTGATAAAGATGGCACCAAGAAAGAAAACTATAGACCAATTTCACTTATGCATGACAGTGTAAAATTCTTAAATAAAACATTAGCAAACAGAATTCAATAGCACATTAAAAATAATGCATCATGTGGGTAGATTTTGATGCCAGCTGTATCCTACTCCACCTGTTAGCTTCCACACTCAACAAAAACACTGAATTTTTAAAAACTGTGATAAATACAGACAGGAACATGTACAGATCATAACTGTACAATTGGTAAATTTTCCCAAACTGAACATAACCATGTAATAGCACTCATGTCAAGAAACAAAATATTATCAGAATTCCAGAAGCCCTCTCAGCCCCCTTTTTATCCCCCTCAAGGGTATCTACTATCTAGATTCCTACCACCATTAGTCAGTTTTGCTTATTTTTGAACTTTATATAAATAGACTCGCACAGTATGTATTCTTTGGGATCTGGTTTCTTTCACTTGACATTAAGTTTGTGAGATTCAAGCCCATTACTGTATGAAGTTAAAGTTGATTCATTCACAATGAATATAGTTTTGTATACAATAGTATGAATATGCCATAATTTCTTTGTTCCTTCTACTGTTGATGGAGAGTTGGATAGCTTCCAATTTGGAACTATTCTAGTAGTGCTACTGTGAATATTCTTGTACATATCTTTTATCAAACATACGTGTGCATTTATCTTGGACATCTACCTAAGACTATGATTGGTGGGTCAGGGGAGATGCACGGCAGCAGTTAGTAAATATTACCAATTTTCCAAAGTGATTGTACCAATTTACACTTCCAACAGCAGTGTATGAATGAACATTATGATTGTTCCATATTCTGACTAATCCTCATATATTTTTGTCTTTTTCCATTTTAGCCATTGCACTGAGTTTATAATAGTGTCACATTAGAGCTTTAATTTGCATTCATGATGTCTAATAAGAATGAGAATCTTTTTCATAAGTTTATTGCTCATTCTTGAAATCTTAAATATATCAGGCCACTGGAATTTTGTCTCACTTTGCATCAGTGTAAACAGACTCGTGTTAAAATTGAGTGTGGATGCTTTTGATATCCTTGGTAATATGACACTTAAAGGACTCTCACCCACGTGGCCCAGTCTCAAGAGTAGTGTGTGATCAAATGTAAGAGTTCATCAATAAAAAAGTAATTTCAAAATAACTCAAGTTCTTTTGTTACAGTTCTCAGACATCACGAAAAGAAATACATAGACCACAAAAATGCCTCTTTAAATCTCTTTGTCTCTATTATCTAGTCCTCACAGCTGCCCTGGCATCTTTCTTCCAAAAAGCATGAAAAAAGAGAGTTACAAAATAAGTTCAGTGGAAAGTCTTTTTATCATTAATCAAAATCCGAATTTCATAGAAGACTGATAAATGCAGCCTCAGACAATAAAACAAATAAACCCCACAAAAGCTTCTGCATCTTATATAACATCTCGCTGGAAGCCTTGGCCAGTGCAATAAGGCAAAATGTAGAAAGGAAGGGCACACAGATTGGGAAGGGATTCAAATAGTTTCTCTGCACAGATGAGATGATTGTCTACATTGAAAATCCCAAGGAAACAAAAAAAGCCTCCTGGATATAGTAAGTGAGTTTAATAGGTTGTGGAATAAAAGGTCAACATAAAAATCAATCATCTCTACATACTAGCAATAAAACACGTACTGAAATTTTAAAAATACACACATACACACCCATGCTATTTACAATAGCTTACCCAAAATGAAATGAAAAATCTACAAAATATGTACAGCATCTGTATGCAGAAAACTACACAACTTTAACGCTGAATGCAATGAAAGGAGATCTAAATTAATGGAGAGTTCATAGACTGGAAGACTCAACATAATTAAAATGTCATTTCTCCCCAAATTGACCTACAGATTTAACATAACTCTAATCAAAATCCCAGCAGGATTTTTTCTAGGTATAGGCAAGCTGATTCTAAAATACATATGGAGAGGTGAAGGAATGAGAATGGTCAAGATGGTTTTGAAAAAGAGAAATTCAGAGGAATCATACCTCTCATTTTTAAAACTTACTATAAAGCTACAGTAATCAAGACAGTGTGGTATGGTGGTCCAGTGGTTAGGACTCCGTGTTTTCACTCCTGAGTGCCCAAGTTCAATCCCTGGTTGGGAAACTAAGATCCCACAAGATGCGTGGCATGGCCAAAAAAAAAAAAAAAAAAAAGACAGTGTGGTATGGCAAGGGTTAGGCATATTGATCAATGGACCAGAACAGAGAGGCTAGAAATAGAGCCAAACAAATATGGCCAATTGATTTTTGAGAAAGATGCAAGGCAAGTCAGTGGAGAAAGAATAGCCATTTCAATGAATAGTGTTGGAGCAATTGAACATCAACACACACAAAATGAGCCTGGATCTAAATCTCACAACTTTTATAAAAATTAACTCAGAATGGATCATAGATCTAAATGTAAAATGGGAAATTGTAGGAGAAAATCTTCATGAACTACATGAACTTAAGCAGTATTCTTAGGCAGGATGCCAAAAGCATGATAAATAAAAGAAAAAATGATTAATTAGACCTCATCAAAATTATACAATTTTGTATAAAGCACATAGAATTTTGGTCTGCAAAGATACTGTTAAGAGAATGAGAAGACAAGCTACACACTGAGGCAAAATATTTTCAAATCACATATCCACTAATGGATTATATGTAGAATATATGAAGAGCTCTCTAAACTGAACAGTCAGAAAACAACCACCTAATTAAAAAATGGGCAACAGATTGGAACAGACACTTCACCCAAGAGGACATCAGGAAATAAGCACATGAAAATATGTTTAATATCAAACCGTTAGGGAAATGCAAATTAAAACTGCAATGAGATACCACTACATACCTATTATAATGGCTGAAATAAAAAATACTATCTGGAATTCCCTGGGTGGTCCCCACTGCAGGGGGCATGAGTTAGATCCCTGGTCGGGGAACTAAGATCCTGCAAGCCACGTGGCATGGCCAAACAAAAAACAAACAAACAAATACTATCAACATCAATTGCTGAGGAAGAGGGGAAGCAACTTTGCTGGTGGGAATGAAAAACAATGCAGCCACTCTGGGAAACAATTTGCAGCTTCCTGTAAAGTCAAACATACAACCCAGAAACCCCACTCCTAGGTATTTATGATATGTTCACACAAGAACCTTACATGAATGCTTATATAGCTTATATAGCTTTATGCATAACTTTATGCAAAAACTGGAAACTATCTAAATGCCCTTGGTGAATGGATAAACCAACTGTGGTACATCCATACAATGGACTACTACTTAGCGGTAAAAAGGAACGAGCTAAGGGTATAACCACAACTTGGATGAATCTCAAAGGCATAATGCTGAGACACACTACATACTGAATTATTCCATTTATAAAATATTCTTGGAAAGAAAAAACTATAGTGAAAGGAGAACATATCAGTGGTTTCTAGGGTTGAGGAGAGCATGGCTACACAGAGGTGGCACCAGGGCATTGGTGGGATAATGGAACTGTTCGTATCTTGATTGTGGTGGTGGTTCTATGAATCTATATGCGTGTAGAACTGTACACCAAATAAGAAAGGTCAATTGTACTTTATGTTAATTTTAAAAAAGAAAGTCACCTTTTGCATGGCCAAAGGCATCATAAGCAAATTCAAAATACAGATGACAAAGTTACAAAAAATATTTACATGACTCATATCACAAACAAAGCACTAGTCCCCCTAATATATAAAAAGCTCTTAGGTATCAATAACAAGACCAAAACACACTATTCCTGAAAGGGCAAAAATATGAACAGACGGTTAACATTAAAATAAATACAAATAACTTTAAAAGTATGAATAGATGGTCCCCCTTACACATAAGCAAAATTAAGGGACGTCCCTGGTGGCACAGTGGTTAAGAATCTGCCTGCCAATGCAGGGGACACGGGTTCAAGCCCTGGTCCGGGAAGATCCTACATGCTGCAGAGCAACTAAGCCCACGAGCCACAACTACTGAGCCCGCATGCCACAACTACTGCAGCCCGTGTTGTGTTTGTTTCCACAACAAAGAGAAGCCACCGCAATGAGAAGCCCGCATACCACAACAGAGAGTAGCCCTCCCTCATCACAACTAGAGAAAGCCCGCATGCAGCAGTGAAGACCCAATGCAGCCAAAAACTAAATGATTATATAAATTTATTTTTTAATGCATATTAAAACTACAGCGATATACCACTCTTTATCTATAGGACTGACAAAAATGTCAAAGTTCAACAACACAATTGCTGGCCAGGCACTCTCATTCATTGCTGGAGGTAACGTACATTAGAAAATTTCACAGTATCTATCAAATATTTGACTCGACAGTTTACTCTGGGAGAAATGCAGCATATTCAAAGTTATTCCTTGCAGCATTTTTTATAATCACCAAAAAATGGAAACTAGCAAATTCCATCACTAGGGGACAAACTGAATAAATCATGGAATGTATCCATTTATTGAACTGCTCTGCAGTTATGAAAAAGAATGAGGGAACTTTCTATGCCCTGATAACGGATGATTTCCAATATATATTATTATTAAGTGAAAAAAGCAAGGTGCAGAATGGCGTGTCATGTGTGTGCATTCTGTATAAAAGGTGAGGGGTGTAAGCATGGAAATTGGTACTTGTACTGCATAGAGAAACTCTGGAAAAATAAACAAGAAAATACTGGAAGTGCTTATTGGTGGGAAAGAGAGCGGAGGGAACAGAAAGATGGAGAGTAACAGCAGAAACAAAATTTTCACTCTATGTCTTACTGTCTGGTTCGTTTTGGAGCCATTTGTGTAAATTACTTGTTTGAAAAAATAAGTTAACAATTGTATTTTCAAATAAGAAGATAAATTTTCAGTGATAAATCATCCCTTCACTCTGTGGGATACAGAACAGGCAGAAGAGGATGGGAAAGCTGCGGCAGGAAAACAAGAAGCACTTGCCTTACTCACAAGAGGTAAAAATGCAGAAGGGAGTAGAGTTGGTGAAATTTACACGAAAGAAGCAGAGCGCGCATCCTAGAAAGGGGAGCTGCTGAGTGCGACAGAGTGGAAGAAAAGGACTTGTTTTGGGCGTAGAAGTCTTGGATTTGTGTCTTCTTTACGCTGACTGGGGGACTTAGGGCTGGTCTTTTAAGTTCTCCGAGCCTGTTTTCTCGGAGAAGGGACGGGGGGCAAAGTCGGAACCCCCCTCACAGACAGGAAGGAAAAGGGCAGGATATCCTGTCCCAAAGGATTCTGCATCCCAACTGAACTCCATGAGTTTGCTCATTTCGTTGTCAGTGGGCTACCTTACTGTGTGGCCAATTTCAGAGAGTTTGAATGGTGTCCTGAGGGAAGCCATCTTTGAGGGCTTTGAGTAGGGGTGTTGGAGGGGGCGCTGATAGAACGTGCTCTGTGCAGAAAGGGGGTTGGATGAGGCGAGGCTGGGAGCCAGGAGGTCTCCAGGAGGCCGCCACAGCAAGCCGGGGAGAGGCGATGGTGGCCAGAACTGAATCGAAAGGATGGAAAAACATGGATGGAACTAAGAGATGCTGAGAGGAACTGAGAAAGTGTTAAAGAGAAACACAGCTGGACATTAGTTAAAGTGGTGAAAATAGACCTTATTCAGAAACTACTGGCAGTAGGGGAAAGTTCTGGCCTTCATTCTGATCCGTGCAGAGGTGACTGGGTGTTTTAAAAGGAGAATGGGGTGGAGATGGCAGGGGCTTGAGAAGAGTCAGGGAAGTGAAACATTACAAAAAACAGGAATAGGGGTGGGTCCACGGGAAACCATCTGGATTTGCTAAGTTAGGCTCCTTGCCTCTCACAGAGGCTGGGAGAAGGGGGCCCTATCTTCAGGCTCTGGCTGGAACAGTCACCTCTTCGGGCAGCCTTGAGTTTTCTCAGGCAGGCACTTTAAGTGGGGAGTGGGGGTTAGGGTCATCCCAGGGATACGAACTTGAGATGTTAGAAACCATGCTAGTGTTTGACCAAGGCTTCCTGGGCCAAGGTTGAGGCCTGGCGGAGAAGAGGGCTCAGAGGAGCCTCTGGGTAGAGTTTGGTCAAGAAGAGAATCTCGGTCAAGGGTTTGGTGAGTGAGGGCTTCCCTGGTGGCGCAGTGGTTGAGAGTCCGCCTGCCGATGCAGGGGACACGGGTTCGTGCCCCGGTCCGGGAAGATCCCACATGCCGCGGAGCGGCTGGGCCCGTGAGCCACGGCCGCTGAGCCTGCGCGTCCGGAGCCTGTGCTCCGCAACGGGAGAGGCCACAACAGTGAGAGGCCCGCGTACCGCAAAAAAAAAAAAAAAAAAAAAAAAGAGTTTGGTGAGTGTCTGATGGTGTATGGTGGGCAACAGAGCAGAGGCAAGGGCGCCTCCCAGGTTCCCCATGGAGCAGCCATGTGGGTGGGCTGTTGTTACTATTCCCTGAGACAGAAGCCAAGGTTGGTACGGAAAGATGGTGAGTTCAGTTCTGAGCATAGTGAGTGCCGGGGGTTAGGTGCCAAGGAAGGTGGTTGGTGGGCAGCTGGAGATTAGGGTCTGAATTCAGGATAGAAGTCTGGGCTAGAGACAGCTACCTGCAAATACCCATCGAAGGCCTGTGAGCAGGTGACTGGCGCCTGGCAGTGGATGTAGAATGAGCGGGACCTGAGATTCAACCCTCAAGAATGTCACTTTATTTAATTCCCCCATATGCCGTATGGGGTTAGGAAAGTAGTCATGATTATCTCCATTGGTCAGTGTCAGATCAGGGCACTGGATTTGAGCCTGAGGGTGTGACTAAAGTCAGCCAGTCATTCCAGAATCCCAATCCAAATAACTACCTAATTATTCACCTATTAATTCACTCATTATTGATTAATCCACTCGAATATATTTCTCCACTCTTAGAACTAGACAATTGTATTTACTTTTTATGGATTTTGATGAACTATTTTAGTATGAAAAAAAATTTACCCACCAGGAGTTAACAACAGATAGGAAAAGAGGTAGAAGAGGCCGCATGGTCCCCATGAACTAATAAGGAATGCTTCCACTTGTCACGTGCAGCATCTCAAACGTGCGTTCTCTCTCTCTTCAGTGACGTTGATCCAACCAAAGTCATCTGTAATCTCTGCAAGGTAAATTGTGAGAGCACATGTCCAAGGGATGAAATTTCTCAAGGTCCACTAAAGGCAGCATCCCAGTTCTGTACCCCCATCAAGTGTCACTGAAGGGGTTGTGTACACAAAGTCTCTGGTGGGGCAATTAGCATCTTCTTGCTATGTGTTTAAAGTTACCTCATGTCCAGAAACACACTTTATAGATTAAAAGAGATCATTAGCCTATCAATGCCTTTCTCTTGGCTTCCATCTGCTAAATTATTTTTTTCAGAACGGTTTTGTCATTTACTATTTTGAACCCATGATATATTGCATACAAAATAAAAATCCATTTATCAGTCCAGGTAATTTGACACTGTTTTCTCCTGCAGTGGGCAGCAATTCAGCCACTGAGATGAGGGAAACATTGTTTTTATTTCCTTCATTTAACCTCCATCAGTCCTCATTCGAACTCGAAGTTATATATCACAGCCTATCTTTAGTAAGTTTGATTTCTGGGAATTGTACTCTTTAATCCCACTCTGCCTATGGGAAATCCTCTTTACCACATGTACAGGGTTGAATAGAGTACACACATACCCCAAATTCATGTCTTTCCTGGAACCTTGGAATGTGACCTTACTGGGAAATAGGATCTGTGCAAATGTAAAGTTAAGATGAGGTCATACTTGTCATACTCACGTTTATTAGGATGTGAGTATCCTATTACGGGGAATATGGAAAATAACAAGTGTTGATGAAATTGTTGAGAAATTGGAGCCCCTGTGCCTTGCTGGTGGGAACATAAAATGGTATAGCCACTGGGGAAAGCAGTTTGGTGGTTCCTCCAAAATTAAATGTGGAATTAACATGTGACTCAGCAATTTCACTTCTAGGAATATACCCAAAAGAATTGAAAGCAGAGACTCAAACAGATACTTGAGCACCAGTATTCCTAACAGCATTATTCACAATTGCCAGAAGATGGAAACAACCCAAATGTCTATCATCAGATGAATGGATGAAGAAAATATGGTATGTACGTACAATAGATTATTATACAACCTTAGAAAGGAATGAGATTCTGATACATGCTACAACATGAATAAACCTCAAAAACATTATGCCAAGTGAAATAAGCCAGACAAATACTATATGGCTCCACTTATATGAAGTACCCAAAACATGCAAATTCATAGAGACAGAAAGTAGAATAGATGTTACCAGGGGTTGAGAGGAGGGAGACTGGGAAGTTATTGTTAATGGGAACAGAGTTTCAGTCTGGGATGATGAAATAGTTCTGGAAATAGATAATGCAGTTGATTGTGCAACAGTGTAAATGTACTTAATGCTATTTAATTGTACACTTAAAACTGGTTAAAATGGTAAAATTTTGTTATGTATATTTTAACCACAATAAGAAGTAACAATAATAAAAGGAAAAAAAAGGATGAAGTCATACTGAAGTAGGGTGGGGCCCCTAATCCAACATGACTGGTGACCTTAAAAGGAGGAGGAGGGCACATGGCAGATGGCTATGTGAAGATGGAGGCGGGCATTGGAGTGATGCCTTTACGAGGCAAGGGTCACCATGGATTTCTGGCAGCTGTCAGAAGCTGGGAGAGGCAAGGAAGAGTCCTCCTCTGGAGTCTTCAGAGAGAACGTAGCCCTGCCAACACCTTGAAGTTTGTACTTTCAGTCCTGACACAGCTTCAGGACTGTGAGAGAATAAATTCCTGTGGTGTGAAGCCACCCAGTTTGTGGCACTTTGTTACCTCAGCCCTAGGAAACCAATACATCATATTTCAGATAGTTAAATATAAAAAAGAAGCATTTGATTTGGGAAGTTTGGGAAGGGCCAGGAAAGGAGAGTCTCAAAGGGACACTGAGAAAACAGTTTCCCATCATTTCATTTTTAAAAACCAGCTACATTTAAATTCTGTCTGAGGAAATCTCATTGTCTATTTAGGGCTTACTCTGTATACAGTAAACCTTATCTCAAGGACTTTTCCACTTTATACAGGTTTTAAGTGTTTCAAGAAGACCATATTTGCATGATGGAAAACTATATTCTAGACGTTTAGTGTCTGGGAAGGTATTTATGAAATATACTAAGTCCACAGAAAACATTGCAAAGCCACCTGATTCAACGCTTGAAAACGTATGTACACCAGAGTGTTCACAGTGGCCACGATTTTCTTATTAATTTTTTAATTTGGGGGACGTGAGTTACTTTATTTTTTTTCTTACAGATATTAGATCTCATTTAATACTTGCAACAGTTCCACGTAATAGGAATTAATATCTCCATTTTTTAAATTAATTTTTATTGGCGTATAATTAGTTTACAATGTTGTGTTAGTTTCTGCTGTACAGCAAAGTGAATCAGTTATACATACACATATATCCACGCTTTTTTAGATTCTATTCCCATATAGGTTATTACAGAGTATTGAGTAGATTTCCCTGTGCTATACAGTAGGTTCTTGTTAGTTATCTATTTTTTTAATATATACATTTATTTATTTATTTGTTTGTTTGTTTATTTATTTATTTATTGCCTGTGTTGGGTCTTCGTTGCTGTGTGCCGGCTTTCTCTAGTTGCAGCGCGCAGGTTTCTCACTGTCATGGCTTCTCTTGTTGTGGAGCACGGGCTCTAGGCGTGCAGGCTTCAGTAGTCGTGGCATGTGGGCTCAGTAGTTATGGCTTGCGGACTCTAGAGCTCAGGCTCAGTAGTTGTGGTGCACAGGCTTAGTTGCTCCATGGCATGTGGGATCTTCCCGGACCAGGGCTCGTGTCCCCTGCATTGGCAGGCGGATTCTTAACCACTGCGCCACTAGGGAAGCCCTGGTTTTCTATTTTATACAAAGTAGTGTGTATATATGTCAATCTCAATCTCCCAATGTATCCCTTCCCCCTTTCCCCCTTGGTAACCGTAAGTTTGTTTTCTACATCTGTGACTCTATTTCTGTTTTGTAAATAGATTCATTTGTACCATTTTTTTACATTCCACATATATGCGATATCATATATTTGTCTTTCTCTGGGCATGAGTTACTTTAGTAATCAGAAAAAAATTAAGGTTAAAATAAAACTTTTGAGTTTCAAAATCATAAATAATTCAGTTGATAGGTTGAAGTTAGCCTCTTGGGGGCCGGCTCCTACAAACTCCAGGCCAGAGGTTCACAAGCGTGCTGCTGCCCATGGACCCTGGCCCATGACACATGGCTCATGACCCTGGTGCTCCCCGCTCAGTGATCTGGACGGGAGACCATGTGGAGATCGTGATCCTCTCAGGAGCCCCATTCATCCCTGGGCTCACAGCTTTGGATGCAACTATGCTCTGAGTTTTTCTTCCACCAGAATTATGATGTTCCCATGTTTAGAGACATTCTCTACATATTTGATTATCTTTCTCACCAAGAATAAACCCTCTTTAAACAGTTTGGTTTGTACCGACAAACATTTATTTTACCAGGCACCATGCTAAGTGCTGTGAGGGGTGGTGCAGTTTTGTGATTAAGGATCATGAGACCTAGGATCGGACTGGCAGGGGTTTGCATCCTGGCTCTATCATTTCCTAGCACTGGGAAATGGGCACATTACCCAGTTTCTTCAATCCTCAGTTTTTATATCTGCAAAATGGAGATAATAGCTGTAATCAAATCTCAGAGATCTTTGATTAAAGGCATACATTATTTGTTTACTTCTAAGAAAGGCAAACACTGCCATTGAAACTTTGGCATGTTGCCTTAAAAAAAATAGTCCTGTATAGAGTGTGAATGGGTCACACCAGCCTGCCATGGCTTTCCCATTTCCTACTGCATTGCTCAGTATGTGATGGGCAGTCCTTTTGTGCACATTTCAGGAGCTAAAGGTGACACAGCTTCATCTGCCTATGGGGAATCTTCCTTTCTCAGGGCCATGAAGCCCTCGGTTGTGCCTTTGCAAGAAAATGTGGGCGTGTAATCATTTCTCCAGCAGCACATTTCCAACTCTATTCCCATGTTTTACTGTGCTCACATAGTCCCAGCAAGGCATGCAACTCAGTTGAAATACTAATGTTAATTGCAAAGACCCAAGTCTGTGTATACACAGGCAAGGACAAGTACGTATTGCTGCTACCAGGTCTGGACTAACTGTGAAATGCCATCAGTTATAAGGTGCATCAGGATTCTGAGATGTTAGTGAAAAGATATATACATATATACTTAATATATAGTACATTAGCATATATAATTTTTATTTATTTATATTTATTAGTAATATCAATATTATTAGTATCGTTATATATACCATTAGTATATATATTAGAATTAATGAAATAATTCTGATGAATTCTAATAATTCTAATTAATGAGGTAATTCAGTGTTACTTCCTTCTTTCAGTTTTGTGGCAATTAAACAATGCCTGTCATATATTAAGTACTCATTCGATGTTAGCAGTTATTCTTTTATTATACGTGTGGCTATGACAAAAATCCCAGCCCTCCAGAAAGGCATGGGTCCTGAGGTTTAGATTTAAAAATGGGATCCAAAAGAAGTAATGTGAAAAAAAAAAGAAGTAATATGTGCGATTACTAAGTGAGTGGAACCCTAGTCCGTCCTTCCTTTCCTGAGGGATTACTATGCACCATCTCTCCTTTGATCCAGCTACTAAGCCAGAATTTACTGAAACCTTTCTATGTGTGGAGCTGTGCAAAGGGCCCTCCAGACTTGCGGTCAGCATTCAACAAATCAAGTGCAGGGGTCTGTGGCAGTGCTGGATGGCGATGTTTAGAGCCCCTAAGCATTGCTCATCTGTGTTTAAAGGTGGAAAACGATCAGGGAGACAAAAGACAGCTGAAAACAAAGGAACAGTGTGGGGAGAAATTGGAAAAGAACAAGGCCTTAAAGATGATGGAAGAAAGCAAAGCATTGAATGAGGAATGAGAACTAATGTCCAGTCCTGTGTTTCTCCAAGTCAATGTGGGGCTAAAGTTTCCTTCCCATATCTCAATTTTGAGCATCATAAGGAATCATCGAGGTTTTTACGTCCACTTCATTATTTCATTAATAATTCTGTATTTTCTGTATTTATCAATTATAGTATAATGTGTTCTCAACACAGTGGAAACACCTAATCTACTGACAGAAAAGTCTGTTAAGCAATATTCCTTTTCATCACGGCCTGGGAGAAACTTGATAACTGATGTACAAAAAAGTCCCTGGCTTTTAGTAAAGAACCTTACAAAACAAAACAAAAAACAAAATCTCTGTGTCAGCAACAAAAATATCTTTGTGAGGCAGGCTCTAGTAGAAGAAACACAACCACCAAGTAAGGAACATGAGCTTCTTTTCTTTTTTTTTGCATTTATATAAATAGACTTTGGGATAAAAGGGCAAAGGATAAAACCTTTCCATTAAAATAATATTTTTAAAGCTGTTCATTACAGTAAAAAATTTTGCTCTAGGACAAGAGTGGCACACATATATAATAAATATATATATAAAATATTTACGTATATTAAATATTAGTTCTTTTATATAACTAAATAAGTATAATGTATATGTAGCCTATAAAGGTCTAGAAATAAATATACAAGCATAAGCATGGCCCAAAATAGCAGTGATTGAGCGACTTAAAGGTCTAGAAATTCTTCTGGAAGTCACTTGCCAGTAAAAGCAGAGTCTCTGATGAATTCTAAACTTGTCTTACTGATAATGTCACCTCCAGATGCTGACCAATGGAAATAAATAATTGATCAAAGTTAAAGCCTGGGAACTCTGGAGCACAGTGACCGCCAGCAGGGAGGGCATGCTGGGTGCCTGAGTCAGGTCTTCAGGGTAACAGGTCAGAGAAATTGGCTGGTTCAAGCCTAACCCACCAGGAGAGTGAGTTGAAGATTCAGGAGCAGACCACTGAACCCTCAGGGGAAGAGCTTCGGGCCTCACAGGGGACCTCAACCAGGACTAGTCATCTCTCAGGCCCAAGGTCACTCTCTCCATTTCTCTGGCTACCTGGTTTCCCATGTGTTCTGCATCAGGCTTTCCCAAATGCCAAGAATTCGGGTATCAGTGAGATGCTCCAGGGGGAACTTAGTAAGGGGAGCTTAGGGGTGTAAATTAGGCCTCGAGCAATGGAAATGGACGTGTGTGCTTGTGCACTGATCAGTTGATGATCATAGAGGAGGGAGGGGAGGCATAGAGGGAAACAGAAAGCGCCCAGGGGCTTCTAGCCCCATGGATGGGGTGGCTCCAGGACACAAGGGTGATGCTCAGAAAGTCACCAGTGAGGGCCGTGAGCGACAAGGCTTGCAGAGGCTGGCAGTGGGCACACACAGCTGGTAAAAGGGACCCAAGGGGATCTGGGAGGGGCAACAAGTGTGTCTGCTGTAGTATCTCCACTTCCTTCTCTGTGCCTGCTTTGTTCTTCTCTCTCGGAAAACCAGTTCTGTGTCATCTGCCTCCATCTGGGCCAGATGTGGCTCCCTCGGGCTCTGCTTCCCACCACTTCCCATGCAAGGGCCTGGAAGAGATTGATAGTCCCTGTATCCCCGTTCCATATGCCCAGGAGAGAGAATCTACTGGCTTGGTTTGAACCAGACATCTCCAACCCAGTCCCACTGACTATGGTCCTGGAGCCAAGCATAGTCCATAGATCAACCGTTGAGTGCAGGGTCTTAGCCTGTGTGTGTGCGTGTGTGTGTGCGCGCACGTGCACATATGTGTGTATGTGTGTTGAGGAGGAGGGATGGACAGAGCGACAAGTTCTCAAAATGTCAGGATGGACCTGGCCAACTTTGTGCTGGATCCCCAGCTCTGGGCTCCGTCAACTATGTACCCTAGATTTTAGGAAGGCAGATGTCAGAAATGTTCAGAGGGAAGGAATAGATCTGACTCCAAGGCCAGAGACTCTAAAAGCTTAGTTGGCTTAGGAGGGGTGAGGACTTAACAATGGCAAAATTCTGAACAAGCAATTACAAGTGATGTTCTTTTTTGAAGAAGAAATGGGAAGATATCTAAAGAAGGGTTGTTCATGGGTGACACACAGGGACAGATTATAAGGTATTGTTTATAGATTATGATATTGTTTATATAGAAGGATGTATACAGAATCAAGTCAATGAAAATTATGGAACAAAAAAATGGTACAGGAACCCAAAGAACAAAATATGCAGGAGCTTTAAAAAATAGATATATTTGAAATAAGGAAAACAAAGAGGTAACTCACAGCTTGAGACTGGGGTATAATGACAAATGACTAGCGTGGGGAACACAGGACCTTTTAAAACATATTGCTAAGTGGAGAAAGCAAGTTCAAAACAGTACAGCCAGTAGGATACTTGGTCAATATATAATTATGCCTATATGTATCCATTAAAAAGAGAGAGATCTCAGTGTTGAGTTTATGCGTAATTTTACTTCTCTTGATCGTCTTTTTTCCTTATTTTTAAAAACTATGAACTTCTGTTGTTTAGATAAAGAGAATAAAGTTAAGCAATGAAAGAAAAAAGGAGAACTTGATTTCAATATAGTCGCTCCGCGGCATGTGGGATCCTCCCAGACAGGGGCACGAACCCGCGTGCCCTGCGTCGGCAGGTGGACTCTCAACCACTGCCCCACCAGGGAAGCCCTAGTTTTTTGGTTTTTGTTTTTTAATGAGAAAATTTTCAAATCCTTAAAGAGGAGAACAGACTTAAGAGATCTAGATGTTTTAAACGAGTTTAACACTCCAGGCCCGAGTAGATTATTCCTCAAAGTTCTGCAAAAACTTTAAAATTATGTCCGTGGAACCACTGCTAGTAAGCTAGACAAACTCAGAGCAGCTTCAAAGGGTGAAACATGGATCAGTGAAAGAAGTTAAAGAGGCAGAAGTTGCTTTAAATCAGAAAGGGCATGATTTGCCCTGGGAGGCAGCTATGTCCTGTGCTTGGACGTGTCTGAGCAATATCTGGCAACTTCCCTGTGACGATGCTGTAATGTGTGTCCTCCAGGTATGGGAGGTTGGACCAGGTCAGGATCCTGAAGAAAGGTCAGTGGACCACAAAGTTCCTCTGATGAACCTAAAGTGATCTAAAAATGCAAGTCCTCTCTTGATTCTTATGAGTGACTAATACACAAGTCATAGGTTTTAAAATTTTGTAAACAACCCAGGGTCACTTACACATAATCTATGTGACAGGATAATTTACTGGGGCATCTCTTCTAACAGTTTCTCCTCCCCTGTTCCACCAAGGTGGGCAGGGCTTTTGTGCTCCCTCATTTACACTGTGCCTCAGAGGAAGTTGGGGGCTACTGTGTCCAAAATGAAATTACTCAAAAGACACTTTTTCTTCAGACCTTTATCTTCCTAAAACCAGGGTGATTAGAGAAATAATGCTCTCTTCCTTTGCAGACACCAGTGGGCAGAGGAGCATCTTTGAGGCAAAGGCAGGGCAGCAGGAGGGATTTCTTCCAGTCCTTGGCTTTGTTCTCTGCTGTCCCTAGTGGAAGTGCTGAGATTTAGGAGGGCCATGGGAGGCCGGTCCCTAACTATAGGGTTCCCGGCTCCAAGGAAGCAGAGCCTTCAAGAGTCTGTGGTGGGTTTAGAAAATGGAGATAACAAAGAGGACGAAAAACCCAGAAGAGTGACCTTGCCTGTTCCCCGCACCACATAGAACTTGTGCCTTCCACTGAGGGTCAGGGAAGAGAAGAGAGAGACCTCATAACAATGGCAATGTCATTTTCTTCCAGCCTAGCAGGCCAGAGGGTTGAAAGATTTACTTTGATATAAAGAAAATGAAGAAATAGAATTTTTTTTTGCACACCTTGAGTTTGTGAACTTATACCTGCTACTTAGGTGTGCTATAGTTACTGGTACTAGGTTTAGAAGTGGTGAGAATTGACACAGGATTCTAAGTTGGGGCACTAGGCAGAAGTATGGCTGGCCGCCTTGAAGCTCTTAGCAAATTGGCAGCACTTGTGCATACTTGGATAGTTGGAATTCCTGCAGTTTGGGGAGAGGATGCTATTTATCAAGGCATTAACAGTAAGTACTATCTTGAACGGGGCATGGCCTCCAGTTGCTGCC
>NW_006794559.1:932476-940579 GCF_000442215.2 Lipotes vexillifer | reverse complement strand
ATTCCTGCTTCATTTATTAATTACTATTACTTTAGCAGCATCATTTCCAA
The DNA here is from genome assembly GCF_000442215.2 of Lipotes vexillifer. Taxonomy (NCBI): domain Eukaryota; kingdom Metazoa; phylum Chordata; class Mammalia; order Artiodactyla; family Lipotidae; genus Lipotes; species Lipotes vexillifer. The sequence goes on along the minus strand of NW_006794559.1, from coordinate 940,529 downwards.
TTTAGTTTGTCATGGGTTCCGTGACAGTTAACTTCCATCACAATCCTTATTTATCTCCATGCTCAAATTGCCCCAGATTTAACCACTGGGAACTCCAACTTGGTCCCGCTGTTCTTTTGATATCTCCCCATCAGCATTTGAGCCACTTTCTTATTTAATGGCAGAAGATATGTCGGGGTCATTTTGTGCTTTCCCTGGAATCAGCCATTTCTCCAAAGAGCCCTGGTTCCTTTCAGTAGAAAGTGATATTTAGAAACCAAGATCTGGGCTCTATGTGCGCTCAGTATTCCTGGTGCATCATTGCTTCTAGGTCCTCTGAGCAGACAGAGTTAGGAAGTGTGTGTATGTGTGTGTACTTGTGTATGTATACATATATATGTAGGTCTATCTCTATCCATATAAACCCATGAGGTCATATTGATGCATCTAGTTCCAAACCAAAACCACAGGCCACATTCTGGTCTCCCCTCTGTCCATATTTATAACTCCCCTCTTCCAACAGTGAGAACAGAGCTCTCATTATCCTAAATATATCCTATCCGTTTGCTCGAGACTTGAGTACACAGAAGGTAGAGTTACTAACCTGTACCGCTGTTAGAGGTAAATCTACTAGCTAAATATTTCTTTATAGTTTTTTTTTTTTAGGTAAAATGTATACAGAATGAAATGTATACATCTTCAATGTACAAGTTAATGAATTTTGATGAACGCATAAGCCCATGCAATCCATACCTTTGTCAAGATATGGACCATTTCTATCATTCTGGAAAGTTCTTTCATGCTTTTTTGCAGTTAATCCCCATACCCCACCAGAGACAGTCACTGTTCTGGTCTCCCACCCATAGATTAGTTTTGCCTATTCTGTAATTTCATAAGAAGAATCTTATAGTGTGTATTCTTTGGTTTTCAACCTCTTTTGCTTAGTGCCATGTCTGTGTCACCCATGTTGTTGTATATCAGCACTCCATTCTTTCTTGTTGCTGAGTAGGATTTCATCGGACAAATATATTACATTTTGTTTATCCATCCTCCTGTAGATGGACTTTTGGGTTATTTCCAGTTTTTGCCTATTGTGAATAAAGCTGCTATGAACACTCTTATTTAAAAAAGAAAAAAATAGCAGTTGTACGGGACATTTTTCCTGTCCCCCTTTTCCTCTCAGTCCACCTCTTTCTCCAACCACTGCTTCAGCAACCTGCCTTGAGCAGTGTAACATGACAGCACCTCGCCTCAGCTGCACCGCACACCTGGCACTTCCCCAGCATGCAGTACGGCCCTCATGCGTGTGGAAATATGAAGCTGGTGGGAAAATGTTCCCCCTTCTATCCATGGGCAGACAATTCTGAGGCATGTTCTACATGGATCCTCAGAAGGCCCCAGCAGGACTGAACCCCAGTGGTCCGTGGTGGTGACAACCGCGATGCACCTTGAAAGCGCTCTCCCTCCTTCCCTGCTGCACTCTGCCCAGCCCCTCACACCTGTTCCTGGGCATCAGGCCCCAAGTAAACTGTCTTGCCCCAGGCTCTGCTCTTGGGAGGAACACAGCATAAGAGAGCAGCTTCAGCACACTATTTAGAAGCATACAGGCAAATAGCAGAGGCAAAAACTAAAAGTATTAAAAGAGGACTCTATTGCAGTGTTCTCTAACTTGGCGACTGGAAAGTTTCTCTCTTCTACCCGCCCCTACCTCCTCTTCCTCTTTCTTTCTGTCTCTCTCATCACCTCTAAGATGTATTTGAACTTCCGAAATACTGAAAAGTACAAGATCATACATCTTCTTGTGAGTATGTAGGTTGTCTGATTGTTTACTATCTGCCTGCCTCCCCCTTGTGATTTCCACCAGGGCAGAGATGGAGTCTGATGTAAACACATAAAAACATAGTAGGTGTTCAGCAAATATTTGTGAATAAGAGAATGATGGACAGCAAGGAAAAGGGAAGTGGAGGAGGCTGAAGTAAGTGTTGGAAGAACTCTAAGAGATAGATACTTAGCAAAAAACTCGAAGAGGAAAGGAAAGCGGATTGAATCTCCCGGAGCTTGAATGAATAAATAAAGACGCATAGGGATTAGGGCCAGGACCAAGAAGTAGGTTAACCAGCAAAAGAAGACCTAGGGAGGGGCTTCCCTGGTGGCGCAGTGGCTAAGAATCTGCCTGCCAATGCAGGGGACACGGGTTTGAGCCCTGGTCCAGGAAGATCCTACATGCTGCAGGGCAACTAAGCCCGTGTGCCACAACTACTGAGCCTGCCCACCTAGAGCCCATGGTCCGCAACAAGAGAAGCCACCATAATGAGAAGCCCGTGCACTGCAATGAAGACCCAAAGCAGTCAAAAATAAATAAATAAATAAATAAATAAATTTATTAGGGGGGAAAAAAAGAAAAAGACCCTAGGGAGGCAGGTTTCCTCCACGGACCCTCCTTCATTGGAAGGCAAGGGAGGAGGGTCTAATAGCCTCAGCAGAAGGTAATGCCTTTGCCACGATCCTCTTCCAGTATATCAGAGAAAAATAGGTTCAAAAAAGCTTATTTTCACAAGCATGCTTCCTAACTAGCTTATGACAGTTTTTCTATAAATCCTTCCAGTGCTGCTTTTGTAACCCACGAAGGAAATTCTATATCTCAGTTCCTTCCGGTGACACCACTTCCTAGATAACATACTTGCATTTCACAGATTAAGATGGTTACTGTGGGTTAATAGAACAATTACTGGATCAGCAATATCATGCTAATTAAGGGCAGAGCCATTTGCAAACAAAAAGAAACAGGTATTAATGTATCCAAAGGGTGGCCCCGGTAAATGTGTCTCAGTCTCTTTCTGTAAAGTCTTGTTTGCTCCTCAAGTTAGGACCCTGAAAAGGCAGCAAATGTTTTGTGTAAGGAACCAGAGGATTGTATATATGGAGGATAGTTTAGGAAAATGAGCACATATTTTTCCTTTCTCCGCATTAAGGAAATCAAAGCTGGATTTGCTATTTAGACTGGGTAGAAAAATAGTCTAGAGTCCTCATCGTAAGCATAGGGCAATGACAAGGACTCCTGTTTATGATGGTGAAAAAAGTCTTTATAGAGATCATTATAAACTTAACAGGCAAAGGCTGAGTTGATTTTGTGGTTGATATTTTAAGTGGAGGTTTAACCTTGCAGAGTTTCCAGAAAACCAGAGATAATAGGAGTTAGGCTTGTGTGCTTGGGTAACAGATGAGCCAGGGGCCAGTTGGATTTACTGGTCCAGGAATCTTAGCACCACTGATGTTCCTGAAGTGCAATGGGGAGCCACTGGAGGCTTTGGAGCCGAGGAGAGGCATGATATGACCTTTATTTTTACCAGAACACTCTGTTGAAAATAGACCAAGGCACCAAGGACAGAAGTGGGAAAACTAACTGGGAGGCCATTGCAGTGATTCAAGGGAGAGCTACTGTGTCTTGGATCTGGAGGGTTGGGTGGGGATGGGGGTGGACATGGGTGTACCGTGAAAGTGGTGAGAAGGTGTTGGATTCTGGGTATATTTTGAAGGTAGAGCCACATGGGTTTGCTGACAGATCAGATAAGGGATGAGGGAGTAAAAGTGAAGTCAGCGATGCCTCTGGGGTTCTTGACTTGAGCAACTGGGGAAATGCTATTGCCGTTTACTGAGACAGAAAATGCAATGAGAGGAGCAGGTTTTGGAGGGGAATCAAGAGCTCAGTTTTGAACAAATTAAGTTTGAGATGCCTACTAGATAGTAACGTATAGACGTTTAGTAAGCACTTGGATATGGTCCAGACTCCAAAAAGAACTCTGTTGGAGATATAAATTTGAGAGTCATCAGTGCTGAATATTGATCTTACCAAAAATTACAGTACAGCTCTAATGGGAGGGCGGAGAAGAAAAAGTGTACATGTGCATGGAGGGGTGGTATGTAAGAAATGGAATCTTCATCTTTTATAGCAGGAAGTCAATGGTAGATAGCTAACCTGGAAAAAAAATCAAGAAGTAACTGTGTATGCTTCATAAGAAACAATCATCCCTATTACTTCTACTCAATATCTTAAATTTTTTCTTCCTCATCTTTTTTTGGGGGGTATTTTTTTAGAATTTATTTTAATTTATTTTTTAACAGCTTTGTTGAGATATGACTCACATACTATAAAATTCATCCATTTAAAGTGTACAAACATAAGGGCAAGACAGGAATAAAGAAGCAGAGGTAGAGAATGGACTTGAGGACATGGGGAGGGGGAAGGGGAAGCTGGGATGAAGTGAGAGAGTGGCATGGACATATATACACTACCAACTGTAAAATGGATGGCTAGTGGGAAGCAGCTGCATAGCACAGGGAGATCAGCTCGATGCTTTGTGATGAACTAGAGGCGTGGGATAGGGAGGGTGGGAGGGAGACTCAAGAGGGAGGGGATATGGGAATATATGTATACATATAGCTGATTGTTATACAGCAGAACCTAGCACAGCATTGTAAAGCAATTATACTCCAATAAAGATGTTAAGAAAATTTTAAAAATAAAAATAAAGTGTAGGGGCTTCCCTGGTGGCACAGTTTGTTGAGAGTCCGCCTGCCGATGCAGAGGACACGGGTTCGTGTCCCGGTCCGGGAAGATCCCACATGCTGCGGAGCGGCTGGGCCCGTGAGCCATGGCCGCTGAGCCTGCGCGTCCGGAGCCTGTGCTCCGCAACGGGAGAGGCCGCAACAGTGAGAGGCCCGCGTACCGCAAAATAAATAAATAAATAAATAAAGTGTACAATTCAGTATCTTTTCATATATTCTATCATTACAACCAATTTTAGAATTTTCATTAAGCCAAAAAGAAACCCTATACCGCTTAGCCATCGACCCCTAATCCCTCTATCCCTCTCTCCCAGCCCTAGGCAACGACTAATCTTATGTCTCTATGGACTTGCCTACTCTAAATATTTCATATAAATGGACTCATACAATATGTTATGTACGTACAATATGTAACTGGCTTCTCTTACTTTGCTGTTTTGGGTTTTTTTTTTTTTTATTCTTCTTCCCTTTTTCCCTAAGTTCTGTCCTTTCAAGCCCATCCCCAAGTTTCAGGTTCTTTGATCCCTACTTTGCAGAAGCCACTGTCATCCCTTCTGATGTTGTCTTTAGAAAATCCTGCCTTTGCTTATGGCCCTCCAAGGCAAGACAATAGCTCCCTGTAACACCACCAATGATTGCTATCCAGCACTTTGAATAAAGCAGAAACGTTTTGGGGAGCCCCTTCAGTCTTCCTAGAAGTACCTTGGACTCTGCTTCCTGAAAGGTGGGCTGCCTGGTGATTTCAGCCTGCATTCCAGACAACTTAATTAAAGTTTATCAGCAGTATCTCTTATCTGACTACAAATGATAAGGTATAGAGAGCTTTTGAGGAAAATCTGCAATGCATTTTATACTTCAGATTGGATTCTACAGCTTTATGAAATATTTCTATTCCCAAACTTGTCCACACTGGCATTTGACACAGTATTGAAACAGAGTGCTGAACCTATTTTCAACATATTTGGGTATATCAGATGATGTTCTTTTAAAGAAATGGCCGTCGTGTCCAGGGTACAGTCTTCCTCATAAAAAAATAAAACTAGAAAGAATTTTATTTTCCGTACTTACAACATTTGGATTTTGATCCTTTATCCAAAGGGGTTTCTCTTAAGCTTTCAGAGCATAATTTATGGCATTTTGCAAAGAAAACCACTTCTTTAATACTTGAGGGCTTTTTACGTGCATTTATTATATGAGTTAACTAACTAAATAAACTGAGAGATAGTCCCATTTGCAATGTAGATATAGTATTCATACAAAAAAGGACAAAATCAAATGAAACCTTTCTTGATTTAAAGTACTTTAAAAAAATAAGGCTGTCAAATACTTCTTGTCTTAAAAGAGTTACAATAAGGATGGAAGTTGGACAAAGGAAAACAATATCTTAAACCATAGCATGTAAAAGGAACACTATACCGAATACACTTTATTCTAAGAAAAATGGGAGGCTATTGAAAGGCTTTTAGTATATGAGGGACGTGATTTGTTTTGCTATGTGAAGAATCTGTCGGGAGGGACCAGAGTCAAAGCAGAGCGGTCAGGTGGAGAAATTGTAGTGGTTTAGAGAGAGGTTCTTCTCAAATTTCATATACATGCAAATCACATGGGGTCTTATTAAATGTACATTTGGATTCAGTAGGTCTGGCATGGGGCCTGAGACGCTGCATTTCTGACAGGCTCCCAGGTGAATAGGATGCTCTTGGTCATGGACCACACTTGAGTGGCCAGGGTTTAGAGTAGGGCAGTAACAGCAAAGACAGAGGAAATGGATGGACTTTAAAGCAATATAGAGGATAGGATAATGGGACCAACTGATTAACCAGGAGAAGGAGATGCAAGGGCCAGGGATTTTTGAGTGAGTGGGTTTGTGTGATCAGATCAGTCAGTGCTGAGAAGGCAGGAGAAGCAAGTTTGTGGGGAAGATCTTGACCTTGGCAAACATCCAAATGGAAACCACAGGTGAATAGTTGGATTTACAAGTCTTGAGCCCAAAAGAGAGGGCCAGAGATATAAATTTGGGAGCCACCAGGATGACTACATGGAATAATGGACCCAAGGGAGCAAAGAGGAGTAAGAGGATGAGGGGGCCTGAGCCTTGAGAGCTTCCAGTATTTAAAGGTTTGAGTCCACTGGGGAGAATAAGAAAGGGAAACCTAAAAGGTAAGAGGAAACCTAGAGAATATATGATACAGATGCCAGCAGAAGAGAAGGCTTCAAGAAGGCAACATAGTCAGCAATGTCAGGTACTAAAATGAAAAGATGAAAGACTTCAAATAGCCCATAAGATACATCTGCCTCGGTCATTGGCGAATTTAGTGCAGCTTCTGCAGAGCAGGGGGAATGTACACAGATGGGAGGGATCTGCTGAGTGGTGTGGGTGGACGCCAGGTTGGGGGGATCTGGGAGGGGAGGATAAGGTAAGGAAGTAGAACACAGTTCCAAGAGGTTGTCTGTGGAGGGATAGAGACAGTTGGCGTGGTACCTGGAGCGGCACCTGGGGTCGAAGGGAGGTTGCTTTGTATCTTTTAAAATAGAAGAGACATGAGTGTGTTTAAAAGCTGATGGGAAATATTGAACAAAGAGAAACTGATGATGTAGAATCGATAGAGAACAAGAAATAGCATAAGCAAAGAGAGGAGGGCTGGAGGAAATAGACTTAGATGTGGGGAAGGGCATGTCCCCTCTTGCAACAGGAAGAGAGGACTGGGGCCAACGTCAATAGGTCTGTAGACACGGAGGTGAGATACTGAGGGATTTCTCATCTGTTCTCGATGAAGCAGGCGAGGAGGTCATCTGCTAAGAGCCATGGGCCAGAAGTGGGAAGAAAGGCCGCCTAGAGTCGCAGAGGTGGTCTACAGGGAGCGCTAGGGCCCCATCTGAGACCGGTGATCTTAGGTCTATAGCCAGTCCACCCCGCAGTGAGATTTACACCGGGTGCTCTGCTTCCCAGGTGCCAGAGGGAGAAGGTGGACATTTGGTTCATCTGGGATTAGAGACTTGCCAGGTGGATATGCAAGAAAAGTCCAAAGACATATAGAGTTTAGTTTAAGCTACTGAAAAGAACATTCTGTGGGCTATGGGGCCTGAGACACAGTAAGGTCCCCATGAATTGTGTTTATTATTACAGGAGAAGAGAGACAATTCCTCGCCTCCCCCCAGCCCTCCACGGTTCCTGCCTGACCACCATCACCTACACATACAACTCCAACCCCTTTGTTCCCAAGATATTTGTACAGAATGTAGAGGGGCTTTTGGAGGTAGGTATGATTTTTTTTTTATAGTTGGTCATTTTCCACTTATGTTATGTGTCCCCACTTCATTATTATTCAGGGATGATTATAAAGCCTCAGAAGTTGGGTTCTTTGTTCAGGCGTTCAGTTTACCACTGGAGTAACGTTATGTGCAACTAATTCTGAGTTTCAACAAATGATTCTACTTAAGAAAAGTAACTGGGCTTCCCTGGTGGCGCAGTGGTTGAGAGTCCGCCTGCCAATGCAGGGGACACGGG
>NW_006794559.1:919384-932309 GCF_000442215.2 Lipotes vexillifer | reverse complement strand
GGCTGGGCCCGTGAGCCATGGCCGCTGAGCCTGCGCGTCCGGAGCCTGTGCTCCGCAACGGGAGAGGCCACAACAGTGAGAGGCCCACGTACCGCAAAAAAACAAAAAAAAACAAAAAAAAAAACATTTTTCTAAATATAGTTGCGCTTAAGGTTTTTTTTTTTCCCCTTTAAAGTGTTTTATTAATTACTAGTCTGTAAGGAATGCTGTTTGGTCTGCTAATCTGAAAATTAAAAGTTTCTATGGAGGAAGTAGATTTCAACAGAAAGGTCACATTAGGAATGACTAGTGACAATACCAGGAACACGTTTTGGTACAAGAAATTAGGAAGTTGGGCAAATAATATAGCTTCTTTAAGGCTGAGTTTCTTCACCTGTAAAGTGAGAAAATTAGAAAATACAACTTCCAGTATTAAGTGCAATATTAACTGCTCTATCCAAATGGTATCCACTAGCCACATGTGGCTACTTAAATTTAAATTTATTAAATTAAATAAAATCTAAAATTCAGTTCATCAGTCACGCTAGCCATGTCTCAAGTAATCAATAGCCATAGGCAGCTAGTGACTACCCTGTTGCGCAGCACAGATATAGAACATTTCCCTCATTAGAGAAAGTTCTACTGGACTGCTCTGATCTCTAATTCTAGTTTTAATACAATTGCAACAAAGGGAAGATGGTAAGATGCTTCCAGAAGTCATCATGTTATAATTTTCCACTTAACCACAGTAGGACATTTCTAGAATACACCACATCTCACCTGCCCCAAAGGACCAGGAGTGAATTAAAGCAAGGTGGACCTATTGCAATGAAATTATCTCCAGGTAATGGAGAGACAATACGTTCTAGACGCCTCCCACTTTCCTTCCCACCCTGCCTGTCTTCCTTTCCCACATTTTTTATTGAGTGCTAAGTCCTGAGTCAGCTACAAGTCCTGAGGCATAAACATGATTGGACCTGTCCGTTTGATCTGACAGAAAAACAGATGATGATAAAACAGTGTATTTGGTAAGGAATATGATAGAAGAATCCTTGAGGTTCTGTGGAACTCTACAGGAGGAATACATAACCCTAACAGAAGAGGCAAGGGAAAACCTTCCAGAAAGGGTGATACTTAAGGAAAGTAGTAAAGGATGTTTATGAGTTAAAATGGTTTGCAGGTTTGAACATTAATTATGACCCTATTAAAATGCAACAATGAAGAAAAGAGAAATTTGAGGAAAATCAATAGCAAGTCGTTTTTGATATCATTAGTGTTACAAACTCTCTGTGGTACGCATAATTTGCAGAGGCACTATTAAAATAAAACCCATCCATTCTGAAGGGTTACCCGCCTAACTCAGTCTTTTTTTTTTTTTTTTTTTTGCGGTACGCGGGCCTCTCACTGTTGTGGCCTCTCCCGTTGCGGCGCACAGGCTCTGGACGCGCAGGGTCAGCGGCCATGGCTCACGGGCCCAGCTGCTCCATGGCATGTGGGACCCTCCTGGACCGGGGCATGAACCCGCGTCCCCTGCATCGGCAGGCGGACTCTCAACCACTGTGCCACCAGGGAAGCCCAACTCAGTCTTTTTAGTTGCTTTCTCCTTTGTATTAAAAGGACAGTGAGTTGATTCTGCTCATAGAGACCCATTCCCTTACCCAATTGTATTTCTCAAGACTACCACTGTTTCAATAAAAGTTGCATCTCAAATCTCCTAGTTTCTCAGACCAAAATTCTTGGAGTTATTCTTGACTCCTCTATTTTTTTTGCACTCCATGTCTATTCCCTTAATATCCTATTGTCTTTGCCTTCAAAAAATATCCAGAATTATATCCCTTTTCCCTTTTCCTTGTAATACCTTCGTGGTCCAAACCACTATCATGTCCTGCTGAGAGATTAGCAAGAGTCTTCTCATGGTCTTGTCCACAATTGCCTTTTCACCATCAATTCTCCACTCAGAAGCCAGAGAAACTCATTTAAAACTTAAGTCAGATCCTATCATGCCTCTGTCCCAAACTCTCCATTTCACAAAGACAAATTCCAAAGTCCTCATCATGGACCACAAGTCCCTACGCGACCCGCTCCAAGCTACTTCATCTCTTACATTCTCTCTTGCCGACTCATCCTGCTTCTGCCGCACTGGCCTTCCTGCTTCTGCCACACTGGCCTTCCTGCTTCTGCACTGGCCTTCCTGCTTCTGCCGCACTGGCCTTGCGACTTCAGGCATGGTCCAAGCACGCTCCCTCTTCTGGGACTGCTCAAAAGCCACATGGATCATTTACTCCCTCACTTCATCCAGGTGTCTGTCCAAGTGTCCTCAAACACAGAGGCCTTCCTTGTGCATCTAGCCTATGTAAAATAAGATGCTCTGCACCACGAGCTCCACCATCATTCCTTATCCTTACTCTGCTTTGTTTTTCCTTCACTGCACTTATCACCACTTGATGTGTTATATATTTGTTTACAAGAATGTGAACTCCATGAGAGCATACATTTCGTTTTGTTTACTGCAATAGCCCAGTCTCTTATTCAGAGTCTGACCTATGCATGTACAGTTCACAATTGTTAATGGAGGAGTGAATGGCATTTACTCTATCACATTTCATCTATAATTATGTGACCTGCATAAACTGTGAGGCCCTGAAGACATGATTACATATATTATTCCCAGCCACCAGCCCACTATGTGGAAAGTAAACTCACTATAAAAGAAGTTCCTTGAATGTATCTCCCTCCTTATATGGAAAACTATAGGATCATAGATGCAAAATGAATCTTAAGAGGTGTTCTGGTCTACAGCCATGCCCTCGGGAAGACCACACTTAACACTTACTCTATTTTGAAAGGCCACCCAGAGAGAAGAATCCATCATTTTCTCTATTTAACTACTTTTAGTTCTAGGATATTCTCAAGCCAAATCTAAATCTCATTTTCTTTTATCTTGGGATCAGAAGAATTTTAATAAATAAAACTGGTTGGTTATACATCAATTATACCTCAATTAAAAACAAAAACAACCCCCCCCAAAAAAAACTGGTCAGTATTTTTTTTTCTTTTTCTTTCTTTTATTTTATGTGGCAGGTGGGCTCCTTAGTTGTGGCATGTGAACTCTTAGTTGCGGCATGCATGTGGGATCTAGTTCCCTGACCAGGTATTGAACCCGGGCCCCTTGCATTGGGAGTGTGGAGTCTTATCCACTGTGCCAACAGGGAAGTCCCCTCTAATCAGTTTTTAAACCCACCAATTTAAAAAAATTTCAATTATATTTTTTATTTCTAGAATTTTTACTTGATTTGTTTTTTATAGCTTCCAGTTTTCTAGAAAATTCTCCATCTTTTCACTTAATTTCTTGACAATATTAGTTATATTTATTTTAATGTTCATTCTGATCACTGAGATAGCTCCTATGAGTATTTTTTTTTTGTATATTTCTTCTCTTGGTTTTCTGTCAAGTCTTGCCTTCTTGTATGCCTAGTTGTATTCTATAAGTTCTATTTCACTATACCTGGTTATTTTTTTTATTGAGGGCCATACGTTGTTTATGAAAAAAGTGTAGAGATGGTTTGAGACTCTAAATGACGGTATCTACCTCAGAAAGGATTTATGTTTACTTCTGGCACAGAGCAAGGCTAGGACAGAACATCTTAGGCTAATTTATTGAGCTGATTTGAAGCTAGACTTAATCCTTGTGAGATTTAGGCTATTTCTTTTTTTTTTTTTTTTTCTTGCGTTATGCGGGCCTCTCACTGTTGTGGCCTCTCCCATTTGCGGAGCACAGGCTCCGGACGCGCAGGCTCAGTGGCCATGGCTCACGGGCCCAGCCGCTCCGCGGCATGTGGGATCTTCCCGAAACGGGGCACGACCCCGCGTCTCCTGCATCGGCAGGCGGACTCTCAAGCACTGCGCCACCAGGGAAGCCCTTAGGCTATTTCTGATTCACCCTTATTCTTAGGATGTAGTGCTTCTGTGGTCCCAATCAAAAGTCTGGATTGGGGCTTCCCTGGTGGTGCAGTGGTTGAGAGTCTGCCTGCCGACACGGGTTCGTGCCTGCTCTGGGAAGATCCCACATGCTGCCGAGCGGCTGGGCCCGTGAGCCATGGCCGTTGGGCCTGTGCGTCCGGAGCCTGTGCTCCACAACAGGAGAGGCCACAACAAAAAAGTCTGGATTGTTGCCAGAATTTCTCTTCCTAAGAGGGCACTGAAATCTAAACTTTGCCCTCCTGGCCCTGTGAAAGTGCCAAACCTCTGTTTTGCTCTTTTGCCACTAAATTGTCTCTTCCAAATTAGCAATTGCCTCAAGAAGAAAAGCAGCTCCAAATGCCAGGTTCACCTCTCTTGGCTTCTCTTCCTTCTGGATCTCGGCTCTACAAATTGCCTTGCTAGTTCTCTGATAATTTCCAACACATGAGATTTTTTTTCTTCTTTATTAATTCATCTAGTAATTAATTTGTCTAGCTTTTCTAGTCATTCTTAATGGCAGATTGTTCTGAAATAACCTAGTGAGCCATTGCCAGCAGCAGAATTCTACATATATTCTAATGAAAAATGTATGTCACACCTACATTCCTATAACTTACTTTTCTCACTTATCCTTATGTGAACCATGTATAGCTTTAATAAACATGTCAGTATTAATTTACACAATAACTTAAAATCACTACATAGAATGTATACCATTCTAAGAGTAAATCATAATTTTTTAGACAAACTCTTATAATTGGACATGTCAACTGTCTCTGTTTTGTCCCTGTTATAAACAGCAAAAATATGATTCTCTTCTTCATATACACTTTCCTAAGTAGTTGTAATTATTCCCTAATTAGAACATCTTGAAATAAAATATTTTATTTGAAATAAAATTTTTAAAGTATGACTATTTTAAGGTTTTTGTTATATTACTAAAGATCCCTCTAGGAAAATCAAACCAATTTACACTTCCACCAGCAGTGTGTAAATGCCAGTTTCCTTGTATTTTTAAACACTTTCTAAATAATGGAATTTTAATTTCTAAAGTCACTGTGTCTGACATAAATATTTATTATATGATTCATCTATTTTCCCGTACCAGGAACACTCTTGGGATTACAAGAGAAAGAAACGAAACTTGGACCCTGACCTTACTTCTGACCTCATGATTCTTCATAGATACTCTATGACTCTCTTTTTATTATGAAGGTTTATTGATAATGTTCCCAGAAGGCCTGAATCCTCCATATGGAAGTTGGCCTCCTCGTGTTCTCACCAGATATATATGTATTTTGGACCCTGCCTTTATCTTTAACTACAATCGAGTATTATGGACTTATTTAGAATACATAGTCCAGGATAGCTCCTTGGTCTCCACTCTACCTATCCATGTGGTGTGGCTGTAGTTTCCTTTTCCTTCTTCCTGTACTTCCTTGAACTTGTACTGTTTGAATTCCATTCAGTGGTCTGACCACTCACCCAACTCACTGAGGTCACTCATCCGGATCAGAGGTCAACAGACCACGGCCCTGGGGACAAATCTGGCCTGCCAGCTGCGTTTGTAAACATTTCCGTGAACACATCATCCTAGGTTGTATGCATATTATCCGTGCTGCTCGGCTGACACAACAGTGGAACTAAGTAACTGTGACCAAGGTCGTATGGTCCACAAACCTACAATATCGACCATTCGGCCCTTTACAGGAAAAGTCTGCCAACCACTGATCCATATACCTTTGTAAGAAGAGTCTGAACTTAGTAAGAGATTTCCCCGCTACTAGATTAAGCGGCTGTACAGAGCAAACCTCCAATCCCCCTGCCCCAGCGGGCATAGGACTCTTGTCTGCTCAGTGTCATTTTATTTAGGGTACAGTTCCCCCCAACCCGTGCCTTGAATCTGTCCTCTGTCCCTGGATTCTGATCTGAATCTGGCTGAGTTGTTACCTCTTATGATTTAGGACCTGGATCATGTGTAGACTTTGGACTCAATAGGCATAGAGGATGAAATTTTATGAAATCCACATTTACAGAGAGAAGCGTAGCATTTGTTTGGCACACTGGTCTGGACAGAAGAGGGTGCTTCTCACCAGAGGCCCCTGGTCTGGGGCTCTGGGTGCCTTGGCACTGCCCAGAGGCTAGTACCTTCGGGCATGGACAGCTGCCATACTGTTATGCCACCGCCCAACACTTAGGAGGCTGTTGGTACAAAAAGGCCAGAAAATGGAATGAAAAGGTGTCCACTAGTATGTTCTCTGTATCTGTGAGTGTGCTTCTTTCATGTTATATTCACTAGTTTCTTGTATTTTTTAGATTCCATATATGTGATATCATACAGTATTTATCTTTTTCTGGCTGACTTATTCACTGAACATGATGCCCTCCAAGTCCATCCATGTTGCTGTGAATGGTAAAATTTCGTTCTTTTTTTATGACTGACTAGTACTCCATTGTGTGTGTGTGTGTGTGTGTGTGTATACATGGATATACATATATATGTACACACACACACCACATCTTCTTTATCCATTCTTCTGTTGATGGACACGTAGGTTGTTGCTATGTCTTGGCTGCTGTAAATATGCTGCTATGAACATTGGGGTGTAAGTATCTTTTCAAATGAGTGTTTTTGTTTTTTTTGGATATATACCCAGGAGTGGAATTGCTGGGTCATATGGTAGTTCTATTTTTAAAACTTAACATTTAGATATAGATTTAACATTTAGATGTAGCTGGGCTGTGAAAGCCACATCTAGACTTGACAAAGAGGAATACATATTATCCAGAGTGTCTGGACTAGGAAATGGATGGGCTAACTAGACGGTACTTGGGCTGACCTGCCTTGGGGAAGAGGTAAGTACATGGATGGATATGCATAGGTTGGCTGTATCAGGTTTCTTCTGTATCAGTACAGAAGAAATTATATGTATGGAAAAAGAGAATGTGTGTGTGTGCACAAGTGTATGTGTGTGTGTGCACAAGTGTATGTGTGTGTGTGCACAAGTGTATGTATGTGTGTATATGTGTGCGTGCATGCCTGTACTGGTCAGTCAAGGGCTGGAATGTATCAGGCCAGGAGTCTTTTTTCCGTTGGGAAACTGCCCCTTCTATGTTGCATGCTTTGTGGATTGGACTCTTCCACCTCTGTGTCTCCTTGTCCTCTGTGGGGAGGAAGGTGATCTCCACGTCTTACTCTTCCGCCATCTTCCTCAACTCCCTCCTTGTCCTCTGGTCACAAGATTGCACATGCACTAATTTGTGTTCCTCCACTAGATGTGGCCTAGGGACACTGGGTAAGGGAAAGTCACTCTCTCTGGGGTTGCAAAGACTATATATATAGAGTGACTCTTGTCATCACACCGAGACTCATATGCGGATGAAGCCATGCAGAGTTTAGCAGGAGTGACAGACATAGAAAGACAGAGTTCTGATTTTATCATTGAACCCACCCTCCTGGACTTATCCATGCCTGATTTAACCAAGCTTGGATTTCCGTCACTGAGCTAAAATTTCCCCTTTTTGCTATGGAGGTTTGAGCTAGATTTTTGTCACTTGTTATTCAAGGATCTCTGACTAATAGTATCACTAACATAGCTTCTTAGGAAAGCAAATAAATCTGGGCTGGAAAATCAAGGTATGGGACTACATGCTTATCTTTTTGCAGGCAAAGTCTTGATGACAGGGTAGTGTAAGGCCAGTATTTTCATGAGGATTCCAAGTATACTTGGTTCTGTGCATTTTGGAACTAAGGCCCGCAACCACTGCCTGAAACTCATAGGCACATTTTGTCTTTGTGTGGTTATACAATGTTCCTTAAGCACAGAATTCCCTAGATCTGCTTGAAGTGAAAATTAAAATCATTTTCTACAATTTATCTTCTGTGTCAGAAAACAGGGCCAAGGGCTTTTAAGAACTGGTGCTGCAGTTCCGTGACTGTAGGATGAATGACATCACCCTTCTGGGGATGATTTCATTTATGCCCTTTCTGAATACTCTGAAAGCAAACCCAGCCTTGGGAGAGAGGGAAATACACACACACAGCGCTTGATGAGTCTTTGTATACGGAAGCCTCTATAAGCTGATTGGCAGGGTCAAGCGGCCACTATTCAGAGGGTGACAAGCTCTGTTATCTGGCTCTCTGCCAGGCAAAATTGCACATGAGTATTTTTCTAGTGAGGCTGTTCCAGTGAGTCCTTCTGAAGAGACTAAGCCTCCCTGTTGTGAGCCCCCAGAACTGTCACGCCAGGAACACACAACAGAAAGTCCCCTGGTCTGCTGTGGGCTCAGACTCCAACCCTCCTGGTGAACTGCACCTCCAAGTGCAGTGATACTCATGGGTGAAGGAGGCACTAAAAAGAAAAACAGACCTTATTAAAGCACAACCTTTTGGCTTAAATGAGTACTTACTACTTTTAATGAACTCCCTGCAAAATATACTGAACTTTTTTTTCTGATAGGTATTGCCATGTATTCCAGATGATTTCTTCTAATTAGAAATATTTTACCAAGCAAACATCTAGCTCTGCTCTCAGTTGTCCAGTGATTGGAGATGAGTGCTCTGGTTTCTATGCAGGATCAAGTTTAGGGACTACGCCCAAGGAAATATGAAGCAATGCTTCTGAGCAGAAATGTGAAATGCAAAGTGTGTAGAAAGGCCTTGGGAGAAGAAAAAGGGAGTTCTTGTTCATGGAGCTAAGCCTGGAGGAGCCAGTTAAAGTGGGTGACCAGAAGTGCATTTACAGTGAGAAGGGTGTGTTATGGGCTGAATCGTGTCCCCGACCCCATTCATATGTTAAAATCTTGATCTGAAGTATTTTAGAATGTGACCGTATTTGGAGATAGTCTTTTTTTTTTTTTTTTTTTTTAAAGAAGATGTTGGGGGTAGGAGTTTATTAATTTATTTTATTTATTTTTGCTGTGTTGGGTCTTCGTTTCTGTGCGAGGGCTTTCTCTAGTTGTGGCAAGCGGGGGCCACTCTTCATCGCGGTGCGCGGGCCTCTCACTATCGCGGCCTCTCTTGTTGCGCAGCACAGGCTCCAGACACGCAGGCTCAGTACTTGTGGCTCAGAGGCCCAGTTGCTCCGCGGCATGTGGGATCCTCCCAGACCAGGGCTCGAACCTGTGTCCCCTGCATTAGCAGGCAGACTCTCAACCACTGCGCCACCAGGGAAGCCCCGAGATAGAGTCTTTAAAGAGGTAATTAACATGAAGTCATTAGGGTGAACCCTAATCAAATATGATGAGCGTTCTTATAAGGAGAGGAGAACGGGACACAGACACACAGACATACACAGACACATAGGGAAGAACATGTGAGGACACAGGGAGAAAATGGCCAGCCACAAGCCAAGGAGAGAGGCCTCAGAAGAAACCCATCCTGCTGACACCTTGATCTTGGACTTCTAGCTTCCAAAAGACTGTGAAGAAATAAATTTTTGTTGTTTAAGTCACCTAGTCCGTGGTACTTTGTAATGGCATCCCTAGGAAACAAAGGCACATTGACTTAGAGTGATATTGCTGTGAGGGCTTGCCCTCTGAGCCTTGCACCCACAGAATGATACGTCATTTGCACCATTCTTCAATGGTAGCTGGATCTTTTCCTAGGGCTTTAGCATATATTTTCTCCCTGTCACGTCATCCAACTGTGACTAGACATGCTTCTTTATGCTGGTCTTAATTATCTGTCTTCCTCTTTTGTGTCTTCACCTGCTTAACATGTGTAGAAATTTGTTAAGCCTTCTGTTAGTTACTTATCCAAGCTACTCATATTTCTCTTTAAAGTTCACCAATGTAAGTCCCTTTCTTTAATCTGTAAATTTAAATTGCTAATGTGCTACTTGTCTAGCTGTTCTTTATAAAGTGGCGTTTGGGGGTGTTTATCTTTTCAACTCAGAAGGAGAAGTGAAGGGACTGATTGTTGAATTCTTGTTTTCGGCTGAGCTTTTCTAGCTCTGCTGAGACTATGAGCTGGCTTAGGGGAAGTCAAACACAAGGGCTCTATATTTGGAGGGGTATGCAAACGTCCTTTGTGGTCCCAAGTATATGTGAGAGCACAATGCATTGCCCAATTCGTGTCTTTAAGTCAACACAAAAGACAAAGAGGGTCAGGGGATGAAAATAATTCCATGGGTTAGCAAGCATCTCCATGGAGAACAGGAAATGCATAATCTCTATGGAGACCCTCAAAATCTCTCCTTCTGAAATTATAGTAGTGTATGATCTGTTGTAACTGTAATTGAGAGTGGAGGGAAAGTGACAAGAGGAAGAGGATGAGAGGATAATCCTCTTCTTTCCTTAGTGGAAATTATGGCTAGTGTGGCTCTAATATGAAGCAATTGGTATTGTAAGATTCTGAAGTTAGGATTCTGGGAGACCATGTCACCAAGGGTGGGGGAAGGCACGTGAGGATCCAATTGTTTATATGCCCAGCGCTGAAGGAGATGTCTGACATAAATTGGCATTCAAAAAATGTGTTAATATCTGAATGAATGTAATGAACAACTGGGCAGGATCTCATCATTAGCTCAGGCCCTGTCAATCATCTCTGCTCTGCTAAAACAAAGGGAGAGGGCTACCGTCAGGGCCATACTGGGTACTGTCTGCATATGACTGAGCGGAGCCAGTAACTCCTGTTTTCTCTTTTCTCTTTCAAGGAGAATGCTGCTCAATTGTATAAATATGGTCAAAGGAGGAAGTGAAGTTTAGTTGTGGTGAGGAGATAAACAGGGTATAGGGAAACAGACCAGCTAATGAATGCAAGTCACTGTGTCCAGATAAATCCCATCCCACTGTAACCTACGTGTTCTTAGCCCTACTAGCCTCTGGATACAAAATGGGATTCTGAATACTTTTTATGTCCAGATTATTATGGTTCAATGCCCCCCCCACCGCCGTGGCTCCTTCGTTGGAAATTGGCCTACTGCAAAGTGGGCCCAAGGGTTCTTTGAGTTTCCTATGGTACTGCCTTAGATCAGTGCCCAGACATTTCTGTCCACTTGTCCTGTTTCTTCCTCATCTTGCTGCCATGTTACTGGCCTGACGGCTGACGCTGAGACCTCTTAGCATGATGGTCTCTATTGGATGACTACTGATTTAAAAAATCATCTTTAATTCCAGAGATAGACACTGTTAAGTCTTGTTGTGTATATATATAGTTCCAGGTTTTTCTCTATTTATTTACACATAAAATTATATATATGTATGTGATATATATTTAAATGTAACTTCATACATATGAGGTAGCTTGAGATCAGACTATACATGCTGCTTTGTACCCTCCATTTCCTTAACAATATATAACGAAAATATTTTTCCATGTTACTAAATATTGAAGCACATCATTTTAAATGACTGTATGAATATATTATCATTTAAGTAACGATCTCTGTTAGACTTCTAATCTGTTCCCAGTTTTCTCATGACCATAAATATCACCGCATCACATCTTTTTTTATCCATTCTTCTGTACTTCTTGGTTGTTTCCTTAGGATATGTTATTGTAAGTAAAATTCCTGGGTTGAAGATGATGAACTTTTAATATTCATGCTCTTGCCTGTTTTGCCATCCATCTCTTTATGTACGCATTTTTTTTGGTACACAAAATTTACACAAGCTGGTGAGCTCTTAAGGATCAGGGTTCATGCTTTCTTTAACTTTGTATCTGCCATATTCTCTTCATAGTACTTGGGGATGGCAGGGCTTCAGGACTCAGTGAAGACAGTGCACCAGTGACAACCATGAAGCTATCTGAAAGTATCCTGGAGGATGCCGCGGAAAAACATGCATATTTCCAAAGGGAAAGCAGGGATTGCGTTTTAGCACCTCGCTCCTTGTCTGATCCAGAGCACGCGAGGGCACTCTGAATACAGTGACACTTCATAGAATAAACACTCCTTACTTCAGTGGAGGACTTTTTAGGTTCTTCCAATAGTCTGTGAACTCTCAGGGGCTCATTTCTGTATGTCCAACCTCGCCCAGCCGTGGTGCAACGAGGGCATTCATGGGCATGAATGTGATGCCAGGGTCCTAGCAACCTGGGAAGCAGCAGATCACTTCAGTGGCTGCCACTGTTTGTCGTTGTAAATAAAATACTACTTTCTGGAGGCAGCATTGACTCATTCCTTATTTCTTTCCTCTGCAGTTGGAGGAGAGGTGGCTAAAAGGTGGAGGCAGCCGAAAGAGCGGGAGAGGGCCAGGGGTAAGTCTAGACACGGTTTCCTTCCATTGTCTTCCCTTCCTCCTTGCCGCTCCCTCACCCATTTTCCCTTCTCGTGGGTGGATGCCCCCGCCTTGGTCTGGAGCCCAGAGATGGTGGGGTTCAACCCCCCTCGCTTTTTAGCTAAGTTTACAGCTCCTAATATTCCAAGCGGGGTGTTTTCCAGTAACCAAAGCACCGGGAATTAACAGCTCTCGTCCTCTCCCCTCCGGCTTTCCTCCTTGGCTTGGCTGGAAACTTCACCCAGACACCCAAGAAGCTCCGCCCTGGTAGTTTCGAACCGGCCACTGGCTGAGGCTCCGCTGGGCACTCTCCCTCCCGAGGTCCCCCTGCCCGAGGCTCTGCCCTCTGGAAGGTCGCCTGGAGCCCGCTGCCCCGGGGCCAGGCGGAGAGGGCTGGGCTGGCGTGGAGGGCAGGAGAGAGGTGGCAGAGTAAGAGCTGGTACTCACCGCGCCCTCACCGCCCAGACCCGCTGGGTGCCCACCGGCCCGTACTTGGGGGGCGGGATGGGCACGTGGCCCACACCCGGCTCGGACCGGTCCCCGCGCTCCACTAGCCGGGGTGTCGCATCAACGGAGGCCCTCTCCCCGCACCCGCCCGCGCGTCCACCTCCCCGCTCCGCTCCGCCCCGCCCCGGCGGCTGCGAGGCGGTGCAGCCCGCCGGAGACGCGCGGACCTCCACCCGCTCCGGCAGGCTGCGGCGCAGGAGGCTGCGGCCTAGGGCGCCGGGCAGCCGCGAGCCTCCTCCCCCTCCCGGAAGCGCGGGGC
>NW_006794559.1:901154-918935 GCF_000442215.2 Lipotes vexillifer | reverse complement strand
ACTTGGCGGTGTAAACACGGCCCCCCCCCCCCACGCTGCACCTTCCGGGGTCGCGCCGGCCTCGCGCGTCGTGCTCGCAGCGCCCGGGGTGCCCTGCCCAGCGGACGCGGGTGCGTGTGCAGGGCCCTGGGGGCCGCGGCCCGAAGGCGGCCCTCGCCGGCCGGGAGTCGCGGCGGTCGAGGGGGGGCGGATGTGGGGCTGCCGGCCGCTGCGCCCTCCTCGCTTCCCTCTCCCCCCGGGGCCTCCCGAGCCGCAGGCCCCGCGCCGGCCCATTCCCGGGGAGAAGTGATGTGGAGAAATGCCCTCGGAGGCCCGGCTCGCTCTCAGGGCCCCGGCGCGGGTGGGGGGCGGTGAAGGCCCGGGTTCCCCTCGGCGAGGGGGCGGTAAAGTTGAGGGGCGGGGGAGGGCCTCGGGCGCGCCACGGCTCGTCCCGGGCCCGGAGGGCGGAGGAGGAGGCAGGGCGGGGTGGAGGAAGGTGCCACCGCCAGCTCCACTTCAGCGCGTCTGTTCCGCGCGTTTCCTCCCGGTGCAGACGGAGGGGAAAGTGCGAGCCTTCAACCCTTCTGGAAGAAGGAATCGATGGCACAGCGTGCACTCGAGTGTGGATCCCGGGACTCAGGGCTTTGGCTTGGAGTCTTGATTGGATCCAGCTGAGTCCCTTCCCAGAAATCCTCTCCGTTGCCACTTTGTGGCCTCTTGGCCTCCCAGTGACTTTTTTTGGATTGGGGTAAAAGGGGAGAAGTTGAATTTCAAATTTACACGGATGCTTTAAGGTTTTTCGCCATCGGGGACTGTCTTTAGCCCTTTGAAAGATAAAACCACTGTCCTTCTTGGCTAATTTGTAATGTTTGTAAGCGGTAAATGGGGGCAAAATGTTTGGGATTAAAATCTGACGGTAGAGTTAGGGAATGTCTTTAAAGTTTGGCTCTCCCGTGTTAGCCGAGCAAGGGAGCAGAGGAGCTTTAAGAAAACAAACACAAGTATCCCAGTGGACTATTTATTTTACAGCCTTCTACGGGCTCATTTTCTCCCCCCACCCCCCCACCTCACTCTTGAGGGCTAAGAAGTGCAGTATTCGGAGCTGGACTCCATAGGAGCCGGGAATCTGCCCCCTCCTTAAAGAGAGAGCATTTCTCTCTTTCTCTCCCTCCAAATCTGAAAAAGAAAACTCGATTTCATTGTTTAGGTTTGATAACTGTAAAAATAAGAACACAAAGTTACCAGAATTGTAACCTCTTAAAAAAAAATGTTGTAACAGTTAACATTAATAATTTGACCGTGCTTGAAGAAAACTGTCCTTGAATCTCATGTAAAGAGCTGTTAAACTCAACACGCATTTAAAACCTAAGCTTCTGCTGACCGCTAGGTAAAAATCAGATGTGGCTTCTTGGTATTTCCTAAAAATTCCTGCTTTGGTTTGGTTTGGTTTGAATTTAGAGACAGGAAGGCAGGGTGAACTGGGTAAAAAATTATTTCTGACCAGTAGAGCAAGAAGGGCCTCTTGTAATGATTAAAAAATACATTTGCTGGGTACTTTCTTTAGACAGACTCTTATGCTGTTAATCAGGTTGTAATCTAGCACACTTGCCTCACTTAGAGCTTACCATGGAGGTATTCAGCTTTTGTGGAAAGCGAATCAGTTTAAAAAGGTACTTAAAGCCTCGCTGGCTGGTGCCCTGAAGTCAGTATCAGATGGTCACCAGGTGGTGTCTAGTCTCAACACTCCTTTTGTCCTCCCCTTTTAATTTTTTTCTTCAAGAGTGTGGGCCAGAATTCTTAAATCTTGGGAAAAGAAGGTACATTTCTTTTAATAATTTGGCCTCCCAAATGTATTTCCTAGGTAGTGCTACAAGGGAACTGTTTTTATTTTGCTTTCTCAGTGGAAAGGCTGATAAATTTTTGTTGGGTTGAAACAACCAAATTTTCAGCTGTTACAGTTTTAGGGTCATGAAGGTGGCTTCTGACAGTCATCCCTGTATTTAAGTGCATCTACACACTGTATGATGATTGTTTTTAGTGTGCCATTTGGGGAAGAACATTCCTTCCCTCTCCCTTCCACTCCAAAAGAAAAACAACCAGCACATTTATTTCCTACTTTGAATCGGCAGCTGTTGCTGCCCAGGGAGGCCTTCCTCAGAGTTGTTGTTGAGGATTAAATTAAAGGCACACCTGCCTCGGACTGCTCTCCAGGCTAAAACAGGAGGAAAGAAGTACTGACCCTCCTGTGCTGTGTCCCGATACATCCCATAACCTCCCTTTTTTCGTCTCTCATCTCTTGATGAGGGTTCATAAGGAGTTGGCTTAAAATTTTCAGAAAGACAGCAGAGTGAATTCAGGCAGCCTAGGCAAAGATGCTTAAAAAATAAACCTGAATGACAGCATAATTTCAGTGAAAACATCATTTTCATTGTCTTGTAAATCATTTTTATGCCTCTTGATTCTTATTGGTACTGCTTGAGGCATAGGTGTAATGTATGCCATTTTCTAGACATGGAAACCAGCAGAGACTGAACTGACCAAGGTGAGGTAGTGCCTTTTGTGGCAAAGTTGTGATTGGAAACCAGGTCTTTCCTGCCCTCAAGACCCATTCTCTTACCATGCTGTGTTATTGCTTTATTATTACTCTAGCAAACAGTAATGCTTATTTCATTCCAACTTGGGTTTGCTGAAGAAATTAAAATACGGTATTTTATTTGTTCAATCAGCAACCTATATTGAACACTGTTGTGCCGGGTGCTCGGTGAGGGTTGATGACTGTAAATCTGAGTGAGTTATGAGTGATTCTGTTTAATAACCTTTTCATGAAGGCTGCCAGGGGCCTTTCCTCT
Source organism: Lipotes vexillifer (assembly GCF_000442215.2). Lineage (NCBI taxonomy): Eukaryota > Metazoa > Chordata > Mammalia > Artiodactyla > Lipotidae > Lipotes > Lipotes vexillifer. Next base: position 916,107 of record NW_006794559.1, on the reverse strand, counting down.
TTTTTTTTAAAACCTCCCACCCAGTTTCATATTAGCATGGGGTAAAAAAATAGAAATCATGAACTGTATGTAGTAACTACGAATAGACATAAATTCGGTTGAGTTGTGGATTTAATTACTCCCTGCCCTTCACTGAACATTTGTTGCTTCTCTCGATTTAATTCAGCTTCAGCTGGAGGCAGCAGCATCCATCAGCTTTTAGTTGCATAAGTTGTAATTTAAAAAGAATTAGATTTTGGTTTATAAGTTTCTATAACGGAATTTTATCAGTCACTTGAAACCTTTTCTGGACCGTGACCCATGTACATGTAAGAAATATATTTTACATCAAGACCTGAAATTAAAAGTTTCAGAAGACAGCCCTAATCCTCACTACTTGTGATGTACTGTTGTGTGATGCATTTTATTAAGAAGGAAAAAAAAGAGCTGTTGCAAAACTAAATTGATTTCACAGCTGACTGAATTATACTAATTTGATATGTAACATCTATGGCAGGACCTGAGTTAGTTTAGCATGTTTTGAGGATGTCATGTAAGATATTCTCATATTTGAAAGTACAGACCATTTACAGGAACAGCTGGAAAACATAAAGTCTCTACTTATTAACATCATCTTTGTGTTTCTCTGGCTGCTTGGAGAGACCTTTTGCTGAGAATGCCCCTCTGTGTGGGGAGAGAGAGAGACGTTTAATGGCCAGTTTGGGTGAGTTGGGAACTTTTCTCCATGCTCTTCCTTACCCAGGGGAAACCTGTGTGCTCTGGAAATCTGGGAGGTGAAGACAAGCAGAAGGACAGCTGCATTTAATCTTGCCTGAAGAGCTCTGGTACTTTTTCCTCCGCAGGTGTGGACGCTCAGGGTATTTGTGAGGTGGTGGCCCTGAAGGCACCTTGAGGGCCAGGCTGACCCGTAGCTTATGGTCCAGCGTTGGACTGGGCGAGAAGTCGCGTCCTTGCGGCGCGTTTCTCCAGCAGCCGCGGCAGGTGTAGGTGAGACCCTCCTCCTGGCCGGTGCTCAGGAGGTCAGCAGCCTAGCGAGGGCCGACTGGGGTGCTCTCCCTGAGAAGGTTCAGATGAGCCGGGGAGGGGTGCGCAGAGAGCAGGGCGCGGGGTGCGAGGGCGGACTCGTGGCGCCCAGTCGGGGCCCTGGAGCTGGAGGGGCAGCAGCCGGGGAGGGGGCCTGCGTTCCCCGCCGCCTAGGGCGGCGCACTGTCCGGACACTGCTTCCTCCAGGCACTTGGTGGGCCAAGGTGGAAGGATGCTGGGAGCTGGGAAGGCGGTGGTGGCTCTCTGGGCGAGAGGCCCCCAGGATGGCGAGAGGAGGAGGCTGAATGGTGGGAGGGTCTTGTGTCCGCCCACAGCACAGGTGGACCTTTCAGCAAGGTTGCCTCAAACCTTGTAATGTGAACTCTTAGCCAACATTTTATAGTCTTTATTAGTCTCCTTCACGCCCCTTGCTCTTGACCTTTTCCCATGCTCTATGCTATAAGGAAAATAAAGACACATTCTCTGTTATTGTTAGTAGCCTATATTTAAGGTGTTTTTTTTTTAATACACATTTCAAGACTTCATATTCTCTCTTCTCTATCACCAAAATTTAACATTGTTAAGAATTTGTTTTGCTTAAAGTCAGTTTGGGAGGGGGAGGGTCTTCAGAAGATTAAAATAGAAAACACCTTGGAGGAGTCCAGGACATTTTGGTTCTAATCCTGTATCAGGGAATGTTCCTGATAGTATTTCGCATACAACCAGTGACCTTCAAGTAAAAATTGGTCATATTAGACTTTTGTAGGCTGCTAACGCAGCACCGTGTCCCGGCGGAGGGTAGTTACGGGTAAGTGGCATCCTTGCTTTCTTGTTCCCTTTTGTCATTTTTGTGGTCGTCTTTGAGTTAGCTCTTCTGGTGTGTGGAGCAGAGTTTACTTATTTGATGCGACTTGACACAGCTTTTGAGTTGAACAGTTTTTCTAGGACTTTGGTACGAGATGCAGTGTGAGGAGTTTCTGAAGAAATGAGCCTGTTGGTAGTTGTTGCTTCTTCCTAGTGTATTTTACCGTCACACTGAGGCCAGGGTCCAGGAGCCTGAGGATCTTTGGGTTGCTTTGCTCTCTTTTCGGGTGATTTCTCCCTGTGGTTCAGAATTGCCTGCTTGGAAACTCCATACCTACAGGAAATGGACCACACCCAACCCAGTCCTGCTGTGGCTTTTTTTGGTGCTTGGGCTCAGCATTGTTATCATTAATGGAATCTTGTGGCGAGTATGAGCGCAGGAAATAGAAGTGGACTCTTACCCCTCTATTGCCACTCAGAGTCAAGCACTGTCATCCGACTGGTCGTTTCCCTGCCGTAACTCCTGTTTTTGCAGTGCAATACCTTTCAAACTCTCAGACCTCAAGGCTTTGAGAAGGAGAAAAACAGAGCTGTTACAGCACCTGGCTCCTGGGGTGGATGCCGTGTTTCCTAATCCTAAATGGCTCCCTGGTTTCCAAGATTTAGAGGAGGGAAAATAAGATGAGGTGTACCTTTGCTTGCGACAAAGCATAAAGCATCCCGGTTGTGGGTTACAAAGGCACTTGGTGTGCACCCCCCTGGGGATGGCACTGTCCACTTACAGACCTTCCATTATATTTTCAGGAGGGTCTTGGCAGTAGAAGGAGTCCTGTTGGCATCTGAATACATTGTGGGAACTTTTCGAGTTTTACATTAATGCTTACCAAATACGTAGCCCGTGTTTATCTTCCCGCTAAGTCTCTTCCTGTTTTTAAAAAGACTTTCTGGCCCTAAGATTTGAAAGGACCGTGTAGGTCCAAATCCTTTGTCTTCTATTAATTACTTAGGATTTTTGTTTAGTTTTTATTTGAAAAGTTATGCACGTGCTAAGGGTTGTTGGGAGAGAGCAGTTCCTTGCCCTTGGCGTCCATTTCCTCCCCTCACCCCCTCCCAAGGCAGCCCCTTCCATCCTCTGCTGGCAGTTGTTGTTACTTCTTTGTTCACAAAGAGCATTTAAAAATCGCTGTTTCTTTTTTCCCTAGTTTCAGGCATTGTCAGTAGACTTTGGACCCTGAAGATGAGGATTTAGTTCTCGTGTCCTTGCCTCCTGTCCCTCCCCTCCCTGTGCCCAGTGCACTTACGTTGGTGACTTCAGTTAGATGCGTGTGTACATTAACGTGACCGTGGAAACACTAAGCCCAGCCAGCCATGAGTAAACCAGGATTACTTTTCAAATCTTGTTTGGAAGTTTATTTTTTTATTTTTTGGAAATGTAATTGTCTTAGTCTGTTTGGGCTGCTGTTACAAAATACTGTAGACTGAGTGGCTGAAACAACAAACATTTCTCACAATTTTGGAGGCTGGGAGGCCAAGATCAAGGCTCTGGCAGATTTTGAGTCTTTTGAGGGCCTGCTTCTGGCTGTGTTCTCACAGGGCAAAGGGGGAGGGGGTGCTCTGGGAGGTCTCCTTATAAGGGCAGCAATCCCAATCCTGAGGGCTCCACCCTCATGACCTGATCACCTCCATCGCATTGAGGGTTGGGTCTCACCATATGATTTTGGGGAGGGAGCATAAACATTTACTCTGTAGCAGGACTTGTAACTTACTCAACCCCAAACCCACTGCCAGTTGTTGAAACCTCCTCTTGGGAATTTCAGGTGAGGCACACAGGCTGTCTGTCCATTTCGCTCCTCTGGAGGGAGACTCCTTCCCATGAGCCTCCTAACCTGTATTGCTGGCATCCCCTCTGCCATCCCTCGTCTTCTTTGCCTTCATCCTCGGGATTCCTTGGGCTGCTCTCTCAGGATGGCTTGTTTTCTGTGCCTCCTGCCATCTTTCTTGGTTTCCGTGACTGTGTTGGTGGAGCATATCTTGAAGTGGCCTTCCTGTGAATAGGGTGCATGGGAGATAGATTTTTTTGAGGTCTTGGGTATCTGCAAGTTTCTTATTTTTGCCTTTCCCCTCGATTGATATTTTGGCATGGTGTTTAGTCATGGGGTGGAAATGATTTCCTTCAGAATTGTGACAGCAGCTCCACTGTGTTTTAGCTTGCAGTGTTGCTGTTGAGGAACGCAACGCCACACCGATACCGGAATCTGTGCATGCAAGCTGTTTCATTTTTCCTGAATTTCATAAGATCTGAGTTTTTTCTTTGTCATCTGAAGTTTCATTATGACGTGTCTTGATGTGGGTCTTCTTTTATTTTTTGTGACAGGTGCTTCATAAGCCCTTTATCAGACAACTCACGTCTTTTTGTTGAATTGTTTCTTTGATTCCCTTCCCTCTCCCATTTCCTGTGTTCACTGTTTCTTAAACTCTTTATTATTTGGATGCTGGACCTTCTGGACGGGTCCTCAAGTATTCTTACCCTTTGAAACCTATTTTCCATCGCTTTGTCTTTTCTCCTTGGCTTTCTGGGAGATTGTCTCAACTTTATCTTCCAGCTCTTCCAAGGAGTATTTCATTTCTGCTCTTGTTGTTTAAATTGTGAGGGCTCTTTTTGATTCTCTGAATGTTGTTGCTTTCTTGTTTCAGTTGAAATATCTGCTCTCATCTCCCTGAGTATGTTAATTGTAGTTATGTTGTTTTTTCCCTCGGAGTAAATTCTCTTCCCCCACGGCCCCTTTGCCCCCCTGTTGGTTTTGGTTTCTGTTTTTTGTGGTAGAGGCCACCCTCGAATGTCCACTCATATTTCAGAGTAGGGGACAAGCTGGTTGGAAGTCTGAACCCTGACTGGGGCTTTTTCAACCCCAGTGATATAGGTGCTGCTGGTGGGCATGAGAGGTGAGGAATGGCTTATGTCAATTTCTTATCGCTTTTTTTTGTTTTTTTTGCGGTACGTGGGCCTCTCACTGTTGTGGCCTCTCCTGTTGCGGATGCGCAGGCTCAGCGGCCACGGCTCACGGGCCCAGCCGCTCCGTGGCATGCGGGATCCTCCCGGACCGGGGCACGAACCCGCGTCCCCTGCATTGGCAGGCGGACCCTCAACCACTGCGCCACCAGGGAAGCCCTCTTACCGCTTTTTATACATTGTGCCTCCTTGCAGAAGCCTTCCCGTGAGCCTTCTGGCTGCTGCCTGTGGGCTGGTGGTTGTCCGCTTGTGGTCCCTCCTCCCACCTGAGGCTCGCTGTGGATGAGGAAAGGCGCGCCCGCCGAGAGCGTGCACAGTGCCCCGTGTAGTTTCTCTCCCGCTCCTGAAACCCTCCATGTTCCTTTGCAGAGAACATGCTTTCAGTTTCCTTTCCTGGGGAGGCACGGGGCAGCTTCCTGGCTGTGGGCAGCGGGCAGGCCATCTTGGTGTCCCACTGCTTCTGCAGGACTTGCAGTCACTGCTCCCCTGGGGATTCGGCAGGGTGGGTGCAGTTGATTCTCTGCTTTCCCTGCCTCGAGCTTAGCACTTGCCGTCTTCCCCATCTTTCTTTCCACCACCCACTTTCCAGCTTCTGGAATTTTCTTGCTGTGGGTGTTCTCTCCCCTCCTGGTACGTGGAGGTTTAAAGCCTTTTTTAAGAAAACCCCCTTTGTACTGTGATTTCAATGGCGTTTCAGGATTGACCAAAGTAGATCTTATGCTCAGCGTGTGCTCTCTACCTGGAAATCACTCTCTTCAATTTATAGATGAATGAACAGAATTTGAATTCCAAGGTCAGGACCGCCGTCCGTGGGGTGGGGAGGCACTCCTGAGCCGCTGTCCTCTTCATCATGTGATGCCTTCTGGTTTCTCTCCGTAAGAAAAAGGCAGTGTACACACACCCTCGTTTTTCCATGTGTCTGTCTGTGACTTCCGCCTCCCCGCCTTGAATGCTTTCTTCCCCTCTGTCTCTCATTTTCTAGTCTCGGGATTCCGTGGGCACAGAACCGTTTTCAGGGCGCCCCACGGTATCTTGTTGGAGGAACATTTGCTTAAGTCGACTGATGTTTTGAGGGTGCAGCCTCGGTCCGGGATTGAGTGTAGGCTTCCTGGGAAGCTGGCAGCACGGCCGCCAGGGTGGGTCAGGTGCCCCTGGGGGACCCAGTCTGCATGTGTGTGGGGACTAGGCGCCTTGGACTCGGGAATCCCGCGCGTGGCTCGGTGTTGCTTCTCAAACGCTTGCGTTAGCGGGTACGTGGCTCCAAGAGTGTGCTTCCTACTTAGAACAGAGTACCTTTGGAGGTAGAAACGTACAGTGATAAACGAGTGGAAATGAAAGTAATCCAGAACTTGGGGACTGGGTGTTGGTCAGCAGCTATTTTAGGTACAGTTTCCCAGCATCACTTTAAGATCAGTTTCAGTGCGGTTGACTCAAAGTTGTTAAAATTGCTACCTGAACTCCTGGTGAACTGAGAACCTGCTGTAGAAAGGTCTTGTTTGAGCATTTCTTTCCTGTGTTTGATGCCCTTTCATTGTACCAAACATTTCTTGAGAGGTAATTTAAAAAGAAAAAGATATGTAAGTACAAAGAATTGCTCAGTTCCTCAACAGTTCCTACCAGGAGGCGGGTGGCTTTTTCCTTCTGCTGCGCTGTGTTACCGGAATAGATAAGTGGGAAAAGTAAGTGGTCCTTTGATGCTCCCATGTTGATGCCCTTAGTGGGAGCCTTGTAGGAAGGGAACTAAATTTTACTGCGCTCCTTCCAGTACAAGGAGGGAGGAGCAGCTTATGCCCTCGGCTAATCCTCGGGGCCTCTGCTGAGGGAAGGGCTGTTAGACCAGTTTTACAGATGAGAAAACTGAGGCTTAATGAAACTCGACTAAGGCTGCCGCCCTGAGAGCAGAGCCCGGACTCCCTGACTTTTGGTGCTGGCATTTGTATTTTCTTCCTCCCTCCACCAGAGTGCCCCCGCCCCCGACGTGGCTGCTGTGTCCCTTCATGACCAAATTGTGCATCCAGCTTCCCTGAGACCAGCCCTATTTAGGGCTGGTCGCTCATGGTATTTTGGTCACTTTTATTTCCATGATTTTGTTTTTTCACGTTTGAAGAAGACTTTGTTCACGTCCCAGTGTTATTCTTTTTTTTTTTTTGCGGTACGCGGGCCTCTCACTGTTGTGGCCTCTCCCGTTGCGGAGCACAGGCTCCGGACGTGCAGGCTCAGTGGCCATGGCTCACGGGCCCAGCCGCTCCACGGCATGTGGGATCTTCCCGGACCGGGGCACGAACCTGTGTTCCCTACATCGGCAGGCAGACTCTCAACCACTGCGCCACCAGGGAAGCCCCCCAGTGTTATTCTTAATTGACTTCCTGGAATTTAGGATTGTGGGAGTAGGGGGAGGTGACTGGTCCCTGTTCTGTTTCTTGTCGTTGTCTCTGCTGAGCCCTCATGCTGCCCTTGGGGAGGGATGGCAGCCTTTGACTTCCGTTTGTTACCTCTCAGGTGTTGCCCAGGTTGTTTTGAACTGTGCAGAAATATTAACTGAAAGAAGTACACTATAATCTAACAGTGCTTTTGAGATTTCAGCGTTTATGCTCATCAGTCACCTGGAGGGCTTGGTGGAGTTTGCATTTCTAACGAGTTGCCAGCTGTGTGGCTGCCTCAGGGACCACACTTTGAGAACCGCTGCACTGCAAAATTAAAAATCCTTAAATCCCTGTTGCTCCCCCTGGGAGCACCATACAGCGGTGCCCATTTGAAGAGCAGCTCAGTGGAAAGTCATGGAAAGTCAGTGCTTGCGACTTAGGACGTGTATTTCAGAGCCTGACTTTGGAACCACAGGTCTAACTTTGAAAATTGAATAGGCTTTTTAATTGAAAGAATTGTTAGAATTTTTACTGTGGTAGCATGTATTGCACACCTGTTAGGGGGCAGAGGAAGATGTGTGCTCCATGTCTATTTGACTTTGGAACCTTATTTTTTAAGAAATGCAGCTCTCAGAACTAGCCTTCATAGTTCTTTTGGAAAACCCTGAACCAGGACAGAAGCCCTGAGCCTGAAGCTCCTCCACAGCGTCGCCAGGATCATCTCTCAGCTGTTTTCATCATGTCACTCCCTGCTTAAAAACCTTTGGTGGCTTCCTGACCAAACATAAACTCCAGCTCAGAACTCAGGGCCTCGTGTTCCTACCTGGCTTCCGTGTGCACTGTGTTCCCACCCCCTCGCCCCGTGGGAGAGCCTGCCTGCCCTGCAGGGCTGCCCCAGAGTCCTCTGCCCAGTAACCCCTGGTGAGCCGTTAGTATTTGTGTTCTGTTACCTTTTTCTTTTTCTTAATTGGATTGTAAGGGCAGACCTTCAGGGAAGGTCCCCACCATCAGTCGGTCCAGCTCTCCCGTGATGCTAGGCCCGTGAGGAACACCTGCTGGTGGATGGAGGGGACAGCTAGGAAACGAGTGGCCTCCTTGGGGCAAAATCGATTTTCTTTTCTCGTAGTTGTTCCGCTTAGCACTTAACTGAAGATGTACGTGTGTCTCTGAACTGAGAATACTACTGTGGACCAATAGTCTTTTTAATGTTTGGGTTGTCAGAGATTTTGTGCTTTTATGTATAAATAGTTGATTTGATTTTTTTTTTTTTTTTTTTTTTTTTTGCGGTATGCGGGCCTCTCACTGCTGTGGCCTCTCCCGTTGCGGGGCACAGGCTCCACACGCGCATGCCCAGCGGCCATGGCTCACGGGCCCAGCCGCTCCGCACCATGTGGGATCTTCCCGGACCGGGGCACGAACCCGTGTCCCCTGCATCGGCAGGCGGACTCTCAACCACTGCGCCACCAGGGAAGCCCAGGGAGACTTTTTTTTTTTTTTAAGTGTGTTGTAATTTTTTTGCAGTTTGCTGTATGGCTTTTTCCAGTATAAGTGTAAATGGCGTATTAAGCAGACTTAGGGGATGGACTGTGTCTGGAAAGGTAGTTATGAGGTTTGGGCTCTTCTCTTTCCTTTGTTAATAAAGAATTTGAAGTGTTTGTAAAAACCCTGTTTGTGTCATTCAGAATGCCTTCCTCCCAATTGTCTTCTTCAAGAAAAAATGAAGTGCTTACATGAAGTGAAACTGCTTGCGTTTCCTGGCCTGGGGACACAGGCTGCCTGTGTTTATCTGTGCAGCAGGCAGGATGTGATGGGAGCTGTACACCTGACAGCGGTGGAGGTCTCAGGCCACCCTCCGCAGCGGGCCTGGGGCTGTTACCGCCAGCAGCGTGAACCTGTGGCCCTGGCTATTGCGGGATGGAACTCCATTTCCCCATACCGTGAAGCAGTCATAGTTGAAAGTGATCACGTGGTTTAAAATAGTTTTTAATGGAAAAGCAGTTTTCCCAGGGATCTACATATTCTCTTGTATGAATTACTGCTTATGTGCAGCAAAATGCTTCTTGAGAGGAGTCCTTCACAGCCTTTCTCCCAAAATAAATAAGTAAATATTCATATATGCGTGTGCATCTAAAATGTTTTTTTCTTTTCTCTTATATTTCCAAAAGGAACAAAACCCTCAAGGTCCTGAAAATTAATTGTTATGAAGGTGGTAAAATACTTTTAAGCCTTTTTATTTATTTATTTATATGTTTTTTAAGTTGCAAATTATTCTTTCTTTTTAGATTTATTTATTTTTATTCATTTATCTTTGGCTGCGTTGGGTCTTCGTTGCTGCTTGTGGGCTTTCTCTAGTTGCTGCGAGCGGGGGCTACTCTTCTTTGCGGTGCGTGGGCTTCTCATCGCGGTGGCTTCTCGTTGCGGAGCACGGGCTCTAGGCGCTCGGTCTTCAGTACTTGTGGCTCGCGGGCTCTAGAGCACAGGCTCAGTAGTTGTGGCGCACAGGCTTAGTTGCTCCGCGGCATGTGGGATCTTCCTAGACCAGGGCTCGAACCCGTGTCCCCTGCATTGGCAGGCGGATTCTTAACCACTGCGCCACCACGGAAGTCCTTAAGCCTTTTTAAAATGGTAAAATTCTCAGTGTTTTTATACCTAGCCTGTTGCATAGATTATTTCTTAATATGTTAGCTACAGCCACTAAATAAGGCGGTTTTTGAAATTCCACAGAAATGATCCCTCTCTTGATTCGTCCTCATGCATCAGAGCAGCGGTGGTCCCTCTCGTTTCAGTCGGGGGCTGTGTGCCGCGAAGGCCCTTTGAGGGAGGGCTTCTGGGTGCTTGTCTGGTGCAGGGTTGGAGCTCCCTCCCCAGACTGGCCATGTTGTCTACACATAGTCTTGTAAAAGACAGTGTGAAGTGGGGGTCTGAAGATGGGTGCAGAAATGGAAAAACACCCCTCAGTCCATCCGCCACTAAACTGTTTTTAAAGCACAAGCGTCTGTAATCCCACTACTTGAATAGAGCTGTTTTCCAGGCATTGTTTCATACATTGTTTTCCACTCAGAATTGGATGGTAAATATCGTCCCCCATTTTCACGAAATTTCCTTGTGGTGATTTTTTTTTTTTTCCCCGGTACGCGGGCCTCTCACTGTTGTGGCCTCTCCTATCGTGGAGCACAGGCTCCGGACGCGCAGGCTCAGCGGCCATGGCTCACGGGCCTAGCCGCTTCGCGGCACGTGGGATCTTCCTGGACCGGGCCACGAACCCGTGTCCCCTGCATCGGCAGGCAGACTCTCAACCACGGCGCCACCAGGGAAGCCCTGTGATGATTTTAATGGCATTTCTGACTCACCTCTTTAGGGTAAGGCATGCCCCATCCTTAGGACACAGAGTTCTAGTCAGAGCACATTCCTGTTTGGTTCTGCTGGTTAGATAGAATTACCTTGCTGCTTTCATTTTGCCTTTGGAGAAGAAAAAGTTAGCCATCCTCCTCCTCCCACAACAGTGTTACTGGAAAGCACTGTGGTGGTTATTTCATGAGTGTTTGTAGGTGATTGCTTCACTTACGTCAGTAAGCCAGACACTCACCAAGGGGTATTACGTATTCATGCTGGGCCCCTTGCCCCTGCAGCAGTTGTGTCCTAAACAGAGAACCCTACGTGTGGATGGGGGCCCACAGAGACTCTGCTTGCGTACACACGTGTTCATTAATTCAGAACCACAGGACCACTCCTTTCCGGGCTCCTCTCTGCGGTGGATGGAACAAGTGGAACGGTGGGAATCCTGCCTGGCTGGATTGTGTTCTTCAGATGAATATTTCGTATATGTGATCAACATTCCAGTTTTAAAATCGTTTATATCCTGAATGTCTCTTTTTAGTCTTTGATTTAGTGAAAATTTGTAGATGTAGAAATTCGCGGGACAATAACAGATGCAAATACGGTGACTTAAAATTACTGCTGTGAATGAACATTCTGGCTCCCCGCACCAAGAGGATGGGTGTGCTTTTTACCCGTTTGATAGTGGATGCGTTCTGAGTGGCGGGGCTGTAGTCACTGAAATCACACATAGCGCTTGGACATGTTTTCTTCCCACCCAAGGCGCACATGTTACCGAGGGTCTGCGGGCGGTGGTGGTGCCCGTGTTGACCACGGGCGCCTGGCTTCGGGGACTGGGGCTCCGAATAGCCCCGCATCACTTCAGGTTTTCCTGCCACGTGGATTCAGATCAGTTTAGACCTCCCCTCTGAGGGAGTCATGAAAAACTCTTGGTTTTCAGAGACTTTGGAGATTTGGGTTTAGGGGCGTGGACCTGTGCTGCTGCCCTTCTACCATATATATTTGATGAATGGAAAAACTTAAGGAGAAATACAAGGCAGTAGTATGAAAGTAGAGCATTACTGAATTTTTCTAGAACCGTTTTGCTTTTTTTCTTTATTCAAATTAAAGCAATTTTTTCTTTATTGTGTGACTGATTGCCTTTAGTTATTTAAGTCTTACAAGAGTGATCACGGAAAGGGAAACTTGTCGCATAAAAGTACAGTGAAAGAAAAAGAGGACGTGTTGTCAGACTTCGTAAAGATCTTTGCTATTTTAAGCTGAAATACTAGGTAGTGATGTAGTCAGCGTGGCCATTTATTTTCTAAAACAAAAAATTAATAAGGGATTCATTAATGTTTTTATTTGTAATCTGTTTCCATGATCACCACTGTTACAGTTTGATGCAAAAAGAAGCAGATGTTTTCATGTGTCAGAAATAAAGTTTAAACTATGGGCAGCTCCCAAGTACATTTCAGATCTCACTTGTAAGTGTGTTGGTTAGAAGTCCCACACATTTTCTTACCGAGATGAATTTATAAATGGTGATTAAGTTCTGAGGCTAACTTAGAAAAGCCTAACTGAACTATGACTTCCTGGTTCTGAAGGCAGGAAGCTAGTTAGTATAAGAGAGTTGGAGGAGAAGGAAGGCTTGACTTTTCTTGGTGCAGAGCTGGTCCCGTGCAACGTTTCTGAGTTCAGAGTGGTCTCTTGCACTGTGCTGCGCCTCACTGTTAACCACCAGTGCCTTTGTCCTTCATCCTTTAATGCCTTCCCGACACTGCAGCTCTGGTGTGAGTCCCTCTTTGCTACATTTCATTGAGAAGTTCTCAGTGAAAATTCCTATTCTTCATTTTAAAATTGATTTTAGGTAGATGTTGGAAAAGCATTTATACTAGTTCCTAAGAGTAGCAGTCTTAGAGGAAGAAAGAGCGTGTGTTGATCTAAATAGATATCCACTAGGTAGAATATTAGGCAGTGAAAAGTTGATGGCATGATACAGGAGTGACGTTTAGGGCTGCAGAGGGATTTGCCATGTGTCGGACACTGTGCTGGCATTGGGATTAGGAAGATAAGTGATAACCCTGTGTTCAGGAGGCTTACAGTCTAAGGGCAGAGGCACGTGTGTAAACATACTTTTCTCTGGGATAAATGCAGTTGTAGACGGAAGTATAAGGCTCAGAAGAAACACAAGAGGAAGGAGTAATTATATCGAGAGGTGGCAGTTTGAACTTCAGTAAAGGAAATGATGCCTGAGCTCTTTTTTTATTCAAAAAGGCAGAAGGAATCCAGACAACAGAATGTTCAAAAGCGTGAGAGTTGTTTGTTTTTTGTTTTTTTTTGTTTTTTTTAAATAGCACAGAGTGTTTGGAAAAGTGCAAGGGATTGAGTTTTGCTGGACTTTAAGGAAAAAAGAGAACAAGAGGGATGAGGTTGAGGAGGTAGTTGGGGACCAGCTCATAAAGGACGATGCTAACTGGTTTGGGCTTCAGCCTGTTAGGTGATGCAAAATTCCCAGGAATGTTTGCAGTGGCAGAATGAGACCAATTTTGTTTTGAAAGTTTGGCACTTGGACTGGAGAGGGCAGAGGCTGGTCCCTCAGGTAGGAGACCACTGATGCGGGACTGGACGGAGGCATCGGTGGCTGGATGGGATTCAAGAGGGAGCCCTGGGCAGAATGGGCCGGCTGGGTGATGAGGGTGATGGAGGGAAGGAGGAATCCTAAGATGGCCTCTAGGGATCTGGCCTGGGTGTGTGGGTGAATGAATCATGGGGCCACCGATTGGCATAGATGATGAAGAACCTACACAGATAAGGAGTTCTGTTCAGATGCCTGGAATGTAGGTGGAGGAAAGGAATAGGTGGTTACATGCCTGGATCTGGAGCTTGGGGGAAGAGTCCAGGCTAGGGACCGAGGCTGGTGATTTATGAATTAGGTCATCAGGGGGTGGTTAGCAATATGAGAACGGGCGTGAGCACTGTGGGGAGGGTGATTGGAAAGGGAGGAGCCCAAGTTCCAGATCTCACAGGCACCTGGGTGCTCCACCTGCTTCAGCTGTTATTCACTGTGAGGCCTTCTACTCTGAACTCTTCTGTCACAGTGTCAGTGATTTCCACCCCTGGCCCCAGGGTGGGTGGATGGGCAGGGAGGGGCGCTGTGTGGCTATCTGTTATCAGTGGGAGCAGTTCATGAGCTGATTGCCCGGAAGTCGAGAGCAGCTTGTAGTTTCTTGGGTGATGGGAGTTTTATTAGATAAGTCACATGCCAGAGTTCCAAATACCTAGTATATACTTAATTTTGACCTTGACGCTCTTTAATGTGTAGTTTAATGAATGTCATGCCTGAAGTAAGTAACTTTTGAATGAACTGGGTAGCAGAATTTAACAAGGACGTTGTTCAGACGTCTTAGTGTTTGGTTACACGGGCAAAAATTGCTGTAGAAGCCTCTAGTTAACTCTAAACCAGGCAGGCTTCCGTTTTACCCCACGTGGGTGGTGCTAGGGTTCCTGTGGTGCTTCTTACCGGCCTGGTGCGCCCTGGAGAGTAATCAGGAAAAATGAAAGCCGTGTTGGGGATGGGTTGTTTGGGGATTATGTTGTTAAAATAATTTTCTTTAATATTTGTACAGTTGAAGCATCCTAAAATGCCAGTTTTAAACGAGAAGGGGATTTTGGAGTTTGATCTATCTAGTTGGTTTAGTTTAATCTCTCAAGAGGCAGGATGTTTTAGAATACTTGGGGGTCTGGAGATGTCAATTCATAAAACTTGGCAGGTTAAATCAGAACTCCTGATTTATTACAGTTTTAGCCAGAGGTAATTTTAATAATTAAAGTGAAATGGCCCATTTAAAAATTCTGTAAAGAGTAGTGGGCACTAAGTGTTTTGGGGAAGTGTGGGCTCTTTGGGGGAGTGGGTAACTGGAACAATGAAGATACTCATTTTTAAAAATAGACTTTATTTTTTAGAGCAGTTTAGGGTCACAAAAAAATTGAGTGGAAGATGCAGAGATTTTCCCAGGTACTCTCTGCTGCCCGTCACTGTCCTGCACCAGATTATATTTTTTATTAGGGATGACCCTCCATTGACACATCATTATCACCCAAAGTCCATAGTTTATGTTAGGGTACACTGCTGCTGTGCATTCTGTGGGTTTTCATAAATGTATAAGGACATGTGTACACCCTTCTAGTATCATACAGAATAGTTTCACTGCCCTAAAAATCAAGGAGGGTGTTTTTAAAGCATGTCATTTGGATTCTGCTGAAATATTGTTCTGTGAATATGTGCCATTTTTTCCTCATTAGTTTCTGCAATCCTGAGCTCGGTTTGGTCCTCAGGGTCTCAGTCCCTTGCCATAATTCCAGTTCCTGTGGGAGGCCGTTGGGGATTTTAAGAAGGGACAATACCACATGGTTCCTGCCCCGCTCCCCCAGATCG
>NW_006794559.1:896033-900779 GCF_000442215.2 Lipotes vexillifer | reverse complement strand
CCCGTAAAGATTCTTTCTAAAAATTGAGCTGTTACAAATTTTAATTTATTTAAAATATTATAGAAGTAATATATAACTAATGGTAAAAAAAAATCAAACAGTGCAGAACTGTATGATTTTATTCCCCAGGAGTAACTAATGTTGAAGGCAAGGAGTCTGTGGTTGCCTTAATTGCAAAGGATTGTTCACTGTCTTGCATTTAGAACTGAAGGGAAGGCTGGGAATTCCATTTGATGTTTTTTTCTTCCCTTTCACAGCAGTTCCATCAGAAATGTCACTAACCTCTAACCAAGACCCTTTAAGCAGTCCAATTTCTACCAGCACTTAAGTGCTTTTAATACTCCTGATGAGCCATGATGCTCATTCTTCAACCAACAGAGACTTAGTGGATGTCTGCTGTGCTTAATGCACCATGCTCGGGGCTGGGCAAGGGGGCGAGCTGTGCCTGCTGTCCTTAATGTGCTTATAGCCTGGCATTGGCAGACTCTGGCGAGTGCTGGTGGTACAGGGTGATATTAACCAAAAAGTGGGTGAAAGAAAGGAAGCCCTCCTGGAGGAGGTGGCATGTGGGTGTGTATTTGAGCAGTTCTTTAAGGGGCTCTAGTGGGTAAAGGGCACTCCAGGCAGAAGAGATCTGCTCCTAGAACTGGCTGAAGTTTGGGGTGACTGGTGTACATGAGTAAGGTTACGGTTTTTCCTTCCCCTCCTCCTTCCTGAGATAATGGGGAAGAGAAAGTATGGGAAAGCTTTTTGTTTGGAGTATGATAAAAGTGCTGAAAAAGGAAGAGGAAGTATGATGGGGGTTTCAATCAGGTGGTGTCTCCTTAATGGATTGGATAATCCAGATCAACCCTGAAGTGGCCTTGGTGGCTTCTTAGCTTCTTTCTGATTTGCTTGGGGAACAGATAATAAGGAGAGATTGGAAATCTGGATAGGCCGGATATTTACAGGCTGGTCACAGTATTCTGTATGTCTCTTTTTAAAATGTTGAGCTTAATCTTCACTCCTGATTCCGAAGAGAGGTTTGTTTGTTTTCTTTTTTTTAAATTGGGTTGAATACACTTGAAGCACAGTAGACAGTATATATGGTTTTGTTTTCTTTTGCATACTTAGACTTGGGCCTCTAGAACGAAACAGGATAGTTTTTACAAAAACGACTTGCAAATTAGTGATTTTACCTTTGAGCCAAGAGCTCTGGGACTTCTCTCATCCAGGAAAAGGGTGGCTGTGGCCGTGAACCTTCATGGGAGGCCAGGTACAGTTGGACTTGTGTGATGGTTACCGGTGGTTTGTCTTTTTGGAAGACAAAACTATAGGAGGGGGGCTGCTCCTGTTTTAAGGGGGAAAAACAAAAGAGGCAGAAGAAACAAGCTTTTACCTTCTCTGAAGCGTTATCTTAGTTGGTAACAACTGACAGGGACGTTTCAAGAGTTAGGATGAAAGCCCCTTTGCGGAAGATGGAATCTGGCTGTCATGGGGGACCCTGCAGTATTACAGCTCTAGCCACTGTAAATAAATGTGCGAATGTGTTAAATGAGTAAGTGAGATTCCTGTAGAAAAGTCAGGTCATTAAATGAAAGAGTTGTAAGATGTGATAACCTGCTCTGAGGTCACACGGAGCAGAGGCAGGCAGGGAAGAGGTGGGTGGCCTTAGGCTAATGGAGGAAGTTGCTGAGCTTAGTTGACAGTTCGCTGACTGTATTTCAGAAGGTTGCGCAAAAAATTCTTTTCACTGAGACCTTTGTGTTTTCGCAGCGTGTGTTATCTATAGTCTCAGGATGGAGTTACCAGTGAGGTTGTATTAGCAACAGCCCGATTGCAGAGGCCTCTGCATCAGGACCACTGTGGTCCTAGCCCGGGGTCATGATTTGGATCAGGATGCACCTTGAAGGTCATATAGTAGATTAAGTGGTTCATTCGTTTTTCCTAGAGAAAGATGTGGTATGAGGGAGAACAGTGATGTGTGTATGTGGTCAGGTGTGTGATTTGAGGATGAAGCCTTGAGATGGGTCAGCTCCTTGACACTTGCATGATTTATCTATCCACATCCAGCTGTTAGTTGAAATTTACCGTGTGCCAGTTGTCTGCATTTCAACTACTACTGCATGTAATTTGGCAGTTGTGACTCAGAAGAAGAATGCAGCTAAGGCTTCTGATCAGACTGTAATGGGAACATGGGATCGTTTGTTATGTACCAGTTTTTTTTTTTTTTTGCGTTACGCGGGCCTCTCACTGTTGTGGCCTCTCCCGCTGCGGAGCGCAGGCTCAGCGGCCATGGCTCATGGGCCCAGCCGCTCCGCAGCCCGTGGGATCCTCCTGGACCGGGGCACGAACCTGTGTGCCCTACATCGGCAGGCGGACTCTCAACCACTGTGCCACCAGGGAAGCCCTATGTACCAGTTTAAAAAAGTTAATTTTCATATTTTATTCTCAGGAAAACTATAGTATGTATGCGTTTTTTTTTTTTTTTTTTTTTGTCCTTTTACAGATGAGTAAACCAAGTCCTAGAGAAACAACTAGTAGGAGGAGGTGGATTTGAACCCACACGCATCTGGCTGCAGGTGCCACGTTCTTTTCTTCACACTATGCCAGGTTCTCCAGTGGCTTTACATACTGGAGTCAAGAATTAGGGTTTCAGTTGAGTTCTCAAGGTGGAAGGGAGGGACTGGTGACCCAACCCCATAAGTGACATCACTTCCCTGAGGGTTCAGCAGCAGATAGTTCAGTATGGATAGGAACTACAGCTGGGAGTTGATTCACTGGAGTATTTGATCACATGGCTGATTGAGGCTGTGATGCTGACATCTAGAAAAGGTTACTGCTTGTATATGTTGTGCTTTCTTTCAGTTTGTTCAGTTGGTCAGAAAGAGTTGGTAATAAGGCCAAGGTTATTGGGTTGATCGCTGAACAGAACTGGGGGCCTTGCAGAGAAAACAGTGATTGGCAATTAAAGGTGACACCTCCTGACCTTCCCCTGCACCACCCTCGCGGCATCCATACCCTTTCGAGAGTCAGCAGACGAGAGGTGTCTCGGTTACAAATACTGGGAAAACAACTCACATTCAGCACCCTGGTGAAATTTTTTATCTGCATCTTTTAAATTTTTTTAATGTAAAAGAAAATGGTGCCTTAAAACAGGTATGGGAAGAAGGAACGCTGAGGCGTTAGACGGCCCCAGCGATGAAGGGGTGAATAACTGAGGGTTCACGTGACAAACACAAAGAGTTAATGTGCTGTGTCAGTTTTTGGTGGAGAAAAATCCGTCTCCTTCTGAGCGTGTTGCTTGGTTTTCGATGCCTGTTTTGAAGTGAGAAATGGGACTTAACTTTCCAGGTGGAGGTTTTGCCACCTGCATTTGTAGGAGTGGAGATAAGAGGGCCTGTTTGGGTGATAATTGGGAAGGTGAGCAGCCAGCCTGCTTATCTTCGCGTTGGTTGGAAGGAGGCCTGGTGGAAGGACAGCGGGCAGTCCCGAGGTGGCTGAGGCCTCTGCTGCCTCTGATAAGCGCTTGAATTGGCCAGTGAACGGGAGCAAGCCTCTCTGTTCACCGTATTCTTGGCAGAATTGGTCACCTTATGGCTATAGTGTCCACATCACCTAAGCTTTTTGACAGGTCTGATAATTTCATCATTAAGAAACAACAACCCCAATAAAATGTCTTCTAAAATGAATTACTCAAATGCTATTTGAGTTTTGTGACATGATGGAAAGAACGGAAGACGGTCTTTGACAGTGAAGGGAGGGGGTCTTTTCATTTATGAGTCTGGCCACTTGAGATCTGCCTGGACTGGTAGGGGACACACCTGACGGGAGAACACTGTCTTCAGGGAGACGGTGATCAGTGCCACATGCAGGCTCTAAAAGGGCCTTAATCAGGGTCTGTTGTGGAAGGTGAATCGGCTCATCAGCTGGACCCCTGCATCCTCCTCAGCCTCGGCTTCGTGATCATGTGTCTCGTCACGTCTTTGTCTTGTTCTTTGCCTGCAAGTGGGAAGCCACATGTAGTTAAATGTGCTGTCTTTTAAATGGAACGATCTCATATAACGTAATTTATTTCTGTTCTTATTCTTCAGTGAAACCTAGAATGGCAAAGATTTTAAGAGGAGTGATGAATTACATCTCCATCTCTTGAGAAATTCCCATGAACTCCCAATTTCTTTACACTTTCATGTTTCCTGTTTAGCTTCAGAAAAAAAAAATCACATGGGTTTAAAAATAAATGCAGATATGGCAGGAATTACATCTTGAGATTTGTCAGATGATTTATCTTTTTTAGTCTTTTGTTTATTGGTTCTCCTTATGGGGAGAATTGTTTAAAAGTAATGCAGTAATTACAGTGTTTGGTATAATATAATTCAGGATGTTTAATCTAATATAGAAGGACATTTGCTGCTTTTAGCTTTTTTATTATAACAGATTGGTTTAGGGTAATGGATTAGAGAGGTCTGATAACTGCTCTTTTGTAGCCAGAATGGTTTGACCCAAGAATTCTGGACTGTAAACTGAAAATCTCCTTCGTGGACCTAGGCCTGGCGTTTTTTGATCTTTTGGTATATATATGTGTGTGTCTGTTCATTAAAAATGGAAATGCTATAGTTCTGCCTTTCTTAGTAAATTTGCAAAATAAGCTCATTTTAAACAGTTGGGATAAACAGTTGGGACAATGCAGAGAAACAGATTGAAAAAACATAGATAGGGCCTCCCTGGTGGCGCAGTGGTTGAGAGTCCGCCTGCCGATGCAGGGGA
>NW_006794559.1:894084-895930 GCF_000442215.2 Lipotes vexillifer | reverse complement strand
GGAAGGGGAGGGGATAAATTAGGAGTAGGGGATTAACAGATACAAACTACTATATATAAAATAGATAAGAAAAAAAAAAAAAAAAATAGATAAGCACTGTCAATATTTTAGTGCACATCCTTGCACAGTTTTTCTCTGTGAATGTGTATTACTTGCTTCTTCTCCCCCGCCCCACACAAACGCAGCAAAAATGGAATTATTCGAGAGGTGCTGCTCTGTGATGCGCTTTTCTTTCTTAAACATTGATATTCTTTTCCATGTCAGTAAATCGACATTATTATGAGTGGCTGCTTGGTATTTCATTGTATGGCTGCAGGGTAATTTCTGTAATTAGTTGATGTCTGCTTAGGTAATTTGCAGCTTAAAAAGAAATTATGGTAATCTCCAATGAATATATGAATCTTTCCACTCGTCTGATTATTTCCTTAGGATAAACCAGAAGAAGTGAGATTTTTTGCTATTTCCTTATATCCATTTTTAGGTATAATACATATGAATATATATGGAATCATCTTTGCTTCCACATCTGGCATCTTCTGTGTTCCCGTTTATCTTTTTAGTTTTTCCATTTGTACATGATTTTTGGTTCCGTCATTGTTTTCAGCAGTGTCCTGTCTACTAATGCGATATTTACTTTGGTAATGATTTTTATTATCTTTGTCTCCAACCACGTTGATCCTTTTCTGAGATTTTTAAAAATGAGAGTCCCAGTTTTAATTTTATCGAGTCAAAAAAATATTTGTCTGAAGTGTTTCCCCTCTCCCTTGGAAATTCCTCTGACATACCATTTTCCTTCTGCCTTTTGCGTATTGTATTTTTTCACTGTCCCTTTCCTTTGAGAGGCATCTCTGCATGCCTGTGTGGGGCGTCCTCTAGCTTAGCAGGTGTCCTGGAGGGACAGTTCCGTCTGTCCTGCAGGCTGCCCAGCACCAGGGCAGGGACCCCTGTGCCTCTGTCCTGCACCCCTGCCTGCCACCATCCTCTGCCCCGCTCGCTCTTCCTTTGGGTGACTCAGCGATCTACTAGTTTGATTGTAGATGGACTTTTTTTCTGATTTTCATTTTGTTAACATTTTATTAACTGTGTGGATCACAGGAGAGCAGCGTAAAAGTGCCTTTCATTTGCCGCCTTTTACTGGAAGTGTCCTTGTACTTATCTTGAAGCCTGGGTTCCCTCGACAGGGCTGACTCCTTCGAATGGGAGCCAGGACGTCCAGGCTTGCCAGTCTGCTGCATGCTGTTCTCATTCAGTGTAGGACCGAGGAGGACCCAGGAGTAAAATGCAGCTTCGTTTGTGTAACAGGAGGTTCATCTGGGATGGAGAGCTGCGTGGATGACCTTACTAGATGTCCAGCGGTAAACCATCTTGATGGAGATCCTTTAAAGTTCTGCCTGTTAGTTTTTGGGTTTTTTTTTTTAATTTTACTTTTGGCTGCGCGCGGGCTTTCTCTAGTTGCAGCGAGCGGGGGCTACTCTTCGTCGCGGTGCGTGGCCTCCTCATTGCGGTGGCTTCTCCTGTTGCGGAGCACGGGCTCTAGGCGCGCAGGCTTCAGTAGCTGTGGCACGTGAGCTCAGTAGTTGTGGTGCACGAGCTTAGTTGCTCTTCGGCATGTGGGATTCTCCCGGACCAGGGCTCGAACCCGTGTACCCTGCACTGGCAGGCAGATTCTTAACCACTGCGCCACCAGGGAAGTCCCTGCCTATTTAAAGCTTCCTTCCACAGTGTTTGCTGATCACAGGTTCCCGTTGGCGGGAGGTTGCGTGAGTCATGAGTCATTCCCATTGGTGGGCTGAGAAAGCAGGAACCCTGTGCTCGTGGAGCCTCTGACGCTCCCCCCCCCCACCCC
>NW_006794559.1:872911-894074 GCF_000442215.2 Lipotes vexillifer | reverse complement strand
CGCCCCTGGTTCTATTCTGACCTGGCCTGGTTCCACCTGCCGCAGTTTCCTCATGGCAGGGACCTGCAGAGGTTGCCTCTCTGGTCCTGTTTGGAGAATTGAAGGACTGTTGACAAGAAGCTAGCTCTAAGGACAAACTGTGGGGCAGGGTCTGAAGTCTCTGTGCATCTGGACCAACTCCTTTTTGGGGACACAGCTTGATGATTCCAGCTCGGTATTTCCAGACTTAGCCCGCTGGGGGCTGGCTGGCATTTCCCCCTCGGCAGGGGCGGGGTCCTGGGTCGTGTGTGATTCAGTGATGTCCCAGGGTGCCGCCTGGTGTGGCAGGGTCTGCTGCTCCAATTGCCGACCTCCTTCCTCTGCACGTCCCCTCCCACAGCAGTCAGAGCCCCTTCTGGGGTCCCCACCCACACTTGCCCAGCCCACTGTGGGTTAGGAACCCAGGTTCTTGGCCTTTCTGAGAGTGTGTTGATTGTGGACCAGACTGTTCCGTGGGAGAGCCAAGGACCCCCTTGTGTGAAGAGCAGCGCGTGCTAATTCAGGCCTCCGGATTCGTGACAGCTATTTTTGTGCTTAGAGACTCTTTTTTGCTTCATGCTTCTGGAGGGTTGAGGTTTCTAAACTCTGACCTCTGAATCAAAGCTGAGCTACTACACTTGAATAGCTGTGTGAGCTTCAGTTAAATATATGCATACTTGCTGGCGCACTTCAGCCTGGGAGCGAATTTGTTGCACTGTTCATCTGATTTGCCCTTCAAGTGTTTAGTTCTCCTTTTGCGGATGCTCAGCTCTGTGGGGTCCCTCTGTGGAGGGATCTCGGTGAAGGGAGAAGCTTTGGAGGAGGGCATCACCGGCTCTGCTGCAGAGCGGTGCCGAGGCCGTCTCCCACTCCTTTCCCTGTGTTGGCATTTTCAGGCCCAGGGTGGCTTCGGTTGGGTGGCTTTCCCCTACACTCTGGCTGGAGGGTCTCAGATTTTGTTCTCTGTCCTGTTATCTGCACAACAAACCCGTTCTTGTCAGGCTGTATTTTAACAGTTTTGAGTTTGGAAATTATGGGGTCTGAGTTGTTGCAGCCATAGAGTGAGTGTTAATGCCTGGACACGTGGATGGGGAAATACAGTAAAAGACAAAGACTTAGAAGGTAAACTCACGTGCCAGCTTTCCCAGTGGTCTGCGTTGCTTCCCCTCAGTTTCACTGTCTCCCCTCCATGAAAGGAGGATTTGATAGAGAGAGGTGCGGTGGAAATTAGGAGCCAGGAAGCCTGATAATTTATTAATCTCAGGCATGTGACGTTTAACATCTGCCTCTTAATGTGAAGTCAGTGGGCTGCCTTGTATATTGTTTCCTGGATCTAAGAGGCCAGCTAAATGATGGTTTTCTGAGAAGTAGGAAGGGATAGATGGGTGTGAGAGATTACCATGTTACCAGCTGAGCTGAACCCAAATCTGCAAGGCTGGCTCAGTTTTAGTTACCATCAGTAAAATGCAGGACTGGGAGAAAGTTGGAAGCAACCTTCAGGTAGAGAGGTTTTTCTTTTTTCTTTTTTTTTTTTGACTGTGCAAAGGATGAGTGAATTGTTTTTGTCAGTTCTTTGCCCTTTATCTAATAGACAGGAGAGACTCGGCTGGACCAGCCCTTACTCAGCTGTATTTACTTAGGTTTGCACACCTTCCATAAGGTTGCTTATTTCAGACCCCATTTAAGAGTGGTCAGCATTGGGGCTGGTGGACTGTGGTGCCGGAAGGGAGTAACTCACGAGAGCCGGTTACCACGTCCAGAAAATGATATAATCCCGTGAAGGCCTTGTCTTCAAGCTGGGATCAGAAATAAGAAGTTATAAATGGCCTGTAATCCTCCCCCTCTTCAAAGATTGGGAAACCACAGCACAAAGGTCATTGCCCACAATCATAAAGCAAGTATGTGGTAGGGCCAGTCTTTGAACCCCTTCTCCTCAAAAGGCTACACCCTGAACTACGACACTTCACACACACGAGGAAGTGTGTTGTGTTTCTGGGTCTAAACAGCAGATGCTGGTATTGCCGAGACCTGGGATTAAGTGGGACACGCCATGTGAATTCCAGGTAGTGTGCGATGTAGCAGGCAGTACGTGCTTACTCATTACTACTACAGTACTTGTACTAGAAAATAAAAGCCTGCATTTCTTTTGAAACGCCTTCCTGTCGGGTGCCACTTGGTAGACAGACAAATGGTATAGAGCACAGGTGGGTCGGAGCTTCCCTCACAGCCTTTAATTCCCCTGGTACGCTTATTAAGTTGGCTGCTTCTAAGTCAGAAATAACAAATCTTTCACTTAAGAATTTATTTTAAATTAGATTATAGTTTTCCCGAACCTCACTTGTTTGAAATCTGATATTTAGATCGTGCTCTTCTCTACTCACAGCCCCAGAGGTGTTTTATTCTATTTTGCTGTTACGGAGACATAAGGAAAACACTTGTTCTTTTTAAACTTTGAACAAATATTGCACTTCACACATAGTTGGTCAGGATCCCTCTTGAAGTGTCGGCGTCACGTTTGATCTCGAAGCTTCGTGGACACGTTGGCTAGTGGCCTCTACAGGCCGTTCCATTTGGGCGCTAGATCGGGTGGAAGAGCAGACGGGACGTGGAGCTTTGGTGAATCATGAGGTTATGGAAGAGGACGAAACTTTGTTTTGTTTTTTTTCCAAAAGTCATTCGTTCCCTGGACACCGAGGACATGCCAGGAGTCTTAGGGTGTTGAGGAAGGGTGAGCCGGATGGCGTCTGTGCCTTTCCTGCACATCCCACAGCCACTGGGGAGACAGGTGAACGAAGATACGCCGTGTGTGGTCTTTCTGTTAAACAGCTTTGTTGTAGTATATTTTACGTGTCATAAAATGCCGTCCTTCCAGGTGTACAACTCAGTGATTTTTAGTAACTTTACCGACTGGTAAAATCATCTCCATAAATTAGTGTAGAACATTTTTGTCCCTCCTGCTTTTTGTCTCCATTGATTTGCCTTTTCTGGGCATTTCATATCCATGGAGTCATACAGCATGCGGTCACTCGTCACTGGCTTCAGGTTCACGATGTAGCTTGTGTTGGTACGTTGTATTGTAAGGATGCACCACATTTCTCTGTCCTTTCACGAGCTGATGGACATTGAGGTTGTTTCCAGTGTTTGGCTGTTAGGAGTAATGCTGCTACACACATTTGTGTGTATGTCTTTGAGTGGCGTGTGTTTTCAGTTCTCTTGAGAGTGGAATTGTCGGGTCCTATGGTGGTTTTACGCTTATCTTTCTGAGAAATTGCCAAACTGCTTTCTGAAGTGGCTGCACCATTTTCCATCCCTCCAGCAATTTAATATAGGAAGGGGCAACATACTGTGGTTTTCATAGATATCACTGCTTCTTCCAATATAACATGGATATGTTACATCGATATTGCAAAATGGAGAAAAGCAATCTAATAACAAAAAGGTTGCAATACAGTATTTACTCTTTTGGAGGCATTTGAGTGTTAGAGCCAGCTTAGCGCACCCGTGGAAAAGGTGTGTGCTTCAGGGCGACACGACTGGAGTGAACAGGATGGAAATGGAAAATTGTGTACCAAGTGGACAGCAGGCTGAGATAATAGAAACCGTTTGTCCTCCCTGTTTTGTTTTGGTGGAATAACTCTCTATGTAAGTTTTGGTTATTAACCCATTTCTTTCAATTGTCCCCCTGAGCCGCAGCCCTGGACTCCTGTGTCTCCTCCTTTAGTTTTCCTTATGGTATCTTCCAGAAATCCTGGCAGATTTTGAGAGGGCAGAACAAAGTGATATCTTTACTGTGGTTTTCTCAGTAATGATGAAATTCTTTCACCTCAGTTTGGGTCTAATTAAGGAGCAAGCAAGAAAGCAGGGATGCCAGGGGCCGTGTAGGAAAGAGATAATGAGCCTGGGAGGTTAGGTGGCAGGTGGGCCACTGTGGGAAACTCACTCTAGAGCGATGATTCCAGCAAAGGAGTGTTCCTGTAGTGTGTGTGCGTGTGTGTGTGTGTGTGTGTGAGTGTGAGTGTGAGAGAGAGAGAGAGACAGACAGACAGACACTGCGAAGAAGAGAAAAAAGGTCCACAGAGGCGGGAGATGATGAGACCGACCGGGCAGATAAGATGGGCTGACACCTCTCCCCTGGAGCTGAAGGTCAATTTAAGGTGCAGATAAGCCACTGCTGAGGAAGGGATTAGCAGTGGCCCTAAAGCAGAGTGATGGCCCAGGTGGTAACAGTTTTCCCTTTGCTAAAACCTGAAGTCCACTGTGATGCTCTGGACGGAGGTTCTGGAAGTGATGAGAACTTGCTGATTCCCTGTGGATTTGTGACATGGATGCGGGGTGACAGAAAACAACTATCTGTTGTGATGGCAGGTTATTTCGGAGCCGTCACGTCATGGCGGCTCCTGTGCCGGCGCTGGGTTCCCTCGGTGGGATCCGGGTTACTGGTGTGGTTGGCAGTGGACAGGGTTTTGCATGTTGGCCGGCTTGATGGTCTAGCGTGGGGATGGGCAAACTATAGCCGCCTGTTTCGGTTGGCTTATGAGCTAAGAATGGGTTTTTACATTTTCAAGTGGTCATTAAAAAAGAAGAGAGAGGGCTTCCCTGGTGGCTCAGTGGTTAAGAATCCGCCGGCCAATGCAGGGGACACGGGTTCGAGCCCTGGTCCAGGAGGATCCCACATGCCGCTTAGCAACTAAGCCCGTGCGCCACAACTACTGAGCCCGCGAGCCACAACTACTGAAGCCCGCACGCCACAACTACTGAAGGCCTTGGGCCTAGAGCCCATGCTCCTCAACAAGTGAAGCCACCGCAATGAGAAGCCCGCGCGCCGCGAGGAAGAGTAGCCCCCCACTCGCCGCAACTAGAGAAAGCCTGTGCACAGCAACAAAGACCCCACTCAGCCAAAAATAAAATAAATTTTTTAAAAAAAAGAAGAGAGAGAAGAATGTGCAGTGGAGACTCTTGGGCCCACAGAGCCCAGGGTGTGTGCTGTCTGGGCCTTCAGAGGGGCGGGCTGGCCACCCAGCCCCAGCCCTCACGGGACGGCACTGCACAGCTGCCTGGGCGCAGTCGTCTCCCTGGTGGACACGGAGCCACAGGACTGCTGTGGAACGTGGGCCAGCTAACGCTGAACACAGCTCATGCCCTCTTGCCGCCCCTCCTAGGGGTAAATGGACGCTTAGTGGACCCTGCACCCCACAAGGGGCAGCAGGAGGCCTGCCTTCCTGTTTGTGACAAATCAGCCTTGTCCTTAGCTTTTCTATTCCAGCCATTTTCCCCAATGCCTCTAAAAGCCGAAGGATTTTCAGGTAAAGGAGATGTGATTATTGATTGAAATGTACAGATGCCCAAATGTATTTGTTCCCCGACACTCACTGTTGTTACTGCAGGCTTTTATAAAATACATACAGGAAGGCGAGTTGATCTGCAGGGAATTGGAGGTGGCATCGGATTGTTCTCCTCGAGCTGGTTGTAGCATCCCACTGCTGTAACCCAAGGCAGACCATGCCACCTCGGTTCCTCCTGCCAAGCCAGCAGCTTACACACACTTTCCATTTAGAGGCTGACCCACGATGCACAGGCAGAGTGGGGCTTAACCCCCCGCCACTGGCTGCGGGGGACCTTGTGTAAGTGACCTGCCTTCTGCACCTCAGCTTTCTCAGCTGTGTCATGAGGATCGTGGTCCTTTTCTCCTGGGCCAGCTGTGAGGTCCACAAAGGAGTACTTTTCAAAACTGCTTAGCATGAGCCTTCGCGTGGAGGGGCTCTTGGAAACGGGAGCTGCTGCTGTTTGTCAGCGCGTCTTTGTGTAGGGTATGGTCGGAATATTTTCCACGGCTGGCTTGTTACTTGCGTTTTGGTTTTAATAAAGGAGGTGCCGGCGTCCATTTTTCAATGAGCTGTATAGAATTTATTTGGAATGCACTGCGTATTTTTCATCAAGTGCCTGCCCAGCAAAACTAGCCTGATTTTGCCCTTTGCCCTGACACCTGGGCCTGCTCGTCACCTCAAAGGAAGCCCAGGCCTTCATCTTCCAGCCAGGGAGACTTTCACTGAAGAGAAGTGTACCCACCATCTGCTGCGGGAGCCTGGCGGCGGCCACAGTTCCCTGTGTGGGGACTCCAGGGTGCTGGGCTTCCCCGAGCTCTGACCCTGGGTGAGTTGGAGCCCCAGGCCCTTGGTTCCCTGGCTCACTCTGCAGTCAGGCCTCGCGTTCCTGCGGCTGTGAACAAGGGGACCCTGCCGAATGTCCGGTGCAGGGCCTGGGAGCATCTGGTGCTGGGCAGGCGGTCGGCAGAATAGTAGCCAGAGCCTCAGAGCCTTTTGTTCAGTCTGTGCAGAGAAAGAGCTTGACCCCGAGTGAGTGAGGGCGGAGAGCCTCTCCAGGCGGCCTTCTAGCCTGGAACCTCACTCACCTCGCACACCCGGACGGAGCACGTGCTTTCCCCGGGGTGGCTCCTCTCCGACCTCTGACCCCACAGAGCTCTGGCCACCTGTTTGCTAAGGCGACGAGCAGATGGGGGCCGGGGGTGTTTATTAGATGCTGAGGCCAGAAACAGGAGATTCACCGGGGTGGTTGCAGTCACTTTTTTCTCATTTTTAATGCTTTTCTAAAAATTGTATTTTCTTGTTAGGTAGAGCAGTTTCTACCTTAAACATCCATATAAAAATGAATAGGATGCTGCTACTAGGATTCCCTAAATACTAAGGACAAGAGTTTAAGGAGAATTTCTAGTTATTTGGGTATGTAGGTCTAGACATAAATTCATAAATTTAATGGTTTCAGTTTTTGTCACTCATTGTAGAATATTTATTCAGGTGGCTTGAAACACAGGTGTATACCATGGGGGAAATGAGTTTACTGAGCCGGATTGTGGGGCATTTGTCAGGTACCTGCGAGCACGCGGGTGAGAGACTGAAAGTGCTGCTTAGAAGAGGCAGTGATGACGTGGAGACAGGCCAGGAGGGGCTCCCACCGCAGTGAGAGGAGGTTCGGTGTGATATGCAGGAAAGCCCGTTTCTGTGTAAACCTGGGATTTAGGCCTCACACTTAAAAATGACCTCTGGTCAACTAGCTAGGAATGAGACTTCTTCTGAAAGACTATTTGAGGATAGGAAAAATCTGTTGATTCCGAGCTAATTGGAGCCATCTGCTATTTAAAGAGCTTTATTTGGTAAATAAAGGTTTTTCTTTTGGAGACCTTAAATCAGCCGACTAGTTAATGTAAAACACTTGGGTCTAGAGGCAGAGACTGGGTCAGCGAGGTAGGAGAGGAAGGGGTTGGCGAGGAAAAGACTAGAAATATGAGCTTCGGGGGGGACACCCTGTCCCCTGCTCCGACGTGATATTCCCAGGTGAAGAAAAGCAGGTGAACACGCCAGGTGGCCTCCCAGACCAGACCCCTGCTGTCAACCTGGTGGGTTGGGCTTAAATAATGCTCGGGCTGGGGTCCTACCCGCCGAGTTCGGGGTTTGCTGGTCCAGAGTGGGCTTGGGGCACAGGTGGTCCTGGCTGGCGTGCAGCCCCGCTGGGAACCGCCGAGCTCCCGCCCTGGGGCCTCCACTGCGCCCGGCGGGGCCCCCAGCGGGCTGCAGCCTCTCTCTCCCCGGGCGCCTGCGTCCCAGTGGCTTTTGCTCCCTTCTCCGGAGGCTGAGGAGAGGCAGACACCTCGGGTGGTTCCTTCTTCCTCCCGGCCGAGATGCTGCCACGTCCTTGGTGCCTTTGATGGGTGCGGGCAGACTTGGGGGGGCCCGTAGCAGCTCGCCTCCTGCTCCCTCAGGGGGAGCCCTGGGTCCCGAGGCGGCGCTGGGGGTGAGAGAGAAGGTCCTGATCCGAGACCTGCTTATCAAGTCAGAGCGAGGAGTTCCCCCTGTTCTGTTTGTGTCCGGCTGTGCCGGTGGCTGGCTGCTGGGGGTGGGGGGGGGCGGGTGGTCACTGGCCGTCTGGGGGGCCCGCTAACGTGTGACCATGACGGTGCTCCGATGGCGGTAGTGCGCGAGGGGCTTCGCAGGCTGGGGAGGTGCCCGGGGGGCCCCCAAGTTTCTTTGCGCTGCTTCCGGAGTTGAATGGATTTTAGATGGTGCAGATTGCTGGTTATAGGATTTCTGGGCAAATCCCCATAAAAGGGTATTTGGCTTGTTGGGGGTCTTTTTTTGTTTGTTTATAAACTTCGCATTGGTGTGTGTGTGTGTGTGTGTGTGTGTGTTCCTGTGTGTATTTTATAAAAAGGGCAGCTTGATTTTCAGGTGGGGGAGGTGTGGTAAAGACCCTGATAAAGAGTGAGCTTTAAACTTGTTAGAATGAGAGAAAACCCTTTCCAGGTTAATAGGCTTGATTAGACAGATTGCCCAATTTTAGTTGGAGTACCGAATGCCTCTTGAAATGTAATGGTTAGATTAAACCGATGAGACAGGTTTTCAGGGCATTTTATTTGCGTCTAATTAGCTTAAAGATATTTATGGGAAGAATAATTTGTATTAAAAAAATAGGAATGTAAAGTTAAGCCGTACTCTAAAATGACAGTAGTTTTTAATCTCGTCAGGACCCTGTTGCGTTGTGTTACACGTGGTTCGTTCTCAGTAACCGTTTTTGGCCAGTGTTTTAGTGATTTCTAAAAATGTCTTCAAAGCCGAGTGCTGTTTTAAAGGTGACCTCGCTTGGCCTTGGATGTGCTTTCTGAGTCAGCGCACGCCCTGCAAGGTAACACAGCCGCCATCTGCGCTCTGGGAAAGGGTTTGCAGTGTACCTCGCTTTCCCCTCTTTCTTGGGCTGATTTGATCCTCTGACAAACCTGTGAGGTAGATAAACACTTGAGGCATCCTTGTTGCCTTTTACTGAGAAGTTAAGACCTTGCTCAAGGTCATGCAGCAAAGTGTTACAGCAGGGGAAAAACCCAGGTCTTGTGCGTCTTAATTTTGTGCTCTTTCTATTGTGTTTTGCTGTCAGAACTTGGGAGGCAGTCGTCAACATGCTCGCCCTTTGGAATCAGATGGCCCTGAGTTGCATTTCAGGGTCTGTCAGGTGCGCTGTGTCCTTGGACGAGTCCCATAACCACCGTAAGGTGGAGACGACACCTCCTTCAGGAGGGCATTCAGAAATGGAGGTCATCTTTCTCACGGCTTCACTCCAGCCAGGCCATGTCCAAGACCAAAGAGTTTCACGGCTTCCAACTGCACCTAAGCTGTGACCTGGGGGAGGCCAGGATTTTGCGAATCTAGCTCGTTTATGGGTGTCAGCATGAAGCTAGCTGCCTTTGTGCATTCGAGTCTTCTGTAGGTTGTTTTGCAAGGTGATCTCTTAGGCTCAAGTTTCTGCTCAGAAATAGTTAACAGGATTCCTCTTTCACAAACTAAAAGTATGTGTTTCTGTACAGGAAGCATGTGGTCCTCTTGACTAGCTGGTGGGGGTGTGCTGTGTGCCCCAGGCCTGTGCTTTTCACATCCTGCCTTCTTTGCTGTAATTCTCCCTGGGCTTGGGCCTGCTTTTCCTTTTCCAGTTAAAATCCCTTGTGCTCATCTACCTTGAGTCCCTTCTCCTGAGGCTGCCCATGGAGTAGAGCCTTCTTTCCTTCTCTGTTTTAAGGGATCTAGTAGTCACCGTTATAGGAAAGTTAAAAAGGGAGGTTTATGGAACGCTTGGAAGGTTCTTACAGGTGCGGTCTTCTGTTTATTTATGGCTCCTAGCATCATTTCTTAGCCCTGAGAGCCTCATACTTGGGGGTGGGGGGTGGGGGTCACTGCATCCCTGTGGCTCAGTGCCCTCTCTGGAGCCTTGTGTTAGAACCCCACCCAGGCCGCAGGGCCCTTGGGCCTCCCTGGCCAGTGGTTTCTTTAACCTGCACCATGGGTGGCCTCTGTACCTTAGGAGTTTTGCAGATGTTTCCTTCTCTCTTTCTGAGGATGCTCACTCAGGCCTCCTAGAATTCTCCTTGTTCCCTTCCTGAGGGAGAAAAGCCCTCGTTATTTTAGCTGATTTTAAGATAGTGCCGTGGAGGGTGTGCTGCTTTGAGTCCATGATCTGGGTTTTACTTCTCGTTCTAGTTCAGATGAGAGGCTTCTATTCAACCTCGACCAAGTATTTTCAGAAAGAATAGCTCAGTATTAAGTACACACACAACAAAAC
Source organism: Lipotes vexillifer (assembly GCF_000442215.2). NCBI lineage: Eukaryota > Metazoa > Chordata > Mammalia > Artiodactyla > Lipotidae > Lipotes > Lipotes vexillifer. The sequence goes on along the minus strand of NW_006794559.1, from coordinate 883,940 downwards.
AACTGCAACAACAAAAGTGGTTTCTATTTACTAATGACTTACTGTTTAGCAGATACCACACGAGGAGCTTTCTTTATGTTCTGATTTTATCCTTTCAACGTTCTAAGAAGTAAGTAGTGTTACCCCATTTTATAGGTATGGAAACAGGCTGGGTGGTTCAGTGACTCGCTGGTAATTTGGTAGAACTGAGATCTGAACATGTGTTGTTTGGACTCCAGGTGCTTATGGTTGCCTAGAGACCCGAATTTTTGTCAGATAAGTGTTCAGAAGGACAGCATTGAATCTCTCTGTTTGGTAGCTTATTATTGGGGGTGGGGGGCGGTTTCTAGTTTCTTTTCTCTCCAGGGCTTGTATAGCTGCTGCCCCAAATGATACTCTGCAGAATCAGAGCAGAGCATCTGGTGCACACTGGGTCTCATAATTTGTTTAGGCTGTGGTTGCATTTTCCTCGTTTCCTCCACGTAATGCTCTGAACTTTGGCTGGGTTTTTGTTTTTTAAATTAAAAAAAATTATATTTATTTGTGGCTGCGTTGGGTTTTTGTTGCTGTGCGCAGGCTTTCTCTAGTTGCGGCGAGCCGGGGCTACTCTTCGTTGCGGGGCGTGGCCTTCTCATTGCAGCGGCTTGTCTTGTTGCGGAGCACGGGCTCTAGGCGCGCGGGCTTCAGTAGTTGTGGCTCGCGGGCTCTAGAGCACAGGCTCAGTAGTTGTGGCGCACGGGCCTAGTCGCTCCGCGGCATGTGGGGTCTTCCCGGACCAGGGCTCGAGCCCGTGTGCTCTGCATTGGCAGGTGGATTCCTAACCGCTGTGCCACCAGGGAAGCCCCCTGGGTGTTTGGTTTGGATTACAGTGTTTGCTTTTTAAGGGGGCCTGGGTGTTGACTGCAGGCACCCATGCTGCTCACCTCTGCTGGGTTAGGTTGGCAAGATTATAAGATACGTTCTTAAGCGGTAATCATAATCTCAGGGGGGGGAATCATCTGTAAAATGTCAATACCGTTTCAACCAGTGGCATAAAAATCACGCTCTGGCAAAGAGGAGCCCTGGAGCCCTGCTCCCTTTGCTCAAGGGAGTCATTAGGGTTGAGAGGGTATGAAACAGCAAATGGGAGCTTTTCACCTGTAACAGTGAAATAATAGTGGTCTCTCTGGGGCAGAAGTTCGAGTAGAATTACCGCAGTCGGGATGCAGAGCTGTTCGCGGCCCCGTGGAATCTCCCCGTGTTGCCCCTCACTCGTCGCCCCCGCCCCGCCCTACAACCACGCGTCTGTTCTCGCCTCCAATTCTGTCGCTTGGAGAATTCTCTGCGCGTGGAGTCATTACGGTACGTAACGCTGGGTGCTCGAAGACAGTGTTAGGAAGTTGGGTGATGGGAGGGTCAGCGGGGAGAGCAGCAGGAAGCGGAGGTGGGAAGGGGCTTTGCGGTCCAGCCTCGCGGCGAGCGTGTGTGACTTCAGTCTCGAGACGGCGTGTTGTCCCGGCTGCTTTAGGCAGTGCAGGGAAACCACGCGCTTCGAGGAAGCCGCTCTCTGCCCGCAGGGTGTGCAGGGGCGTCTGGGATCGGGGCAGCCGGAGGCGTAGCCGCGGCCGCGGCGGGTGGGTGAGGGAGGGCCGGCGGTACGGGGTCAGGCCGCAGGCGTGCGGGGGGGACGCATGCAGAGACAGTTGGGAGGTTGGGGCAAGAAAGCAACTGCGGTGCAGGCGTTTCCAGCTTTGGGAATGGAAGACAGTCACACTGTTAACGGCGGGACCACGGGGAAAGGCTGGGTGGGAGAGTCGGGCCGATGTGGAAGGACAAGTCTGCGGTAAGCTGCCGGCCCATAGCGCCCGCCTGTGTGCCGGCGGCTGCCCGGGTAGTTGGGGAGGGCCGGGCCCTGAGGCCGAGTTCAGCTCCAGGAGGGGAGTTCTGTGCTTCGCTGGGGATGCTTTTGCCAAGTTCAGAAGAGGGGAGGGGCCACACCTGGTCCAGACCCGGCTGAACCCCGGTGCCCTCTTGTCCGTCGCTTCGGGGATGCTGATGTGATAAGGCACAAGTATTAGAACACGGCAAACCTAGACAGTTCCTTTTTCTTTTCCTGGAGCTTGGCTTCAGCCCAGAGCGGTGTCGTCTGTGCAACTGTACGAGCGGTACGTCTGAAGCTGAGGACCTTTGAAAGTCGATTAGTGATGCCAGGTGCATTTTTCCTTGCCAGAAGTGATCAAAAGAACACAGTAATAGCTGTTCAGGTTTAAAAATATAAAATACTTAAGTCATCATGGAAGTATTTTAATGAATTCTCTCAAAGGATTATGAAATGGGCTGAATTATCGTAGAAGCCTGAGCTCCAGCTGGGCAGCTCTGGACCATCTCTCGGGAAGGGGGGGGCAGTTGGGGGGAGCAGCCATCACACCCTTGGATTTCCGCTTCTCAGAGGAATCGGAATCCTGGAGGTTTGGGGCCCCTTTCCCTGTGCTGCGTGGCACTGTGACAGCTGCTTCTGCTGTGCTCATGCCTGCTCATTTCCTGTTTCTGGGAGATCCCAGGCTTTGGGGTAGCCTGTGGCCCCGAAACTTCCATATCACAGTTAGTGAGAAAGGTCTGTGGAACTGGGGATTCCAGGTCCCCTGGGCACGTTCCCTTGGGTCTTCAGCTCTTCCCGCGATCCTGAGCCAGGGAAGGCTTTCCTGGGCTTGATGGGGAAGGGGCTTGGGAGCATTTTCAGAGCCCAGACCTGTGCCTGGGCCCCCTGAACTGAGGGAAAGGCATCTTCTCCATATTTTGGTCAGCTTCAAGGATCCTGACTTTAGGATGGTTAAGTGTAATAAATGCCCTGGTTTTTCTATATCTTGAAATTAAAAATAAACAAGACGAGGTGTGAATGTATAGAAAGGCTCAGAATTCAGCTGACTAAAGTTTAAAGAGACAGATGGCCTGGAGTTGTCATGAGGAAAAGGGTGATGAAAAAGACAAAGCCACAGGAAGTAGGAAAACGAAGTGTCATACGTGTCATTTCCTGAAAACTTTCACTTAACCTCAAGGCTCCCCCAATGGGAAGTTGGGCTGTTTCTTGACATAGGAGGGAAAGGTTTTGAGGGTATGGGAGAGACGTGAGTAGAGAAGAGACATCAGTATTTGAGTGCCTTCTTTTATAGACAGTGCCCGGGACACGTCCCGCAGTTGGTGGGTGCCAGATCCCCACTGTTAGTGGCAGTTAATCTGGAAAGATGCTACTGTTGCTGTTAGTTATTTCTTTCTTTCTCCAGCCCTTCCCTCAGGGGAGGAAACACAGACCTAGATGTTGAGTAGCTCGTGGGGTCACACAGGTTAGTGAGTGTATTCATGAGACTCACACCGCCCCCGCCCCCACCCCCCACCTTAGAGCATAATATCCTGGCTCAGTGCGGGAATGAGAAGGTTGTGCTGGGCATCTAAGTGATGTTCTTTAGCGACTGGTCCCAGACCTGAGTAGTGGGATGTGCAGGTAGCATCCAACCCCGCCCTTCTGGTCCCCCAGCTCATTGCGCTAGGAGAAGGGAATGGTGGGGGAGTGTCCTGGCCTTCCCCTGCCCAGAGGAGGCTGAGCCTCTGCGTGTCCTGACTCCTGCCCAGGAGCCGGCTGCCTTTCAGGCACGTGGGATGGGTGGGGTGAGGGGCAGGCAGGCCTTTCTAATCTTGGATGATGACCAGTGTGCTTGGTTCAGCTTAAACCTTTCTGAAAAGAGAATTCTCAAGATGGTTGGCAGGATGGCACCTTTTCTACCAAGGAGATCTACTTTCCTCGGAGAACCGATTCTGGCGGCAGAATCTTGACGTTCCTTTGCGGACTAGGTCATCTCTGGCATTGATTTCCTTACCACACTGCACGGGGTTGCAGTGCATGGTGATGAACTTATGCAAGAATTGCCAAAGGGCGAGGACCCTGCTTGCTTAGGGCCTGCCGTCACCGTCTTGGCAGATGGCTCCCTTCTTGCCAGGGCCGGGTTTTATTCCGGTTTATAGCTGGTGACACAGTGGCCAGGAGCATGGAATGCCACACTACACTTGAGCAGATGCGAGACAGAAAAACTGTGCTAACTTCACAGGTGTGGATGCTGGGGAGAGGGCTTTGGGGAGGATGGTCAAAGCAGTATAGTGAAAACAGCTGTTTTCTAAGCTGTTTTAGACCCGGCAAAAGGAAAATCGGGCAATTTATTGAAACGAAACGCTCTTGTCCCGAGTATAGAACATCTGTCTGTACCCTGCCCTCAGGAATGGACACTTTTGTCTGGCAGTGATCGGCGATCTCTGTCGAATTCTGTTATCTGTTGGGTGACCAATCCCCCCAGAACTTTGTGCCTAAAACAATAATGATTTAGTATTTCTCACGAACCCTTGGGTTGACCTGGAGTTTTCCTTCAGGTCTCGCTTGGACTCACTCATTGCCCGTGGTCAGCAGGAGAGCTGCTGGCCTAAGGTCAGCTAGGACGCTGGGCGTCGCTCTCCGTGTCTGCAGTTGGCCCGCTGGGTGGCTAGGGCCTGGGTTCCTCTCCACAGTTCCTCTCCAGCAGCTAGCTCAGGCCTCCTCAGGTGTTGATGGAGGTGAAAGCTGCAGGGCCTCAGGCTTAACCTCGTAAATAGCATAGTGTCTATCCCAGGGCCAGCCCAGATTCGAAGGGAGCAGCAGGCAAAGTTGAATAGGGGCCTGGGCTTGAGGATGGGTTATTTATTAAAGCCCTTGTTGTAACGGTCTCCCGGCTGGCCTTCTGGTCCCAAGGATTTCTGTCCCTCCGAGCTTCCCGCCCTTCCCTCCGGGTACAGCAGTGGCCTTCAAGTCTGCGCCCGCCTGCCCCGGGTCAGGGCTGGATGTGGACGGGGCGCATTGCAGCTTCTTGGGGGTGGTGGCTTCAGTTGATTCAGAGAGCCGTGAATTGAAAAGACACACCCCACACCCCATGGAGAGACGAGGTAGATGATCGTGTTCAGAGAGGGGGCAGAGAGGCAGTTAGTAAATGGTCCACAGCAGTTCTGCTGTCCGGCTGTGCCGTCAGGGCCTGTGCCGGGGCAGCATCCTGCTTCTAGCATCCTTTTTTGTACCAGTTCTCGACTGGGGTACAGTAACACACCAACCAGAACTTGATGGTTTAAGACAGATTCTGTGGATTGACGGGGATTTTGGCTGGGCGCTCCCTTGAGGCTGCTCTCCTGTGCCGGCGTTCAGGCTGGGTGGCCTAGGCTGGCCGCATGCACGTCCTGGGCCTCAGCGGGGATCCATGCAGTGGCTGCGATGGACCTCCCGCCGCACGCTCACTCCCAGCCTCCCCAGCCCTTTGAGGCCTCGGCTCAGAAGTCACCACCTTCTGTGGGTTAAAACATGTGACAAGACCAGCCCACATTCAAGGGATGGGGACATAAGACTATTCCTTTCTTGTTGGAGGAGTGCTGAAAGGGTGTGGATACAGGTGGGATTCATTGGCCATTATTTTTGTAACAATCTCCCACACTCTCATCCCTGGCATGGTAGGGGTTTGGATACATTCTTGTTGGCTTTGTTTTAATTAACTCCCAAAAAGGAACACCACTGTTTTTCTCAGTATGGGGGTGGGGCAGTCAGTGCAGGGAGGTCAGGTCAGCTGACCTAAAACAAGCCTCATTTCAGTGGCACATTACCTAGTCAGGGCTGCCTTGCTTCTCCCCCCGGGTCTGCTAAGCAGTGGTTCTCAAAGCGTGGTCCCCACACCAGCAGCACCTGCACCACCTGGGCGCTGATACTTGGCTCCCCCGCAGATGCACTGCCGCAGGCCTGGGTGGGTGGGTGGGTGGGGGGCGGGTCTGATAAACCCTCCAGGTGATTCTGATGCACCTGAGAGTTGAGAATCACTGCTAATGGGAGTTCAGGTGGCTCTGACTTCCTCTTCCTTAACCCTTCCAACCAGTTCCCCCCACCCAGGCGCTCTGTCTCCCTGAGTCAGCGTGTTCTTTGGGTCAGTGTGAGGCTGTGGTTTTCTTACTGCTCAGGGGACACCTGGGGACCGTCAGTGGTGTGCCCAGGCACACAGGTGGAGAGGAGAGCAAAATGTGGTTCCCGAATGCCCTCAGCGTGGCGCGTGGCGCGTGGCGCGTGGCAAGGGAGGCTGTGTGCGTGGAGGATGGCCAGTTCCGAGGCAGAGGTGACACATTCGGTGTGTACAGGCGGAGCTTGCCGCGTCCAGGCCGAGGAGGTATCAGCAAAGCAGCGAGTGGATCCTGGGAGTTAAAGCTCAAAGGACTGCACCAGCAGTTTGGAAGTTACCACATACCCTGTAATTTAGAAGTTTGTTTGCAAAGGTGCCTGTTCAGTGGGGGTCTTTTGAAAATATGGATTACACGACCGCATCCTCCCCCCACCCTTTATGACCAGGCAAGTGTTTTGGGACCTCTGAGTATCCCGGGTGATTCTTCAGTAGCCAGGTTTGGGGAACAGGGTCCCAAACCCCGGGAAGAAGGAGAGAAAGACAGGAGGTCAAGTCTGGAGCCTCGGGGTGGCTGCCCTTGATGGCGGCCACCGGGCGGGTCTGCGCCTGAAGACTCTTCTGGCACCAGGGAGACTGGAAGAGGACAAGTGGGGAGTAGCGTCGTAGATGCCGGTGGGGCCGACCTCGTGGAGGATCCGACGCCAGAGCGGGGGCCAGACTGTGATGGTGGGGACCTTGTGGGGGGGGGGACGTTGGGGAGGAGTGAGCGGGGAGGGCGACCTGCAGCAGGTGGTGGTGGTTTTTCAATGGGAGACACCCCAGCTTGGTGCCCAGGGCAGAGACAGGCGGGAGGGGCGCGTGGAGAAGGGGGTCGGGGGTGAAGCCGCGTCCTGGGGGCGGGCAGGGTGGTTTTGAAGCTTCTGGGATTGGCCTTGAGAAGGAGGGTCAGCCTTCCTCACCCCGGAGGGGAGGACAGAAGGGAAAGGGCGTGAGAACGGGAGAGGCTGTAGCTGCTGGAAACGGACGCGGCCTCTCGTGTCCCCCTTTCCTGGTCACCCCATTTCTCACTTTTCTCACGTTTATGGGTGAGACCTGTGAGCTTTCACGTTGTTCACTGTGCCGTCTCACGCGGGGCCTCTGTGGTGTCCGTTCGTGCCTGTGTCACTGGGGTCCGTTGTTCACGTGGGAAGGGGTCTGGTGGGTGTCAGTTCTCCTCGGAAGCATCGCTGGCCACTCTGCGGGTTCACCTGGGACGGCAGGTTAGTGGGGCGCCCGGTTCGCCCACAAGGCTCGGTTAACCCGGTGCCGCCCAGATTGCCGTAGTTCTGTGCCTGTGACCCCTTACGTTCTGTGGGTCTCTCTTCCGTGTCTGGTGTGCTTCCTCCTTCAACCCTCCTCTTCCTCCCCGCTATTTCACAGGGAAGGTGTGTCTGTAGGGTGGGCGGCTCCCGGGCCTTCTGTTGCCCTGTGGGGCTGCAGCCTGAGCAGCTCCGCGTAGTGAGATGTGCAGCGTGCCTAGCTCTCCTCGCAAAGTGTTAGCGTCACCCCTCTCGCCTGCCTGGGGCTGACAGGTGCTGCCCATCGAGAACCCAGCAGCTCACACTTCTCTCTGGTCAGGGAGCTGTTGGGCTGGGTGTTGGAGTCCTTACAGCTGAAGCCTAGAAGTGTAGGCTGTGTGTGTTTTTCAGCTAATCACGTTGGTGGTTAAGAGCTTTTAGAAGCCATTTTCAAGGGTATGATGTTCACCTGACAAAAGAAAACAGGTTCCTTATTGTTTCCTGGGTCTGGTTAAAATACTTAGGCTAAGACAGTAGCTGTAAGTGAAGATGCGTGAGACTGTATTTGTTGGACATGGCCTCTTCTGAAACAATTAAGTGAGGACGTACATTTTTCCCCCCTGTTATATGAGGATGCTAGTTAACCTATGTTTTAGTATACACCTACCTGAATTAAGAGAGTTGAGGGGGGAGCATGGGGAGAACAGTAGAATTTTTGCTTAGACAAGAGTGATTTTTTTCAATAAGTCCGCATGTCTAAGTGTTCTGGTATTTATTTACTTTAATTATACAAAAGCTGGAGCCTTCCCCAGTTTTTATAATCTAGCTGGGTCATTGTTTTTGTTTGCACACTTGCCGTGTATCATAGTCTAATGTGCACATGCAGGTGAGATTTAGAAATCTTTGTGTCCTGAATGTGAAGGCCTGTGGTCACCGCAGCCTGATCCTTAAGTGAGGAAAACGTATCGGTCCTAGAAAGACGGTGGTTTGTATGTTATCAATACAGGGACGAAGCAGTCATAGCCCTGTGAGTCACTGAAGTTTCCCTTTTCCTTCTCTCCTACAGAACCTGAAAGCAGATCCAGAAGAGCTTTTTACCAAACTGGAGAAAATCGGGAAGGGCTCTTTTGGCGAGGTGTTCAAGGGCATTGACAATCGGACTCAGAAAGTGGTCGCCATAAAAATCATTGATCTGGAAGAGGCTGAAGATGAGATAGAGGACATACAGCAGGAGATCACAGTGCTGAGTCAGTGTGACAGTCCCTACGTAACCAAATATTATGGATCCTACCTGAAGGTAAGGCTTAAAGATGCAGACGCGGTTTTCCACCATGCAGCACCTGACTGAGACGCGAGCCTCGACGGGAAGGACTTTGATAAATAGCACAGCAGGTTTTCAGAGGAAGAAGTGTCCTGACCTTCGCAGTCAAAAGAACCTGTCTCTGATGGTTCTGTCATCTTAAATGTCACTGATAGAATGTATTTTTGGTGAAAAGTGTTCGATGTTGAAACTCCCTTTCAAACAAGAAAGTATTTCTGAGTGAGACTTTGTCATCAGAAGTGCATTTCTTAAGCTATTATAACGACAACTACTCATCACCTAATTTTAGCATGGTTTGTGATAAAAACTCAGGCCAACCTAAGACCTTATATTAGTCTTTTGATATTTTCAGTTATCAAATGTGTTTTAATTTAGTGCTGTTTTTTTTTTTTTAAACTGCTGAGAATTGAGAATGTTGATTAGTGAGCTGGTTTACCTACATTTGACTTTGAAGAATACTTGGTTAGTAAATAATTACTTAAACAAAGTAGTAGCTGTAATACAACACTGCAGTTGTTGTCCTCGATCTTCACGCAGTTCTTCAAGTGAGAAAGAATCGTCATAAAGACGGTTTCCCAGCCCTGCGTGGAAGCGTGTTGTACTCTACCACTAGAAGAGTTTAAGATCGTCCCTTATGTTTCAAGTTCCTTGACATATTCCCGTTCCACTGCACTTAGAAATGTCGTATCTTTCAAATGGGGTTTTGGAAATCTTAAGAATTGGTGAAGAAATTTCTGAATTCTCTGAAAGCTTCACAGGTAGAAAGAACTTTTTCCTAAGGGAGGCAGCAATAGGCCTGGATAATGTAGGACTAGGCCTCTTCCTGCCCTGGGTCCATCCTCTGAGTTCTCCATGTCGTAGCCTTCCACGCGTTCTGGTGTCAGAGGGCTGGTGCAGGCTTTGATTTCGTGGAAATGTAATAATAAGGTGTAAGTGGGAGGGTGGAATATTTGAGAACTGTTGATTTACTAAAATGAATATTTAAAGGAAATAAAAATTGGACGGTAATTCTATGTTTTTTTCGATTGCCTAAAGAATGGCAGTACGTCAGAGGTCAAATGCAGCATTTTGAAAGGGGAAGGATAAGTTTCGGAGTCAGCTGTCCTGGACTTTGAGTTTTTTAAAACTTCTTTACTTCCTCATTTGTAAAATGGAAAATTATGGTGTACACCTCGTTGTTGCAAAGATTAAATGGAACTGAGTATGTGAAAGTACCTGGCATGTAGTGGGTACTTAGGGAGTGTTAATTTCCTTCCTTAATGGATTGGGTTTATTTATTCACATTTATCTCCGACATTGCCTTGTAGTGGAGGACGTGTCCACTGAGGTGGAAGCAAGGAGGAGAGAGGGTAGCCCATGGTAGCCATGAGTGTTACTGTGGGGCGGGGAGCATGCAGCTTGGGTCTTGACCAGGCAGAGAGGGGAGCACGGTAAGCTTTGTCGTATTCACGATCCAAGAGGAGAGCACCTGTGACTTGCATAGGGAAAGCAGAGGTCTTCTTTATGTTAAACTTCTGTTGAGGAAAAACTCAACAGCTGAAGAGACTCCACTTGAACTCTGTCTACTGCATCAGTTGTCCATTGTGAAATGACGTCAGAATAGTTGCACAGTGAATTCAGAGTTAGGTTTCATGTGGTATGTTGGATTTTAATATGAATTATGGTAGTTTCGGCAAAGGAAGTGTGGAAGATCCTCACAGATTCTTGTTGACGTACACCAGCTAATATCTGACTGCCGCGGAAGTTCAGGATCAGTGGTTCTCAGGTGTCTCCTTCAGCCTGGGCTCCTCAGCAGAATTTTTTACTGCACGGCGAGGTGATTGCTTTATTGTGGCCAAACGTGGTGTCACCTTGACTGAACGTATCTAGAGATTCCATCTGGTATGTCCTGTCTTCCCTGAGTTACTAACTTCAAGTCAATCTGACCTTGTTCTGTAGTGGGCCAGTGAATTTATTTAGTTAACCTAATGTCAGTTGCTGGAATAAACACCCTAGGTTTTTAGTGGCTCAATATGATAGAAGTTTATTTCTTGCTCACTCATAGCCCTGATCCATGGGTGGTTTTCCTCCAAGCAGTTACTCAGGAACCTAGGTTCCTTCTGTCTTGCGGCTCTTCCTTCCTTCCTCCACACGTGGGTGTGCTCGGCTGCCTTCAGTCAGCTTGGGGGCGAAAATGGAGGCCCCTGAGGGGAGCTCTCGCATACCCAGGCCAGGACACAGGGCCCCTTGTTTCTGCTCACAACCCCCCGCCAGGCTCGGCCACGTGGCCACATCTAATCAGGAGGGGCCGGGAACTGCCGTCTAATCGTGCGCGCTGCGCAGCAGAGCAGACAGGCTTGGTGCTGAGCTAGACGGTCCTTCCCAAGGCCACTTTCTCTGCACGAGAGGGGTGGAGTGACCGCGGGGGTGACTTTCTCCACTGACTGTCCTCAGGTGGGATGAAGAGCTGTGATAATTTTGTCTGTAGTGCTTTATGTATTTTACCAGGCAGATTGTCCTTCAGAAAATGTAACTGCCTCAGGAAT
>NW_006794559.1:870485-872717 GCF_000442215.2 Lipotes vexillifer | reverse complement strand
GAATGCCAGGAATAATACCACCATCATGAAAAGCTGCCCTTAATTTCTTAAGCCTTTCTGTCAAATTTGATGAAAACACGTGGACTGCTCTTGTTAAACAGTACTAGTAACTACCGTAAGTTGAGCCGGACAAGAATCCAGACCCGAAGTTCTGCCGGTTCTTGGTGTGAGAGAAGTTGCATGAGATGCCTTGGCCCAGAGGAAGACCCTCAGTCATGAGCCAGAGGCTGTTTTCCCATCATCTTGGTAGCGTTATGAAGTTTAATCAGTATGGTCCGAACTGTCAAGTAAGATACAAATTAAATTGACGTGTAAGATGAATGGGTCTTTGACACAAAGTTGAAAATTACTGTGCTTTGTGTGGATTTTACTGCCCTTCTAAAAGTCCCCATAGCTTTCAGAGCTGGTCATTTTAGTTCTTTAAGTGGTGATGGGGGAGAGGGCCTCAGGATTTCACCTTGTGTTAAGGGACTTTTACACAACAAGACTGGGTAAAGAGGAAATGAGCAGAAACTGGTTTCTCCTTTGCTGGATTTGCATTAAAAGATCTCATAATTACGTTTTCGTTTCAATCCTGTACTCCGGAAGGAGAAATTGAAAACAATAGCTAAGTGGTCTAAATAAACTGAATGTTACTGAAGATCAGGAGAGGGGTGTGAGTTTTGACTATGTAGCTGTAATCGAATTACAGAGTTGCTGTGTAGCATGTTTCTTCCTGAAATAGTAAAAACAGAAACAACAACTGACAATTCAGGGAGGAGGGGGGATAGTGCAACAGTGAAAACTTATGTTTGTATTGATGAAGCTGAGGGCTGGAAAGGTCTTGAAGATTATCACATGCCACAGAAGAACTTCACTTGCTGTAGTTTGTTTAATTTGGGGGAAATTAAACCAGCTAGAATATTAACCAGAAGCCTTCGTATCCCAACCATTATACCACTGGAGCTTTTTTACCACAAAAATACCATCTACAAGGTCACAGTGAAACCGTAGAGGGTGGGGTGGTGTGCAGGGGAGAGAGAGAGAGACTTATCATGTCAGGAAGACATGATAAGATTGTAACAGTGGACAGTGAGGTGCTATAGAGGCGTCTGAGCCTGATTCCTTTCTTTCTTTTTTTTTTTTTTTTGTTTTTTTTGTTTTTGCTGTACGCGGGCCTCTCACTGCTGTGACCTCTCCCGTTGCGGAGCACAGGCTCCAGACGCGCAGGCTCAGCGGCCATGGCTCACGGGCCCAGCCTCTCCGCGGCATGTGGGATCTTCCTGGACCGGGGCATGAACCCGTGTCGCCTGCATCGGCAGGTGGACTCTCAACCACTGTGCCACCAGGGAAGCCCCTGATTTCTTTTTAAGCAGCATTCACAAGAGCTACTCATTCCATTCAGCAACACAGCTCTTAAGTTTTTTTTTTTGTCTTGGGGAGATTGCCTGCCCTTTAGAATCTCTACTTTGAGATTCACTTAGAGTTATAAGCCAGGATTTTAGTTTGGATCCTAGCACAGTTACTTAACTGTCTGGATGTTTCTCAAGCTGCGGACTTCCTCAAGGACAAAATGCAGATAAATATACTTATCTTACAGGATTACTATAAAGATGTAAAGTGCCTGGCATGTTAGGGGATTTTTAGTAAGTGCTAATTTAAGAATTTTTTTTTTTAATTAAGGGAAAAGTTATTTTGCCAACTAACTCAAAATTTACGAGTTGTAAAAACATTATTAGCACACTAAAAATTAGGGTTATCATTTTCTTTTATAATAAATTATTTAATACTCTCAAACATCAGGCCAGTTTCACCAAAGCAAATCAGGTACAAGGCAAAAAAACAAAACAAAACTGTGTTTATCAAACCTTTACTTGTCCTAGTCATTTTTGTTGTAGTTTCGCTATTAAGGAAACATGTCCATTGAGTGAGTAGTTGTCTAATAGTGGGTTCAGATCCTTGACTTAAGAGTAAGTTTTTCTTCAGTTCCTAAAAACTTTTAGGGTAGTTTTACCAATTGGATTCACCAGAAAACTAATACAGGAAAGTCCCTTTATGTGTTTTAGTGTTGTATGTAAGTACAGATGATTCTGCTACGGTGTGTGTTATGTACATTAGACACACTTTGGGGTAATTTTTAAAAGTTCTTTGGGCTTCTGATTTGCTTTTTTTCCCCTTTTCCTTCCTTCTCCAAAGGGAAAGTAGTAGTTCCTGATGAAACAGAAATCCCAACCATTTTACGCTTAGGGAAAG
>NW_006794559.1:870273-870472 GCF_000442215.2 Lipotes vexillifer | reverse complement strand
AGGGAAAGAAGTGAAAAAATATTTCTATAAATGGCTGGTGTCTTTGTGAATGAGGCTCCTCAGGAGGTTACCATCCACCCCCTGTGTTCACTTCTTGCCCCAGCATGACTATTAAAATAGCTGACTCTTTACTTTCAGAAGCATCCTAGCTTGGGCAATAGAATATAATCAGCCTCTTATGCTTCATATCCAAAAAAAG
>NW_006794559.1:859522-870263 GCF_000442215.2 Lipotes vexillifer | reverse complement strand
TCTTTCCCTTGCACATATTGTATTATAATTTCATGATCTCGTTATCGCTCAGAGAAGAATTACTAGTGTAGCCACGTGATAATGAACACATCTGTTAGGGTACATTGTCTGAATTTATCTTCACTCACCTCCCTCCTGACCGCCCCATGGCAAATCCTGCTCTTGTATTGACCTCTGGTTTTAGACACAGTGAGGAATATAGATGGGTTATTGGTTGAGTTGAGATATGTGCCTGGTGTGTGTGGACTCTCCTTTGCCTCAGGGCTTCTTCCAAAAGCACACAGGTCCTGTCTCATTCACTTCTTTCCTATTGCCGAAGATAGAGCCCGGCACATTCTCCTTGAGATGAAGACAGTCAGGTACTAATGGTGTCGTGCACGTGGAACGGTGATCGCAGCTTAACTGAACTGGGGTCAAGGTGCCCAGTGTAGAGGGCAGAGGAGAAAGGCGGGCTGTGCTGTACGGAGAAGGCAGATCTGGGGTTGTGACAGGAGCACGTGACTTTGGGGCCAAGCCACCTACACGTAGTACCGGTACCTCTCTGTGCCTCTTCTGACTGCCCCACGTGTACCCTCCTGCACTGAAGGTACAGGTGGCCATGTCTGGAGACATTTTCAGTTGTCACGACAGGGCGGGGCTGGGGAGCTGCTGGCACCCCGTAGGTGGGGACCAGGGATGCCACTACACGTCCTGCTACAAAGACTCACCAGCTCAGATGCTCACAGTGCTGCTTGAGAAAGCGCTGCTGTGGAACAGATGGTGGTCTTTGGTCCCAGAATATAGAAGGAACAATGTTTCCAGGGCTGGCCTTGGGGATGCTTGGAATAGCCCCAAGCGTATTGAAGACAGCAGTCTCAGAGACCTTGGACACTCCCACGCAGTTTTTGTGGCCATAGCAAGTGTGAGCTTTGCAAGCGCTGTGAGTAGCCTGCGTCCAAACTTGGACAGTGATTTTGTTTTGCTCAGAGCTGTGCAGCCTTGTGTGCCAGGCTCACAAGAAACCCCAGACAGCATTTTTGGGATAGTGGATCCAAAAGATGCTTCTCTGGGGGTACCTTTGTTCGGATGTAAGATAGAACAAAGGCTGTGAGGAGTCCTCCGAACATAACGGCGAGGATTGTTTACCTAGATATTGACCGTGACGCTTTCTGTCTAGTGCTCATCCGAAACTCGGCTTTCTTGAGTAAAGCAGTAGAAAACAACCCCGGTCTGCTTCCCTAGGGATGCAGTTCACCACAGTGAGAGGGAACATTCCCTCACTGCAGGGTGTCTTGACGGGAAGTGTGATTCTCCCTGAACGCTGCACTTACTGCAGTTAATGTTCCCTAAGACGTTGCTTGACATTGGGAGTGGAGCTGTATACCTGGAGGCCCTTATGGCTAGCGGTTGGCATTGTTTTCTCGAAAACTGATGGATGACCAAGGTCAGAAGTAACAATCTGTTTTTCATTTTTTGGCCTTGGTCATTAGAGTCGCATTAATGAAAAAGAAAAAAAGACAAGCGAGATGTTGATACCTGGTTTTTTTTTTTTTTTTTTTTTTTTTTAACCCCCTGTGTGTATCTTCAGTTTTTTGTTGTTGTTTTAAGCCTGGTGTGTTACTCGTGGTGCTAAAGCACAGCTCTGCTTCCTACAGCCCCCTCTGGGCTTTGAGCCGACCGCCCAGCCAATTAAGTGGCCTGTTCCGTTAAGTCAAGTGTCATTTTCTCATTGTATTTCTTTTCCCCTTTGCCATTTATGGACATCAGATAAGGGAGAGTTGAGCTGTGTTTTCATGTTTTTCTGTTTGTGGCACCATCACCATCGATCTATGTAAGCTGCTTCTGTTTTGGTCAGTTTTATTATTTTTTATTATTTCATCCTTCATCCCTACCACCCTTCTCTTTTGTAGGACACGTTTTGATATGTCTTTGAATATGTGTGTCTTGAGTAGATAAAACGTTGTTTATGTACTATGTATGAGTTTATTTTTTCCTACCACATAATTATTTAAAATTTGCGCACAGTAAAATTAACTTTCTGAGGTGTATAATTCTTACAGTTCTACACACTTTAACGCATATGTAGATTCTTAAAACCACCAGCACATGCAGGATACAGAACAATCCCAACATCCCAAAGAACTCCTGACCATCTCTTCCCCCCACACCCTCAATCCCTGGCAACCACTGATCTGTTTTCTGTCCCTGGGGTTTTACCTTTTGTGGAATGTCATATAAATGGAATCACACACGTTTTGTTACTGTCTTCTTTCAGTTAGCATAATGTGTTTGGGATCCGTGCATGTTTCAAATGTTTGTTCCTTCTTATTGTCAAATTGTGTATTGTTGTAGGAATGTATACCTACTATGTATACTATTGTATATATATACAATATATATATGTATTGTGTATTGTGTATATATATATATAATACTATAGTATATTATATGCTATATTAACTATTGAAGGGCACTTGGTTTGTCTCCATATTTTGGCGGTGATGAATAATGTTATTAACATTCACGTGCCGTTTTTGTATGAACGTAAATTTTCATTTCCCCAGGGTAAACACCTAGACGTAGGGCTGCTGGTTAATTCTCCAGTGTCTGTGTCAGTTTACATTCCCATCAACACTTGGTATTGTCAGTTTTTTCAGGTTAGCCATTTTAGCAGGTGTGTAATGGTATCCCATTAGGGTTTGAATTTGCATTTTCTGTAATGACTTAGGATTTTGAGTATCTTTTCGTATGACTTACTTGTGCAGCACTCTGGCGTAGGACACTTATTAATACAACTGATGGGGCTTGGGACAGGCCCCCCCCCCAGATATGCCGGTTCTCACCCCTACACTACCATGTTGTTCAGGATAGCTTCACCCGTTTACACTCACACTAGCAGTGGGAGTTTTTTTGCTGGTTCTTCTTTCTCCCTTTTTTAAAAAAGAAAAGCTTTATTGAGATATAATTCACATGCCATTCAATTCATCCTCTTAAAATGCACTGTTGAGTGGTTTCTAGTATATTCATGGAGTTGTAGCCATCATCGCAGTGAACTTTAGAACATCTTCATCATCTGATGCGGAAACCCCGTGCCTGTTACTGGTCACTCCCCATTTCCTCCCAGCCTCCCCAGCCCCAGGCAAACACTTACCTGCTTTCTGTCTCTGTATAGGTTTGCCTGTTCTGGAATGTCATGTAAACAGAATCATACAGTATGTGGCCTTTGTGACTGGCCTGTTGCACTTAGCGTAATGTTTTCAAAAAGTTCATCCGCGTTGTAGCATGTGTCTGTACTTCATTCCTTTTTATTGCTGAATAATATTCCATTGTATGGATATATTACATTTTATTTACCCATTCGTCAGTTGATGAACATTTGGGCTGTTTCCACTTTTTGGCTATTATAATGGAATAATGTTGCCATGAACATTAGTGTACAAGTTTTTGTGTAGACATGTTTTCATTTCTCTTGGGTATATGCCTAGGAGTGGAATTGTTGGGTCACATGGTAACCCTGTGTTTAACCCTTTGAGGAACTGCCAGGCTGTTTTCCAAAGCACCTGCATCATTTTGCATTCCCACCAGCAGTGAGTGAGGGTTCTAATTCCTCCACATCCTCGTGGCATCTTTGATTATGGCCACCCTAGGGGGTGTGAAGTGATATCTCATTGTGCTTTTGGTTTGCATCCCCCTCATGGTTAGCGATGTTGGGCCTCGATTGTCTACTTCCTTGCCGACATTGATATACAAATTTTTTTTTTTTTTTTTTGCGGTACGCGGGCCTCTCACTGTTGTGGCCTCTCCCGTTGCGGAGCACAGGCTCCGGACGCGCAGGCTCAGTGGCCATGGCTCACGGGCCCAGCCGTTCCACGGCATGTGGGATCTTCCCGGACTGGGGCACGAACCCGTGTCCCCTGCATCGGCAGGTGGACTCTCAACCACTGCGCCACCGGGGAAGCCCGATATACAACTTTTTAACTTTTCCCAATCCCATAAGTACAATATAGTATTTTTTATGCTTATTTGCATTTCTATTAATAGGAGGTGTGTCTATTCATATATTCTTAGCCCTTGGGATTTCTTACTCTGTTGAATTTTGTTAATATTTTTTAGTTTTCCATTGGCTTTCCTGTGTTTTAGTGTTTGATGAGTATATTGAAGTTACTCTGTATCAGTTTGAGATACCACGAGTATTTTCTCTGACTGTTACCCTGCTTTTAACTTCAAGGTGTCTTGTTGAAAAAAATCCTTAATATTAATGTAGTTAAATCCATCCATTTTTACCTTCTGATTTCTGCTTTTGGGATCCTGTTTAAGGAACCTACTTGTTTCCTAAGGTTAAAAATATATTAAATTTTTTTCTTTTATTGGCTTTATAATTTTGCCTTTTACATTTAGATCTTTTATCTGTCTGGTATACAGTTTGAAGTAGGGATTTTATTTTTCTCCATGTAGATAAGTTTCCTAACACTATTGTATAAAACAGTATTTTCCCCACTCGCGTATGATGTTATATCATATACCAAAGTCTCATATGTGTCTAGGCCTATTTCTGGATTTTCTGTTTTATTTTCCTGGGCCAGTATCATTCATGGTCTGTGTGTGTGTGAATTGTTATTACCTTGGCCTTGTTTTAAGTCGTAATATCTGGAGTGATAACCGTCTCCACCTCTGCCCACATACATCCAAAAAATTTTGCTGCTTTTAAAAAGTACATGAGGTCTTTGAAGACTTTTGTTCTTCCACATGTTTTAGAATGAGTCTGTACATTTTCTGTTTAAAATCTTACTGAAGTTTAGACACTGATTTTTTTTTTTAACCGTATGTCCCAACCCAGGAAGATTTTTTTTTTTAATTTATTTTTAATTTATTTATTTTTGGCTGCGTTGGGTCTTCATTGATGCACGCAGGCTTTCTCTAGCTGCGGCGAGAGGGGGCTACTCTTCGTTGCGGTGCGCGGGCTTCTCATTGTGGTGGCTTCTCTTGTTGTGGAGCGCGGGCTCCAGGCACATGGGCTTCAGTAGTTGTGGCATGTGGGCTCAGTAGTTGTGGCTTGCAGGCTCTAGAGCGCAGGCTCAGTAGTTGTGGCACGTGGGCTTAGTTGCTCCGCGGCATGTGGGATCTTCCAGGACCAGGGATCGAACCCGTGTCCCCTGCATTAGCAGGCGGATTCTTAGCCACTGCACCACCAGGGAAGTCCCTAAGCATTGATTTTTGAGGAGAATTGACATCTTAAGTCGTCCCATCCTTGACTGTGAATGGCTGTTTTCTGGTTAGGTTGTCTTATGTGAGCTTTAACAGTTTAAAATTGAAGATCGTGCTGGTTCCTAGGCACGTAGTTTTTATTGCTGTTTTGAGAGATATATTTTTGGATTGGTTATTGCTTAGTTTAAGGAAAAGAGTTTTTTTTTTTCCCCACATCGTTTCTGGAAATCTTGCTGAACTCATTAGTTTTCTATGCATATGTTCACGTCTGCAGACAATGATGGTTTCTTGTGCTCCCGTCCATTCATATCACCGTCTTGCATCCTATGTTTTGGCCGTGACCTCTAGACTGTTGACTGGCAGTGATGGGAGCGATACACCTGTCTTGTTTTTGACCTTAAAGAAATGCATCTTAAATTTTTCTTTAATAAGTATGGTATTTGCTCTAGAATTTTGATGTGTGGCCTCTTTTTTGTTTGTTTTTCCATTAAGGAAGTCTGCTTCTATTCCTGGTTAGACTTTTTTTTGTCTTGTTTTTATACAAACAAGAGCACATACTTTTTTCCTGTTATTTTACAGATAGTTATGTGATTTTTCTCTTTCAGTCTTGGTGTAAGTAGATGGCAGTTAGCCAGATCTAAAGTGTGCCCTTTCTAATTTCTAAGAAAAAAAAATTGGTTTCACAGAGCAGGGAAAGTCTTCTCTAGTTGCTGTGGCCAAGAGGCTCAGAGAGTTGCTTCATTAGCTGAGAGCTGTCCAGTCCCCCTCCGTTACATGTCGGTTTTGTTCTCTTGAGTTCTGCATGGTGCTCACAGATAGAACAGGAAAATAGAACCTGACCTGGCCTTGGACAGGGTTCCCATCGCCGATTCCCTCCCCAGGACTTCTTTCCTGGTCACGGGTTAGGAAGGATGCTGAGACAGCATTTTGGCTGGTTGTTCAGTTGATCCTCGAGCATTGACTCACTTCTGGGCTGGCAGTTCTGCATCTCGGCTCCTAAACTTTCTATGGGTTCTGGGGTGGAGGGCTAACGCGGCTCAAAGTGACAGCTGAGAACACCGTGCGCTGGCTTGTGTGTTGCGTTGAGGAGACGTTTTGGAACCGGCGGGAAGGGACGGCTTGTGGGTTGATGCCTCAGAGTCTCTCAGGTGACAGCTGGGAGAGGCCCTGTGTGGCAACATGGAATTGTTTCTCCCTTTGCTGGGGTCGGTCCGAGACAAACAGGAGCACCGTAAGTGGCAGGAGGCCGTGGGAAGAAGGGGGGCTCCGGGTGGCCTGGACACAGCCTTGGTGAGCACACAGTTCCTTACGTTTCTGAATTTACCGTAATGTTAAATCTTCATACGTTGGTTTTAAGTTCCACTTCGGTACCTTCCCTCTGCGTTTTGGGCCAGGTAGGTTGGTGGGATAATGCAGCTCCAGTTTGACTGGAAACAGAAGTTTGGGGATTGGGTGGGGGAAGATGTCTGCAGATCTGGTTTTGGGAAAAATCATAAACAAGCTGGAGATGAAGCCTACTTAGAAAAGGGCGGGGGGGCTGGGCAGTGGTTTGCTTTGTACCGTATCCGTCACTTCTCCGTACTTTTCTAGCCATTCTGACCCCAAGTTCAAGATCTGGAGACGGTCCGCCTACCTCTGAAGATGCCGTCTCGGCTCTGAGTGAAGCCAGCAGTGTGGCTGGTCGCCTGCTGTCGGAGCTGTGTCCTTACCTGCAAAAGAGAGAGATCGGACACCTTGATCTTTTAAGTTCATATCCATCTGATTCAGCTTAGCTTGCCGTTTCGTGAAACACTTCACATGCACAGAGAAGTTGGAATCCCAGGCTGTTAGAGTGGGAAAGGGCGTTGGAGGCCCCTGGCCCCCACCTCTTGTCCTCTAGAGCAGAAAACCGTGGCACGGAAAGGCCACCTTGTCAGCTCCCACCAAGCAGGATTTTCCTTTGGGGATGGAAGGAGCGCGGGCTTCCCAGAGTCCCAGGGCCAGGGCCCCGAGAAGGGAGAGGGCTGGACAGGGAGGCTTCTGTGGGTCCCGCCCTCGCTGGCTGCTGTGGCCGGTGTTGCAAGGTCTGGCGACCGCCACCACCGTTCTGTGGAATCAGGCATCGGCTTGCGCGGCTGCATTCCCTTCACATGCAGCCGTGCAGCGCCCACCGGGGTCACCGTGTCATGCTTGCCGTGGTTCTGAGGCTGGAAGATGTCGTCTTCAAAGGGCCATACTGTCCCAGTGTGGAATTTTGACTTACTGCCACCTTATTTCCCAGGTAGTCCAACAGGAGAAATTCTTGCCTGGCACGTGGAAATTGTTTTATTCGATCTCTAACGCAGAGCTGATGTTCACTCTGTAGCTCATGTGTGTCGGACGCACGAATTTGCATTTGTTCCAGGAGCTGTGGCCCCTCTGACGGAGATCAGAAGCCTAGCCGATGCTGCAGAGTCCCCCGTGGTGCCAGGCATCTGGCTTCCCTCGCGGCCCTGGAGCTGCCTCAGCGGCCAGAGCTGCCATCCCACCAGCTCTGCGGGCCGGCCCCGTCCCTCCCACACCTCTGCTTGTGCCCAGTCTCTGCCAGGAACCCCCCTTTGGTTTTGTGGTCCCGCAGCTGTCCTGTTGGTGCCGCCTGTCTTTTTCCTCAGCTGAGGATGGTTCTGTGGTCGCCTGTGAAATGCCTCCTTTCTTTGTACGCCTGATGCACAGGTGACTAAACAGAGTGTTCTGATTTCTGTTATTCGCATTACTGCGGTGGCAAGTATCAAATATCTTCAGGTATTTCTTTGAAGGAAAGAGGAATTTTTTGAAAAGAAGGAAATTGTGATACTGTATGCAGTAGAATATATACAGACAGCTTTGCTAGCTGTGCAGTTAGTTGGGAAGTGTTGATGTCTTGGCATTGGGTGGTGGTTGGCTTACTGCAGGTTGAATTGCTAAAAGCAATTTATGTAACCTGTTAAGTAGACCAAGCATTTGTTACACTGGATTAGGTATTTAACTTAGTTTCCTGGACTTGGATGATTTTTTGTTGACTTAGTGTGAGATTGACTTTCTGAGTACATGCTTCAATTCGATCTAATGAATTTTCCCTGTCATTATAAATGGGACTCAGCGGAGCTAGGCCAATGGCAAGGTTGATTGTAGACCAGTGCTTATAGGAGCTAATCACCCACAATTTTTTGTTCGTATAGAAGCCTTTTCCCTTGCTTTTAGCTAGGGCTGGTATAGAGTGCCGTGTAGATTTTGGAGTCATTTTTGGTCACATTTTTTAAACGGGTATGAAGAGGTGGAGTTTGCTTGTGTGGAAATATTTGGTAGAAAACGTTGGTTCTTTAAAAGTAACAATTGATTTCTGGCTCTTTTTTGAGAAGGAAATGCTCTTACGCTCGCTTTCTGCACCAGGGTGTGCCTTGAAGACCCCTTGCCCTTCTCCCATCTCCTGTATTCCTTACCTAGGTGGAGCTGTATTTCTGGACACTTTGTGTTCTGAAAGCGGAGATCCATTCAGAGGCTGACAGACTTGTCCCTAGAAGAAAAGGGGCATAAATATGCCAAATGCAAAACCACAATGATTTCTTTGATTGCAGGGACCTTTGGGCCAGCTTGCGGTAAGAACTTGCCTTTAGAAGATCCTTTGGTTCCCATCCATGTCTCCCTCTCCTCAAAGGGATGGCAGCCCGATGGACAGTGGGCACATGCCCCCAACATGGACAGACTTCCACGGAGGTAAGCTGCTGTCGGTGCCGCCCAGGCAGACGTGCGCCCTCCTGGTCAGCCCGAGCTTTGCCCCCATCCACACCTCGTGCACGTGTGTCAGAGGCCCCGAGGCTTTCTCTCTTGTTTCCAGCCAGGGCTAGGGTTCTGCCTCATCAGGTAACAAGTAACCCTGTTTCCACAGGGCTTAGGAATGAGTGGAGTGCAAGGCAGCCGTGGCAGCTTTCTCCGGTTGAGGACGGGGATTCCCCTGAGATGGTGCTCGTGAACCTTTGTGGTTCTGTGTCTGTAGTTCACCGCACGTCGGGCTTAACTCTGGTCACTGTGAGCCGCTGTTGCTTTGAGGACAAGTTTGCACAGAGTCTGTTTCCCTTCTTGCCTGATCTGGGGGGACACTGTTGACGGGGCTGCTGTCAACTGTTGTGGTGGGTCCCCCGCCTGAGTCTGGTGCCAGCGTGTGCAAATTAGAGACCAAGCTCTCAGATTCTAGAAGGTGTTGCTCCAGATCTTGACCCAGGGAAGGCACAGCAGACCGGAACTCCTCGTCTCCCTAGGAATGGACTGCAGCCCTGGATCGGCTTGGTTGCTGCCGGCACAGCCTGTGTCCTCCTGCTGTATTGCTTTATTCTTCAAGGAGTAGATGCAGCAGAAAATATTAGTGTATTTCCTAGCAAAGTTTTGTTGTTGTTTTGGTTTTTGTCTTTAAGAGCTTAGGTTTCCGGTTGAAAAGAGGAGAAATTTTCACTTGTCTCCCTGGGAAAAGGTGCTGGGAGTCAGGTTTCACTTATACTGGTTGAATGTAAAACTTTGGAAGGGGAGGTATGGCTGCTGAGAGAAATGGGTTTTAACCCGAGTGTGATCTTTCTGGCTTTGCTAACGGACCTCACTTCTCCCCTTCTGACAGTGACCAGCGGAGTGAGCCAGTGGGCGTTGCAGGGTTGCTGGCTGTGCCGGGTTGCGAGGTCTCGGGGGCCTGGTTTTTGCAGGGTTGTGTTCCAGAGCACGAGGGGCCGCGTGGAGGGGCTGCTGGGAGCTCTGGTCAGTGGGAGTCACTGCAGGGGGGGTGACTCACGTCATGAGGAACAGGGAGGCGCCTCCCCGCGGACATTTCCTCTATGACAACTTGTGCACGTTTTTAAGAAAGGAAACATCTTCGTTGTTAACTTTTGGGGTGGGGTGGGGCAGGTAACTTATTCCATCCCGTTAAGATCATCTTTCTGACTGTTGTAAGGGTCTCCTTCCCAAGCTCCCGGGCACACTTAGGAGCTGCGCACGCTCTGGCTAGTGTGGAAAGTATTGGGAGGATCATCTCCTGGTTCTTACATGTTCTTTTACTTTCCAGGTCCCGCATATTGTGTTTACTTTCTAAGGTGCATTAAGCCATCTGCAGTCCCTTGCTCTTTCATTCGTGGACTATATGACCGAAGCGACAGCAGCTTTAATATAAGGGAGCCAGTACCAGCCCAACTTCCATGTGAGAGCAGGAGGTTATGAACTCGAGGTTATTAAGTGAATTTAATTCTAGCTTCGCTTCTTGGTTTAATAGCGAACCAAGTTTGATATTACTTTTTCTGGTTTTAATCAAGTTTCTGCCTCTGTTTGACATTGGGGAAATTAGAACTGGTCCATCGGAGTCGCTGTCAATAGGAGTGGCACGTTCTTCGCATGACTTTCTGCTGCCTTCTTTGAGCAGATGATGATTGGGTCTCTTGGCCCTCCTGCATGCACCACAAGTGTGCGGGGTTGTGTCCATCTTTACCTTGTTTCTAAAAAGCACTCTTGGTAAACGGGGATCTTTGGCAGTTGGGTTTAAGGCTGGCCCCCCTAGAGCACTTTTTTTTTTTTTTTTTTTTTTTTT
>NW_006794559.1:823064-859177 GCF_000442215.2 Lipotes vexillifer | reverse complement strand
CGAACCTGTGTCCCCTGCATCGGCAGGCGGACTCTCAACCACTGCGCCATCAGGGAAGCCCCCTAGAGCACATTTAACTAGTGTTCGCTTGTGCCATACTGAAAAAAACCGAGCGGAAAATGTTTCCAACGTATTCAGTGAGATGTGTGAGCCCTTAATGTCTTGGGATTTGAAGTGTCTTTCCCCACAGGCAAGCCCACAGGTGTTTGCTTTTTAAAAACTGCTAGTGGGATTTTGTGTGTGTGCAGAAAGTCCTGGGGATTCTGAGTGCTGCCTCCCCCTGCAGTAGCACGTTCTGACTGTGTTGTTCATTTGTGTCCGAAGGTTGTCCTCTCCCTTGATGCTAAGGCCCAGGTTCTAGGGTTCTGGGCCCTCGCGTCAGCTGTCCCCCCGCTGCCGTGTCACACGCCCCCTTGCTTCTGGGCACTCGGAGCCCTGCTGCCCCGCCTCACTTGGGCCAGGGATGCAGGTGTGGGCTCTGCACCTGGACCTTCATTGGTTGGTGAAGGAAGGAGATACAGAACCAGGCAGTTATCACCCTGCATAAGTGCTCCGGTGGCCGGGGCCGCAGTCCAGGAGGAGGGAAATAGCAGGGGGGTTGTCGTAATAAAGATGCCCGACTGAAGGAGGGGCAAGGGAAAGCCACACGAGGTGGGCGCCAGCACATGCGACTCCTGTGTGCTGGTCTCACCGCAGGGCCAGAGAGGAGTGTTGTTCAAGGTCAGGTAACTTGGTTTGAACTGTATTTGACCACAGCAGACAATTGTATACATGCGCTGAGTTCTCCTAGTTTGTTATAGAGGTAGTGTGGTTATCTGCTCCAAAAAAAGAAGAAAAAAAAGAAGTACACTGGAAACATTTGACAGAGGTGGGTTTCGCCTCTTTGCTGCCCTAGTTCCCTCCCTACCTCTCTCGGCCGTTCCCAGTGCCCCCCTCGCCACCCGCTTGCTGCTGAGTAGGAGGAGGGGCCTCCGGGGGGCGGGAGGAGGGCGCGTGCAGGTTCTCTGCAGCTCCCCCTGGGGTCCTGCTCCTGGCCGGCCACCTCGGGGACTCCTGCGAGGCTGTGCACGTGAACCCCACCCGGGTTCCTGAAAATCGAACTGTGTTTCGTCACTTTGGTTAATCAGAGACGCGAGAGTTTCAAACCACGTGTAGGAGGTGTGAATGATGTGATATGAGCATTGTTGGAGCCCTCTGTTGTAGTTTCCCTTTCTCCCTCTTTTTTTTTCTCTTGTATTCTCATTTCAAACTTTAAGCGATAACTTGAGTCACCAGACTTTCTAGAAAGACAGTATCTTGGCTAGTCTGACATGGATATACGTGCTTTACTCATTGTGTGTGGTAAGAAAAGGTGTGGGCACTAGAGGATGTTGAGGTGTGTGACTGTAAAAGTCTAGACGTGTCATCAAAAAATGTGAGCATCCCATGGATCTCATGAGTCTGAATAATGAAATTTGCCACCAATATCCTTCACACTGTATGCGGGCCTATTCAGTCTTTGTCTGTAGGCTGAATCTCACTTTTATCACATAATTGGCACATAATTGGGCTCCGTGGATTGGCGGGGGTGGGGTGGATGGGGGAGGGTCTCACACTGACTGGAGAGCTGCTCCCTACCTGCTGGAAGGCTCTGGAGGTGGGTTCGAGCTAAGGGGGTGTTTCTGGATGAGCCCCCTTCTTGAAGATGTTAGTAGGTGCTACCTGATGAGATGTTTGGACACGTTGGGTCTAGTAGGTTTCCGTTACAGTATTCTCAGAGCTTCTGAGCCTTGAAGGGGAGTTCAGTATGTGGCATTTCCTAAGTCTGTTTCTTTGTGGGACCCTTCTTTCTCTCTGTGTCTCTCTCTCTCATGGGAAATTTCAATTCTATAAAATCCCCAGACGGATCCCTCTGGAAGTAGCTTCTCTTGTCAGCACTTGGGAAGATGAGCCTTAGGAGGCATCCACTGTGGTTAAGAACATAAGTCTGGAGATGCCAAGTTAGCGCCAAGTAACAGCTTTCTGTGGGTCTCCTGCTGGTATGCCGTCTTTAGAAAAGCATTCCTTTCAACGTTGGTGGTTTAAAAACTGGATAAATTGACAAAGGACCATGAAGCATGATACAAAAGGCAATTACTGAAATAGCATGTTAATGTTTTTTGCGGTACGTGGGCCTCTCACTGTTGTGGCCTCTCCTGTTGCGGAGCACAGGCTCCGGACACGCAGGCCCAGCGGCCATGGCTCACGGGCCCAGCCTAGCTGCTCCGCAGCATGTGGGATCCTCCCGGACTCCCCCGCATCGGCAGGTGGACTCTTAACCACTGTGCCACCAGGGAGGACCTGCATGTTAATGTTTTAAACAGTTTTATTTTTCAGTAGATAGCTTTCTGAGTGAAACTGTGGGATTTGAGAGAAAATAAGCTGTAGAAGTGTTTGTGCGTGTCTTGTTCATAGGAAACACAAAGGTCACAAGCGCTGAAGCCTGTGGTAGGTGTAAAATCCCAACAGAAGGTGTTGGGGGCTTGGTGGTGTTGGGGGGTGATTAATACCACATTTCCCTAAAATCTTTTTGTCTTGACTTTTCATAAAAGCTTGCTAAAGATGTTTCTAAGATTTTCTCTGCCCCAGGTGGGGTGCGGTTCACTTTTTGTTCATTTAATGAACACTCGAAGGTTAATAAGCCGCTCTGTTTGGGGTGGAGTACAGCCATGGGCCCTCAGGTCTGGGGAATGAGACAGCCTTCCTCTGACAGGAATTTCTAGTGTCTCATCTGCCTTTCTTTTCCTTGGTTACTGTTCGTGCTTGGCTTACTTTTCCTGCTTGTCCTTTTGCACACTCATCTAGTCTTTTGCACACTCATCCAGTCCAGAGTCTTCACTGCTGCCCAAGCTTCCAAATCTCAGTGCCTTGCCTGGACTCTCCCTAGGCCTCAGATCCACTTAGAGAAACGCCTGCCGGGACGGTCCCCCTAGAACGTCCCCTGGCAACTTCACATTCAACCTGCAGAGCAGGGACTTCTTCCGTCTCATGAGCCAGTTCTGCGTGCGTCACAAGTGTTCCCATTAGGAAGGGATTGATTGGAAGGTGCTTATTTAATCCAGAGGCAGTAATAACTTAGAGCCGGAACACGCAGGGGGCTTTAAAACCTGCCAGTGCCCCGTCCCACCCCTGAACGGGGATCTCGGGGCTGTGGCCGGACTGTGTTTGTGAACAACCCGATTTAAATGCCCGAGGTGCAGGGTCCCCTCCCAGCAGGCCACGCATCAAAGATGCCTTAGAAACATGTTCAGGCTTTAAAGGGGTGAACACGTCAGGAACGTTAGGCCTTTGTTTGAAGCTGTCTTCGAGGGAACCATGTCGAAGGCCCTGGTGAAATCACCCGTGGTCTCTGAGAGACGGAACATCTGGAGACAAGAGTCACCAGCACGCTCTTCATCAGCGGCTCTCTGGGGTGGTTTGCCTCCCATCCCTCCTTTCCCTCCCCTTCCTGTCCAGTCGCTCCTGCGGCCCCTCCCGTGGCCCTGCTGGCAGGAGAGCAGGGGCGGGGGGCTGGGAGCGTGCCCCCGAGGGGGGTGTTGGGCGGCAGCCCAGGAGGGGCCCAGAGAGCCTCCTGCCACGGGGCTCCCCCTGCCGCCCGGGCCTGGAGGCTCCTGCGCGCCATCCAGCAGGCGGGCGGTCCCTGCCGGGGCCCGTGATGGTGACGACCCATCTCTGTGAAGCCCGCTCCCGCAAGCAGCTGGCCTCACGGAGGGACCGAGGTTACTGTGGGAGAAGCCTTCCCGGGCCTGCCCTGTGGGCTTCTCCCGGCGGGACTGAGGACAGAGCGGCCCGCCCCGGCTCTCGCCCGGGCATGGGGGGCCGCAGAAGTGCGGGCAGAGGCCGAGGGGCTGGCGGGTCGGGGAGCTCTGCCTCCGGCTCTTTCTCCTGATCTGGTCTTCAGGGACCACGACTCATCATTTGAGGTAAACGGGCCACCTGCCTCCCGAGTCGAGAGGAATCTGGAAAATGCCTGCTGCTTCTAGAAATGCTCGACCTCAGACCTCACGTTGTTAGACGCTAAGTATATTAAAACTTGGCAGGGTGAGTGGAATGTGTGCCAGGAAACGGTACGATTTGTCCATTTTATCGTCTGTTTGTGATTCCGCTGGGTTGTTTTCTTAGGTTTTCGGCTTGTTCTTTTTAAACACAGTTGATTTCAGAGTTCCTTCCAAATAAATATCTGCCCTGCGTCCATGCTGCTACTTTCTATGTTCGCTCTTTGTCGGCCCCAATTAATTTGCTATACTGTCTAAAAAAAATGGGTTTGGGGTTTATGCTTCTACGTAAGTGACGTGAATATGAGAAGGTCGAGTCTCTGAAAAGGGAGGAAATTCACGCACGTTTTCATAAACGTGATCAGACGCGCAGCTCTTCAAAACTTCCTTTGAGCGGCAGTTTCCCAGATGCTGGATTGTTTTTTTTTATTTTGTGGAGAGCGGCCAGATTGTCGGTCCACACGCAGAAGGGAGCACCAGTGCTTGGCCCAGGGCAGAGCCCGTGCCGGGGACGCAGAGTCCACGGGCGCTCAGTTGTTTAGTCACCACCGGCTTTGGTCGCACGAAGAACTGGCAGCTACAGCCCGTCCGGCATCCTGCAACTCTGCAAGGACAGCTTTTCCCTCTGCGGGAGCCCCGGCCTCCGTCTGCCCTGGTGGTGCAGTCAGGCTGCTTTCTTCCATGAGGATTGCCTTTCTCTGAGCGACAAACAAAAGCTTTATCCTGGTGCTTCCGGCTAGGATTTTAACAGTCTCCCTCCACTTTTGCTGCCTTGTGTCATCTTGGGCATCATACTCGTTGATTCCAAGTGTAGAGACAAGGGTGTCTTTGGTTCTCGTGAGCCGCCTGCCACCCCCAGGCTAGTGGGGCCCTCGTTTCCCTGCAGTGATCTGCGCATTCAGCCACGTTGGGGAAGCCCCGTGCCCACACTGTAACAGCCACCCTCCCAGCTTCCGTTGCCGTTTGGAAGTCATCTGCCGCATTCCCCATGGACCTGGAACAGCTGGAACTTCTGGGAGAGGGAAAAGAACATCTGTTTTCTCTGAGAGGGATTTTTAGCTCTCAAGCATCTGCCCTTGCGTTTCTGGGAAAAACAGAAGAGATACAGGGAGCCCTTTGTATCCAACTCCAGGGTGACCGCGGGTAGAAGCAAAACAAGTTACTTTTGGGTGGACTAGACTAATCCCCGAGTAAATCTTGCTTTGAAATCACAGGGGAATACGTTTCATTTCCATCATGGGGGGAAAAAAAGGTCGGCTCAGCACCAAAGATAATAGAGAATGTCGAGACGTTTCGGGGGGCGGGGACCGTGGCTTCCTTTCTCTCCCCCGAACACACTGTCCTAGTGTAATTGAAGGGAGTCCCTGAAGACATTTGGCAGCTCCGTTTTATGTTTTTCTATCCAGAAAGTTGAATGAATTAAAATTCCAGTTAGGCTAAATATTTTACTTCACCAGAAAGAAACTCAACTCTGTTTTCTGGCTGTTGCCTATAATTTAAAATAAGTATTAATTGTATTTCTAGTTCGTTTTGTCTCAACATACATCTTCTGCCTATTCAAACCTTCGTCTGACGTATCTAAACACAGCTGATGTATTCGGGTAGAACAATTAATTATGCCATATGCTTTCTTTTCTAAAACTTCTATATTTCTAAGTAAATTTCTAAAAAAAAAAAATAGTATCATATATGAGATCACAAATCTTACTTAGATTATGTAATGAGGAGTGCTTGGTATGTAATCAGAGAAGCCTTACTCCCAGTGAGGGGAAAGAACTCCTTCTCTTTCATTGGTCCACGCAGCACAGCAGGACTTTCAGGCGTTTGGGTGAGTAAGGACATCTGCTTCAACATGGAAACGTGGACTGCTCAAACCAGGCCCTTTTATTGAACCCTGTCTGGGAGCCGCACTTTGTCACGGCCATTACTGACCAACCACGGAGCCAGACGGAGCTCTTAGGCTGGCTCTTCTCTAGGCGTCTGCATGGGGCTGTGTGGACACTTATGTGCTGTGATGGAGTCTGCCTCACCGAGGCAGAAATGGAGCTGGGGGTGGTGGTGGCTCATGTCATGGTCGGGTGTAGGGGCAGGAGACACGTATCCATATCACCTCAGCAGTCTCAGGTCTGCGCCCCAGGGCTGCCTCGGGGAGGGTGCCCCGGATTTGCACGTCCGATCCAAGTGTAGCTTGACTGTGTCCAGCGGCTCATCGTTAACGAACTTACTATACATTGAGAACATGTGCCTGTTATCTAACTGTTCATTCTGGGGTAGAACTGTGCAGAAAATAAAGATGAGTGAGGTGGCCAGGAGGTTGGAAGGAAGGGGAGTGAGAATTCAGATAGCAGAAACGTCTCCTCGGTACAGTCTGGCACCGGACATTCAGGCATGTTGCAGGAGAAGTCCCTTACTTTGGGAGCTGTTTACCGTCAGGGTATGGTAAATACCCTGAAGGGTGGAGATAAAAGTATAAATATGAACTTGCCGCCCGTGCATTTGAAGTACAGAATCTGTTATGCGTGAATCTTCTAATTCCATACGTTATCTTAACACTGAAGGCACCTCTTAAATTTGCAAAACGCAATAAAGTCTTCTTTTTCAGCCATATTTGCCCTCTGACAGTCCTGTCTGATCTCTTTGGGCTGGGTCTTTATCAGAGAATTAATACTGAGCCCTCAGTAGTCACTTCTTTTGGTTTTATGGTTTTGTGGTGGATATTTCTGACATATGCTGTGTAATAACCATTAAAATCTTCACCTGGCAGAAAGAGAATCTTGTAATTATTAGCAGTATTTCACTTTTAGGAAGAGTACATTTTTAGCTTATGATTATGGCAGACTTGTTTGACGTAGCAGTTTATGATCACTGACTGTTGTGTTTGCTCTTTTATGAGGACAGAGCAAGGGGGGAAAGTCAAGTCCTCCTCTTTCATCTCCCAGGGCACCCTTTGCATGCTTCTCTCTGTTATTTCTTTTCTGCTCCCTCAGATTCAGGTCATTTGTAACTGTAGTTCCTTGATGACCTTGTAAGGATCTTTACGTTTAAGCAGATGTTTTTATCCATCTTCGTTTTTAGCCGGCATTCAGCACAGAAACTTCCCATTAACAGATCTGTTGCTGTTGTGGCAAATATGTGCTGATGCAAAAGACAGGAGCACCTGCGGGGGTGGGGGCGCTTAATTACTGAAACTCATCGCGCACACATGCACACAGTTATGAGGCGGCCTCTTCCAGGAGAGAGAAGCCTGTGACGTAAACCCGGAGAAGGGCGTCTTAGGGATGGCTCAGTGCTCTTTCCAGTTTGTTGCAGGACATGAGGACAAAAGTTCTTGTTCTTGGCACGAGGGAGCAGGGCGTGTGAATCCCACAAGTCATAGGCGGACCTTTTGTAAACCGATGTCTTTTTTCAGGCAGGAAGATTAGAGTTCATTGCTCTCTGAAAGGAAACCAGTTAAGAACAGTTACACTAGAACATGTTTTCCTCCCTGGAATCCTTTAGATGTTGCATGGAGTTTGTGATGTCTGTTACTGTGGTTCTTGCTGTTTAGGTTTCTGACTCCACATTAAGTCTGGATTTGGGCCCCAGCTACTCCCCTTGCCCGCGCTAACGAGGTATCCGCGTCTGTAGAGCAGAAGAGGCTGGTTACCTAAACGGACAGGATTACCGGGAGAATCAAATGAAATACTCATGAGGATCTTCGGTAAAGCATGCGGTGCTGCGGTGTCGCACTCTTGCGGGCTGAGGCTGGGACCCCACCTGCTGCACCGAGAGGAAGACCCGAGGCGCCCCGGGGCTGTCCCCTCAGGGAGCCTGTGGTGAAGGAGGGTGTGGCTCTCCTCAGGCCCTGGAGGACTCCACTCTCCCCTCCTTCCACGAATGTCCTGGTCCCAGCCGACTGGGCCACTGGTGGTGGGGGGCGGTGAGAGATGGCCTGGAAGGACAGCAGCTCTGGCTGTGTTCTCCCTGTCATGTCAGGTTTCTGATGGTGATGGAGCGAGCGGACACAGAGGAGGGCTCAGGCCTCTGGAAAGCACTGCAGACCTGGCTGGCAGGCAGGCCCGAGGCCTGGTGGGGCTGGGCAGGCGGTGGGTGGTAGAAAATACGATGCAAACGTTTCACATGTGCGGAGACTCTCACACCTAATGTTCATTTCCAAAAGCACCTTTTTCTTCTCTAGAAACTCCTCTCTTTAGATGACAGCCCTCTGTCCCAGGAGGCACCGCATCCCTGGCACGTAGAAACGCACCTCCCTCCTCCTCTTGTACTGATGATAACCTTTTCCAGGTGTCGGTGTTACCTTGCGATGTCAGGAAAAGTCCCATGCTTCAGGAGAGTTGCTAGAATATTCTGTTCTTTTAAAACATTCAAGGGCAAAATCATTTGCCTCCTTCCCATCCTTTCTTCCCTCCTTCCTTCCTCTTTATATAGATATTTTTAGAGGATGTTAATTGATCCATTTCTCCCCCCACCCGCTGCTTCTTTCTTGAGTAAATTTTAATCCATACATTACAAAGAAATCATCTATTTCATTGTAGATTTTTTTTTTTTTTTTTGCGGTACGCAGGCCTCTCACTGCCGTGGCCTCTCCCGTTGCGGAGCACAGGCTCCGGACGCGCAGACCCAGCGGCCATGGCTCACGGCCCAGCCGCTCCGCGGCACGTGGGATCCTCCCAGACGGGGGCATGAACCCGTGTCCCCTGCATCGGCAGGCGGACTCTCAACCACTGCACCACCAGGGAAGCCCTCATTGTAGATTTTTAAACTTATTATAACAAAACATTGTGACCTGTTTGCATTTAAAAGTGTTTCCATCGTAATTTTTTATTGCTATATTTGCAAATTAGTGTTATCTATTTTTTCTTGATTATAGTACCTGGAGTTTATTTAAAAAATAAAATAGATTTCTCATTCTTATATTTTTCCATTTTGCATGTATCTTTATTTGTTTTCCTTAGGTTTCCTTCTTTTTTCCTTCTTTCCTAACTTCCATATTGAACACTTAAAAATCACCCCCCCCCCCCCCACACACCGTTTTTTTTGGCTTGGTAATGAAAATGTATAATACTGTGTTTTCCTCTGAATAAATCTTTGGTTGTATTGTATAGCTTTTGGTGTATGTAGTGTTTCCGGTATTTTTGGATAATTTGTAGTGATGCTTTTGATTTTTTCCTAAGGATTTGATCCAGAAATCTTCAGTTGATTTGTTTCTCTTTGTGCCGTTTCAGGTTTTATTAATAGTGCAGTGTCATTTTAGTTGGTATTTGCAGGTAGTGGCCTTTCTCTTGTTCCATGCTTGTTTCCAGCACTAAGAGACTTTGTCTTGGACCACTGTTGTCCTTTTAGGGCCTCATGAAAGAGTGGAAGGCTAGGCCGTCCCTCCCCCAACCCCCCGTCCTTCCCCACCCCCTCCCCCTGCGTCGTCGTTCCCCACCCCCATGCTCATCCTGCTTCAATTTTCTGTTTTCTTCGTTTTTTAAATTTTTTTAATTGAAGTGTAGCTGATTTACAGTGTTCTGTTCATTATTGCTGTGCAGCAAAGTGATTTAGTTATACACATATACATTCTTTTTTTAATATATTCTTTTCCATTCTGGTTTATCACAGGATATTGAATACAGTTCTCTGTGCTGTACAGTAGGACCTTGTTTATCCACTCTATACAGAAAGGCTCACGTCTGCTCACCCCGGCCCCCTCCCCCTTGGCAACCACAAGTCTGTTCTCTAGGTCTGTGAGTCTGTTTCTGTTTCATAGATAGGCTCATTTGTGTCATATTTTGGATTCCACATGTAAGTGAAATTGTATGGTATTTGTCTTTCTCTTTCTGACTTATTTCACTTAGTGTGATAATCTCTAGTTGCATCCATGTTGCTGCAAATGGCATTATTTCCTTTTTTATGGCTGAGTAGTATTCCATTGTACATATGTACCATATCTTCTTTATCCATTCATCTGTTGATGGACATTAAGGTTGTTTCCATATGTTGGCTATTGTGAGTAGTGCTGCTGTGAACATAGGGGTGCATATATCTTTTCGAATTATAGTTTTGTCTGGATATATGCCAGGAGGGGGATTGCTGGATCATATGGAAACTATTTTTAGGTTTTGAGGAACCTCCATACTGTTTTCCGTAGTGGCTGCACCAATTTACATTCCCACCGGCAGTGTAGGAAGGTTCACTTTCTCCACATTCTCTCCAGCGTTTGTTAGTTGTAGACTTTTTAATGATGGCCGTCCTGACTGGCGTGAGGTGATACCTCATTGTACTTTTGATGTGCGTTTCTCTAATAATTAGCGACACTAAACGTCTTTTCATGTGCCTGTTGGCCACTGATTTTCTGATTGATCTTCTCATTTTCTTCTCTCCCCATTAGTTCTGTTGTGTAGGTGATTGATGAGACGGGCCTCTCCTCTGAACACCCACAGCATTTTGTGTCTCTGTGGTACCCACCACAGGCTGGCTGGTGGTAGTTATTTGCCCACTTTTTTATTATGCAAAGTGATTTATTTAGGAAAAGAGCCTGAGCCCTCCTCATTTTACAGACCCCCCCAGTGACCCTGTGTGCGTAGTAGGCATGAATCATTGAAGGAATGCTGGCATCTGTGAGACAGAGGAACAATTAAATCAGCTATTTTTGAGGCCAGGGATCGTGTTCTGTGCCTTGAGTGCAGTTGGAAGGTGCCATGAATGTCAGGGAGTTGCTTTGACTGTAAAATGAGGTGGGGTTTGGGCTTCGATACCAGTTTCCTGCCTCCTAGTTTCACAAGCCTCCCAGTGGACCTGAGTTCAGACAGGGGGCACTCTAAAGTTAGTGTGGTATTAATAGCTCAAGTTCATGGGCACTGCTGTGTGCCAGGCACGCCCCTGAGGTGGGTGTTCTTTAGTCCCAGGAGCAGATGGGAAACCGAACGCGGCTTCGGGCCTGGTCTCAGGGTCCCAGAGCTGGTGCGGGTCAGAGGCAGGATCCAAACCTGGGCTCGAGAGTCTGGGTTCGTGCACAGCATCTTAGCAAAAAGGTACCTTTGCTTTAAAAACTACACTCCTAAGGAAGTCTGTGACTCCCCGTTGTTCTAGTAAGACCTCCTGGGCTCAGCCTTTGCTTACCGTGCAGATGCAAAAGCAGAGCTTAACTTCATTTCAGAATTCATGGTGTAAAAATCTTGTTAACGGTGCAGAATCCACCGCTTTTCTTATTCACCTCGTGTTAACCTTTCCGTCGTCTGATGTCTGTCAAGCGCCGTGAGGGTTGTGAACCTGGGGAGTGCCAGCTTTCAGCCACCACCTCCAGGCAGTGCAGGGCAGGTTTGCCTGTAAGCAGTGTTGTTGTTGATGTTGTGTGTGTTCATTAAGTTAATTTCCACGAGCAAAAAACTACCAAAGGCAAAATCAAAAGACAAATGAGGAAAATGCTGTGTTTGTGGCTCATGTTACAGGAGGCTGCTTCCCCTAATATTAGGTCAATAGAAAAACAGAGGATAATAAGGGCTCCCCAAAAAAGAAAACATGCGTGACTCTTCAGTATACAAGGATGTTCAGCCTTACAGTGAGAGAAAGGCAAACTTTGTGAGATATCCCCCCCCCCCCTCCCCGGCCCCCCGCAGTGGGTTGATGACTGCCGTAACACGGCGGCTTAAACAACAAGTTTATTCCCTCACAAATCTAGAGGCTGGAAAGTCTGAGGTCGAGGTGTCGGCCAGGCTGGCTTCCTCTGAGTCGTCTCTCCTTGGCTTGGAGGTGCCGTCTTCTCCCTGTGTCCTCACACGGTCGTCCCTCTGTGTGTGCCTGTGTCCTCATCTCTTCTTATGAGGACACCAGTCACATTGGATTAGGGGCCACCCTAATGACTTCATTTTAACTTACACCTCTTTGAAGACCCTGTGTCCAAACTCAGTCCCGTTTTGCGGTGCTCAGGGTCGGGACTTCACCATATGAATTTAGGAGGGGGACACAGTTCATTCACCTCCTAAGAATGACTGAGAAAAAGTTGGATTACATTGTCAAGGGACATGGAGCGTTGGCAAAGAAAAGGGAAACGAGCTCTCACACGTTGCTGGAGGCGGGACAAATGGAGCTTTGAAGAATAATTTGTCATTATCTCTTTAAATTCAAGTGGATTCCTTTGACTCAGCCTCCAGCAACTCCCCAAATGATACATCCTCGAGGTTCTGATAGCAAAAGAATGGGAGCAACCTGATGTTGTCAATAGGGTGTAAGTTAGTTACGGCTTAAAAAAAAAAAGGGAATTCCTTTATGGACAAGTATAGAACGCTCCAAAGAGAAGCAAGGTATAGAACAGTGTATAGAGCGTTACATTTGGATAGAAGAGGAGAAGGGGTTGACAGGTATTTGCAGAGAGATTTCTGTGAAGTTACGGAAGGTGCGTCGCTAAGCTGGTGGGCCCGGAGGCTGGACAGCCAGGAGCCAGGGGCGAGAGGGAGACGCCTCGCTTTACACACTTCGGTGCGGTGCCTTTTAAGTGGTGAATCCCGAAGTTATTAAATAAATAACTGTTTTCTTTCCCTCATGAGAAAATCCTCTTACAAGGTCATTCGTAACTTCCATTGTCTGGGGTCATTTTTTAAACATGAAATTATTCTGATTAAAATCATTCTTATTTTAAGAACTCTTACTTATTTTCCTTAGAGTGCCTCACACGTCATTCACTTGGCAGGTTTTATGAGGGCAGTGATTCTGCATCTGGGCCGTGGCAGTGCTTGGTCACTTGGTCGAGCAGGTCACGTGTGTCCCTTGACCAGACCATCCTTCTCTAACACTCATGCCTCAAGGCTTGTAGGGCAGTAATTATTTTTTCATTCTAGCGTAGAATGTGGATGAATCATTGTTCAAGATTTTATTCCACTCAGAAACTCCCATGCAGAGAAATACCGTTTAGTCTTGTTAATTGGGCCTTTTCGGTTTTACTGGGTTATTTCGAGGCACTTACGGGTGATGCTGTTGAGGGGGCTAGTAGCACTCTGCCTGTGTTTAGTACCCCGAGCTTCGCAAAGTGCTTTCACATTCATTAGCTCATTTTCTTGTCAGGTGAACCGTGAAGTTAGAGATACAGATTATTGCCATTTTTTTCTGGCTGAGGCACTCCAAGCTTAGGTGTCTCTCAGTGAGTTAGTGATGGTCTCCTAGCTGGAGGCTGCAGGGTATAACAACTGGCTTTGCCAAGGGGAGGAGAGAATTAACCGGTCAGCACTTCTGTGTAGTAGCACTTCAGGCTTAGGGACATTGACTGGGCAGTTCAGTGGTTTTCAGCGGGGGCGACTTTGGCCCCCAGAGGCCACGGCTGGTGTCTGGCCCTGAGGACTGGGGATGTGCTACTGGCCTCTAGTGGGCGGAGGCCAGGGATGCTGCCCAGCGCCCTACAATGCACAGGGCAGCCCTGCAACAGAGGTTATCCATCCTCAAGTGCCGGTGGTGCCGCAGAGGAGAAACCCTGACGGAGCTGCGGGGAGCGCTTGGCCTGCAGCCCTCAGAGCCCATCTTTACTTTCCTGAGCTGGTCCATTTACTCCCTTCTGAATGTTTCTTCTTTGGGGGTGGGTGGTAGAAATTATTACTTGGGATGGTGACTGGTGGCAGATTTAAAAGGCCTCTTCTGCCTGTGTTGAATGAGCGTCCTGCACTGGAGGTGCTGCGCGGGGGCCAGCTGACGCGGCGCAGGTCCTGTGTGCACCGCAGGGCTCCACTCATCCTGAGACCCGGCCTCCGCTCTGCCCCTGGTTTTCATGACGTCTGCAGCATCTCTGTCCCAGTCAGCGTGTGAGGCAGGCAGAGCTTGTTCTCAGTACCCTTCCCTTTCGGTCAGAAAGAGGAACCGGCCGCTGAGGGTTAGAGTTGGAGAATTCTAGCCAGGACAGGGTGGAGCCAAGCAGACCCAATAGCCTTGGACTCATTGGGACCGTGGGAGAGTCAGCCTAGAGAAGGGGAAGGCTTGAGTCCAGCGCAATGCAGCCGTGGAGTAGGAGAATGCGGGGGGCTGAGCAAGGGAGTAGTGGGGTCACCCGTGGGAATGGGAGGTTGCGGTGAATGGAGGGCACTGCTGGTGGGGCCAGTCTTGGGCGGAGGGTGAGCCGGGCTGCCTCCCCTGAGGCAGGGACAGTGAGGACAGAGCATGGGCCTGGAGCACGGAGGAGGGAGAGGGTCACCCCGCATGCTGTCCTCAGAGGCCGGCGGGCGGCACACCTGGCAGCGGGAGCAGCTGTGCAGAAGCCTGCGGGCCTTGGAGCTGGGCGCAGAGAGAAGCTGGAGGTGAGAGGAGCAGGCAGGTGGGCCGGTGCTTGCCAAGGGCTGGTCCGCCAAGCCACAGAGTTGGGAATTCGTACTGGAATTTGGTAGAAGCTGTCAGCTGTTTTAAAACCAGCGATGGTTTTGCATTAGAGAAGGGAGAGTGACCCTCGCTGCGTGAAGGACCTGTGGATACCTTTGTCAGCCGGTCCTCTGCCGCCTCCCCCAGGACCCCCTGTCGGTGGAGGGCATTCATTGCCCGTGTCCATTTGAGCGAGGCCGCCTGTGCCCCGCCTTCCAGCCTTGCCCCGCCCCCCAGCCCAGCCCCTCTCCCCGCCGCGCAGGCGCCGTTTGTTCGCGGCTCCTGGCCTCTTCCCTGCACACCTCGAGGGCTGAGTAAGAGCGAGAGCCGGCCCTGGTGCCCTCCGGTGACTTTTGGGAGGAAGTGTGACGTGTTTATCAACAGGCCACAGGGTGGACGGTTCTCTGGCCCGCCCCTCGCCCTCCACGTTAGGTTCTTGCTGCTTCACTCCTGCCCTACCTGCTGGCTGGCCGCACTTGACCCCCTCGTTGCCTCCCTCCACACCCGCCCCAGTGCCAACTCATCCTTCGGTTCACCTTAAAAGGCAGCTGGTTCCGCCTCTGTGACCCGGCAGGTCCTGCTGTCCCCTCGCTTGGGGCCCACTCCTGGGAGCTCTGACTCACCAGTCGTTGGAGGTCTGGCCTCCGCCTTAGAGACGGGCTCCCCACGGGGACCGGCTGCGGGGAGCACAGAGCCGGTGAGGTCGCTGACCCCTCGTCCCCAGGGCTTTCCCCCACTCTCTTGCTGGCTCGGCGGCCGAGGTGAGCGGCACACCCCGTGGGGTGGGAAGGCAGGTTCAGCTGAGAGGTGGGACCAGTGGAACCTTTCTTGACGCAGTTTCCATTCC
The DNA here is from genome assembly GCF_000442215.2 of Lipotes vexillifer. Lineage (NCBI taxonomy): Eukaryota > Metazoa > Chordata > Mammalia > Artiodactyla > Lipotidae > Lipotes > Lipotes vexillifer. The sequence continues at coordinate 844,000 of NW_006794559.1, read as the reverse complement.
CAGACTGGTGGAACTGGGGAGAAAAGCACCTGGGTCCTAGGACCTGACCAAGTATTTAAAAAGCAGTGGCCTGAATGAAGGACCTAGTGCTGTTTTCCTGAGTGCCCCCCAGATCTGGCGGACCTCGTGTTGGGTAGCGTTCAGGCCCTGGCCTGTCTGGTACCAGGAACGAGCTGGATGAACAGAGAAGCGGGGCTGGTCTTTTTTACTGCATCTTCCTCTCCAGGAAGGTACAGTGAAGTCTCGGGCTTTATAAAGCCTTTCAGCTGGGGGCACCTGGTTTGCCAGGTGTTCCGCTGTTGCTGAAGCGCCCCTGAGGGTTACGGGAGAACAGGTCACTTTGTCCCCTGTCATGACTCCCTGAAAGGAGAGCGAGCCGTGCAAAGGGTTGTTTTGCTCCCTTGGTAGGTAGTGGGTAGCTGGAGCTTTGGAACGGAGGATGAGGCGTGGTTGCCTGTCTCGCTGCTTCCGGAAGCTGCGAGGTGACCCTGAACCATCCGAGTCAGCACAGACTGTTTCCCAGGGTGTCCTGTTCCTCTGCCCCAGCTCCCCACAGATGCAGATGTGGGGTGGGGGAGCCTGCCTGCCAGAGCTGATCTCGTTGTAGGGAACTCACCCTCAACACCCACAAAGTAAAAGGGATGGGAGCTGGGCCAGACGGTGCCGTAGAAAAGAGAATGAGAGTAGAAACGTAAACTCCCAAGTTCCTTATAGAAAAACCATTTAGCTTGACTGTGCTGTCAAAAATGGTGTCGGCCGTTCCCCGCAGTAGTTGCTTCCTCGCTCTCCAACAAGGTGCTTTTGGGGTGTCTAGAGGGAGTAGCACGGACCTTTTCCAGGAGCGGGTGTTCGGGAAGTTCTGGCGTGGGGAAGACTTGGGCGTATCTGTGAAATAAAGGAGGGCTGGAGAATGCTCTCTTTGCTGGGAAGTTCTCTTGAAATCAGAAGCAGGGGGTGATGGAGCCTGCTCAAGGCTGGTGCCCGTGACTGGATGAATACTGAGTAAATGTTTGTGTCTATCAGGTAGACCCCAAACACATCAGGTAAGGTTTCCGTGCCTTTTCCAGTCTAGACTGGAATTGTTTTCATCATATCAGGAGTCAAGGGCTTTTAAAGACTTGAGAAGGTGTTCCACATACAGTAAAACTTGGGCTGTTTCTTTATAATATCACAGACTTGAGTCCAGATGTCAGGATTTATTTTAAATTTTTTTTTAATTTTCTTTTAAAATTCTTTAAAAATTTAATTAATTAATTAATTTTTTAATTTTAAATTTTAAAAGAAACTTACTTTACAAGTGTAGTGCAGGCATGAGTGGCCTCCCTGAAGTGAACATGCAGTCAGCATGCCCTTTCTCCGCTACAGGTGCCACAGGCCGCCTTTCCTGGGCTTGAGCGTGCCAGGCGCTGCCCCCAGCCACTTAGCTTGCTGTTGGTGGGAAACACAGACAAGCAAATCTAAGTGAAGATCAGACCAAAGTTGCTGAAGTCGGGGGAGGGGAGGGGAGCTGGTGAGGGTTTTCCTGATTGAGGAAACTGCGACTCAGTCCAGAAGAGCAAATCTTTCAGCATCGATAGAGCCAGGGAGCAGCGAGGATGGGGCCTGGCGAGGGCCCTGCTTGCTCTGAAGAGCTGGGGCTCAGCTCCATCCTGAAGGTACCAAAGGGCCTAGGAAGGGTTTTGTTTGCTTTTCTTCTTTTTGATGCACTTGAAAGCAACCGGAGAGTGCCGCGTTAGCAGGGAAGCAGCCTGGCGCTGCTCCGAGGCTGTGGACCGGGCACCGCAGGCCGTGGCAGGTCACCGCGCCCCCCAGCCTTCAAGCTTGCCTGCTGTGGCGCGGGCACTCACTCAGCCAGGCGCCCATTCAGAGGCTTCAGAGCAAGTAATTGCCAGGTCTGCAGGCTGTGAGCCGGGGTCTGGCTCAGCCCCAGGCCCTGTGCTCCTGACCCCGCACCGGTGTGCCCTCATCCCCCGGGAGGGCTGCGTGGGTGTTTGCTAGCTTGTTGGCTTTCAAGGGAGTAGCACTTTGGGATTTGTGTTTGAAAAGAACCCTGGAAGCCATGGGTGCTGCGGGGCTTCAGGAGAGACTGACGGAAGAGCCGCAAGACACGGAGAATGGTGAGGGGGCTGGAGGACGGGGGCAAGGCTCAGGCCCCTCTGCTCTCCTGGATATCCCGGAGCGGGGGGGCCGGGGGGGGGTGGCAGCCTTCAGGGTGGCCGCCCAGCTCCGGAGCAAGACAGTGGGTGACAGGCCGCACCAGCCATGCCACCTGCCCTCTGCGCATCTCAGAGCTGCAGGCGGGGGTGGGGTGGGGGGAAGTGGCCTGTCCCCAGGGCTGTACTCCAGTCGCCTCCTGTCTGATGCTCAGGGCGGGATGGGAGTGCATGGTACTGGCCTTGGGGACTGGTTCCCAAACCCTTCTGTGCCAGAGGATCACCCACTGAAGTTGTGTGAAAACAGGCGCGCCCCTCGGAGCCCTGGTGCAGTAGCTGTGGAGCGCACTGCCGGGGGGGTCTGGTGCGGAGCCCCTCCAGCACAGTGCAGGCTTCCCACCCAGTTCTCACTCGGACGCACTTTTCTCGCTGTTGTGTATTTATAAAGTTTTCTAGTTCCAAAATGACAGAGCAAAATACCCTTAGATTATTTAAAACAATCTTTTCTGCTTTTATTAAAAAAATAATTTGCCTCTCTTTTTGTTTTTTCTGTAGGACACTAAATTATGGATAATAATGGAATATCTTGGTGGAGGCTCCGCACTGGACCTAGTAAGTATCATGTTGGATGTCTCAGTCAGTCTTGCTTGTAAAGATAATTCTGTTTACATTTCGGTTTCCCTTTTAAGTTGCATGAAGAAAGGACCAAACTATACCTTATAATAGGGATTTCTGCTTCTGATACGTTACTGTAAATTATAGATCTTTTTTTTTCTAACATCTTTATTGGAGTATAATTGCTTTACAGTGGTGTGTTAGTTTCTGCTGTATAACAAAGTGAATCAGCTATACATATACACATATCTCCTCCCTCTTGCATCTCCCTCCCACCGTCCCTATCCCACCCCTCCAGGCGGTCACAAAGCACGAGCTGATCTCCCTGTGCTATGTGGCTGCTTCCCACTAGCTATCTATTTTACATTTGGTAGTGTGTATATGTCCATGCCACTCTCTCACTTCGTCCCAGCTTACGTCTGCATATAGATCTGCTTTTGAGGACAGTTTTGCTATTTCATGGGAAACCAGTGAATTCATTCCAAGCAGCCATGAAGGATGTTGCCTGCTGTGTCTGACTTAATAACAACAGTTTCTTATTTTCTAAAACTGGTTTTAACTTTTGTGGAGCTGGCACCCCATCATTGTTTCATGTTTCAGATGGTAACTTCGCTTCTAAAATATGTGTGGAACATTTTCATTTATGATTAATCAGAACTAGAATTTTTAAAAATAAAAATTTGATTTCAGAGGTAAGAGACGGGCACAGTATCACAAATGGGAGCAGCCGTTGGGCCAAGCAGGAACGCATGTTTCTGTTTACTGGATGCACATGCAGAGAGGCCTTGCTGCGCTCACAGTGTGGCTGTGGTGGAGCTGGACCCCTGCCAGTGGTGGTGTCTCCTACCTGGTCTGAACCTAGGTGTCCAGCCCACACACATGGTAGAGGCAGCTCCAGTGTAGGATGACCTCAAAGTCACAGTCTGTAACTCCCCTCTTGTGGTAAAACATGGTTACATGTTGGCCTCTGATGAGATGCTCAGAAATATCGAGTAAATCATGAGCATTACTTAAGTCGTCCTTGAAACACAATATATGCGAAACAAATTTTAAAAAATCTCACACAGTTGTTTAGCCCCTGACATTTCATCCCCCTGTGGTTATGCGGTGAAATCAACGGATCAGCACTCTTACCCTGCCCGTCCTGTAAATGCTGGGCTTTTGGGTGAGTGCTGATTTCCAAGTCAGGCCTGATCTATCATTTTAGTGTTAGAGCGTGGGTTCTGCTTGCTAGACGGTTGTCAGGGTGGTAGGTCTGCAGTTTTCACTGGTCTCACAGCTGAAGGAAGCTAGTGTTTTTTGGTGGTTACAGTTTACACAGATTTTTATTCACTAAGAAAAGAAATACGCTTTGGTTAAAAGGAGTTTACTTTCTCACAGTAATAGTAACAATTAGTATTTTGGGGGGAAGGTAAAACCTCTAGAAATGTGTGTATCTCTGAAAGGCTTATGTACCCAATTTAAGAAAAAAATCACATAATGTTATAAACTGTAAAAGCAATTGGTCAAAAGGGGAAAGTTCAGGGAAAAAATTTAATATGGTATAAACCATATTAAATAATTTATGGTATAAATAAATATGATATTAAAATGGAGAAAGTAGCAAAACAGCTGGATAAATTTTATGACTTTCTTTGCTTTTCTGTAAATACATATGGCACAAAGAGCTTTTCATTTTTTATTATTTTTTTTTCACTCCTTTGGGAAATACTACAGAAATGTAGAAAATTGCCTCATTTTGTATAATTAGATTTACTATTATCTTAAGTGAATTTCATTTGTGGCATGTATAAAATGATTTGTGGGGACTCTTCCAACATTGAGTCCTTCAGAACAGCAATTCTAGTCTCTAAATGCTTTAGTTTATTCATTCTTAATGCCACAATAATTTATTTAGTGGTAACTTTCTTTGGAGCTTTGAAGTCTGTGAAATTTTAGACATTACAGTTGGAAGGAAGTGTCGAATTCTCCACTTATTAACTAAAATCCCATATGGTGCGAGTCCCAGCAAACTGTCGTCCATCTTCCACATCAGGGGCTCTGGTGACAAGAACCAGGCATCCCTTTTTGAATGTCCCCAAATCGTCTCATTTTACTCGAAGCAACGGAAGTACTCAGCAGTTAGGTGTGCCAGCTAGCAGATAGAGCTGGACATTGGACCTTGTTGTAACCAGCTGCAAAGCCCTGACCCCGCGCGCTCCTTTCCCTCCCTCTGACTTTGTCGTGTCTTTCTTCATCTCTTATCCCTTTTCTGTTGGCCTGACCCCAGTCCTCAAAGAAGATGCACTTTAATAATGGGATACAAGAGTTTTTTGAATGTTGAAGATTATTAAGATTATTTTGAGAGTGTCTATTAAATGTTTACACAAGATTCTAAAAACCAGAGTATTGTTGCATATGAAGGTTTGTTACCAGGTACCTGAATATATGGATTTGGGGCATTTCTTAGAAAAATCCCACCTTGCTTTTGTTTTTGTTTTGCGGTTCGCAGGCCTCTCACTATTGTGGCCTCTCCCGTTGCGGAGCACAGGCTCCGGACGCGCAGGCTCAGCGGCCATGGCTCACGGGCCCAGCCGCTCCACGGCATGTGGGATCTTCCCGGACCGGGGCACGAACCCGTGTCCCCTACATCGGCAGGCAGACTCTCAACCACTGTGCCACCAGGGAAGCCCCCACCTTGCTTTTGTTTAATATCTCTGTTAAGAGGCACGGTGCTGATATATTTGTATGTCTTTGGAGCAGCCCCTGTATATGAAGCATGCGGAGGGAAGGATGACGGTGTCTTGTTCAAGGGCAGGGCTCTGCCATTTCCCAGAGCACGAAGATCTCGCCGGCTCTCTCCTCACTCTAGATTCATCCTTTCTCTTCATGCACTGGGGCTGCTATAATGAAATACTATAGACTTGGTGGCTTTTTTCACTCTGCATTTTAGTTGTCGTGCCTTTTTACTTAGGCTGTGAGACATTAGTTTAATTCCCCGCATTGAGTCTTAATAACACCTTAGCCTGGGCAGGAAGATGGTGCCTTCCTTCACCTAGGATTGCCTTGTGAGCATGTGTGATAGTTAATTTTTTTCGGCTTTCTCTTCATTCTGGAATTGAGCTTCCAAGTAGGGGCAGACAGTTGATTATATCGCATGTGGGAAAGTGCTACAAGGAAAATAAAGCAGCATGAGGTGAATTGGGAGAAGGGGAATGAGGATAGCAACAGAGGGCCTGAGACCAAAAGATTTTTCACTGACTAAAGGATGAGTCAGTATTATAGGAGAATCTAAGGGGCAACCGTGGAATCTTAATTAAGAAGGAACTAGGCTACATAAATTGGTCACTCAGTCAGGCAGAGATGTTTGACAAACTTAAAAATGAATATGCCACATGAATTTTAAAAAATGAGATGACATATTCATTTATGTTTAGGCCAAGCTGCTGTTGTGGTGGTCTCCTAACAGTGTCTCACACGAGATGGAACTTTCCCTCCCACACGTGGGCTCAGTGGTCTCCGGGCCCTGCAGGGGTGGGTGGCTTCCTGTGGTCTTGAGTCCTTGTCTCCTCTGGCTGCCGGCGTTTCAAAGCCCAGACCAGGAAGGGGCACTTCTGCAAGTATTCCTTTGGCAAGAACTCAGTCATGTGGCCAGACTTGCTGCTGCAGAGGCCGGCAGGTACGGTCTCTAGTTGGGTGGCCGCGTGCAGGCCGAGAGTATTACAGAGGAAGAGGGGAAAACAGGTTTGGGAGGGGGAATTAGAGGAGGAGCGGAGTCTACATGTTATTTTTCCTCTGAGTCTTTTTTTTAATAGAGATTATTTGAAGATTCCACAGTCTTCTTAATGAAGAGACTGCTTAGGAATGTTAGTGGTGGAGCATGTGAGTACCCACCAGCCAGGAGCTCTGTGCTCTAGGGAACAACTGAATACCCTTTACAGTGGATTTTGACACATTGAAGGATCTCCCTGCTCTGTAAATAGAGTCTCTCTCTTCCTGCCCCCACTTATGAATCATTGGTGGGTGGTGTTCAGGCCAGATTTAAAAGGGCATAACCATATATACGTATCAGTTGGAGAGCCAGCTCTTAAATGGTCCAGCAGAAGATGTTTCAGTTCGTGTTCCTCAGTCTTCTCTCTCCTTGGTGATGACTCCAGGCTGCACCGCCGTTTCTTTCCAGACACTTGATCACAGGAGGGCGGAGGTGGGTAAGTCCAAGTCCAGCCAGACATTCCTGGCTGTCTGCCTGGGTGAAAACCTGCTGCAGGAGGGGATGGAAGCCCCGCTCTGGGAGAGCATTTTGAACGGTGGGGTTAGCCTTCTGCGGTCTGCTCTTATGCCCCGGGGCATGAGAGCAAATTCGCCAGTGTCTCTGCCTCCTTCCTCTTTTTCCCCAGGCTATGAGAAAAGTGCATTTTCCTCATTTTGAGTATTAAAATTCCCCCACTCTGTGAACTCAGAAGTAGATGTGGAGCCGGCAGATAAGGCAGGGTTTCCGGATTGTGTGCTTAGGAACAGTTGTTTCGATGTGTTTCTTGAGAACAAGACTCTGGGTCAGACAACTTGGGGAGGAATTAGGTTCCGTGGAACAGAGTGCGCAGTGGGCCGCCCTGGTCTGCGGCTGTCGCGGGCGGGATCCTAGTTAGGACTTGGAGGACTTCCTGGGGGACTAGTTACCTGTCAGTGTGACTTCTCTGCGTCTGTAGCACACCGTGAAACGAAAAGCAAGGAGCCTCCCTTCCACCCGGGTTCTGAGTGTGAGAATGTGGCTTGAGCACGGGGGCCCCACTGCCAGACAGGCCAGAGTCCCAGAGAGGTAGCCCCGACTTCAAGAAACACCCCCTTCCTCCCGGGCTTCGTGGATTTTCATGGATCAGGTTGGGCCTGTGACCAGCTCTCTGGATGGACCAGAAAGCGGGGCAGCTGCAATCACGCTCTTATGAAGTGAGAAGGGGGTTCTCTGTGCCCCGACCTGGGTCCAGAAACGATCAGCTGTTCCACCACCACCATCCCACTGAAGGCCCTGAGACAGCAGGACTTGTCTGTCCGAGAAAATATACGTGTCCGTCGGAACGCTACCTCAGAAGGCGTGTCTTGGTTTCCATTCCCTTTGGTTTAAAGCAAATCTATCTCTTTTGAACCTACTCGGTGAGCATTGTGGAATTGTGTCGTCCCGTTGACTTGCATGTGTGAATTTGGGTTATGGTGGAATTCACTGTCAAGTCTGAAAACGTAATACCGAACATCATCATTCAGATGAAAAATTAAATTGTTAGAATTCTGCCCCTGTCTCTGATGCTTCCACTGTTAGTTCTTCGGGTGGAGTGTTAGGTGGTTTTGCTGAGGTAGTTATGCGATTGGTTGTGGTTGAGTTCCCTGCTGTACAGGTGATGGTAGGCTTACTGTCCAGTTTGAACTGAGCTCTAGAACTTGTCTGAGTTTCTTTCTTTTAGGGGGGTTGTGTGTACCTGACTTGTCTGCCTTACATCTTTGTATAACTAACAACAGTGAGGAGTCAGTGTCAATTCCTTCGTGTTTCCTTGAAAAATTTATCCTCAGGCGATTATTATGTCATTTGGGGTAATATACTAACTAATGTTTTTATTACGTAACATACGTGTGTATATATATTATATCACAAAAAAAATTCAATCATGAGGGATTGAGCTCTTTTCCGCTCTCTTCCCCCAAGTTTTAAAATTCAGATTTAAAAACTTCTGGTGCAGGGGTAGCCTCAGAAAGCAGTCAGCTCCCAGGCCTTCTCTTTTTGACTACTTGTGTTTCGATAACCGTTACCTCTGTTAGGACAGAGCCAGGCTGCTCTGTCCCCTCCCTGGCAAGCACTGCGAGGTGCTGGGCTTTCGCTTTCTGGACTGTCATCCCTCCCAGCTCAGCCGGCAGGCATGGCAGGCTGACCACGGCCTTTCTCATTGGCCTGACTTCGATTCTCAGCCAGCTTTGCTTCATTCAGCAAAGTCATTTTCCCCGGTTCTTTGTGGGTTTTTTTTTAAAGGGCCGTGTAATTAGGTTTTAATTCTGTTTTGGAGTGCAGAAGATTTCAGGTTTGATTATTCTCGTCCATTTAACATTGACTCTGTTCTATCATCTCACACTTTTTCATCTAATCATTTAAGTAACTTTAATCATTTTTTTTCTTGTTAGTTAGAACCTGGCCCTTTAGATGAAACCCAGATTGCTACTATATTAAGAGAAATACTGAAAGGACTTGATTATTTGCATTCGGAGAAGAAAATTCATAGAGATATTAAAGGTGAGAAAACATCTTGTTTATATTTCTTTGAAATACCCAAGGCGAGGAAGGAGTGTTAGCTGTAGAGTTTTAACTGTGCTTCTCTTCTCAAGGGAAGTTGCCCTGTGGGTATGCCTTCGACATGCCTGGGTAGGTGGGCCGGGCCATGAGGGGGTCTCACCAGAAGCACAGCCCTGGTCCCTGTTCTTGTCGAGCGCGTGATGGTGCAGGGGCACACGTGTGCCTCTTCCCAAATGGTAGCGGGCGGAACTCTCCAGCAGATGACGGCAGGAGACGTCTTTGGTTCTATTTTACAGCTGCCAACGTCCTGCTCTCTGAACATGGAGAGGTGAAGCTGGCGGATTTTGGAGTGGCGGGCCAGCTGACAGACACCCAGATAAAGAGAAACACCTTCGTGGGCACCCCTTTCTGGATGGCGCCAGAAGTCATCAAGCAGTCGGCCTACGACTCAAAGGTGAGGGCGGCGCCTTGGCTGTGGCCAGAGGAGCCTGAGGAGTGGGGGAGGGCAGAGGGCCTTGGACAGAACTCTGAACACTATTTAGGGGTCGAGGGCAGAAAGGATCCCACAGGAGAAATGGAGAGTCCACAGAACTGGAAGGCCAGCACCTGGGCAGAAGAGCGCTCTCCGGGCTGCTGCACACCCTCCTGTCCTCTCATTTAGATGCCCCCCGTGCTGGGATCATGTCCTCGGAGGCTCCTTAGCAACAAGAGGCAAAACCGTGATTCCCTTTTCCAGCCTCCTTTACCCGTCATGTGATGCACTCTCCCAGTTTTTCCTGTCTTCTTTCTTCCCCGTTGCCCTTCAACTTTCTAAAACTGTTTAATATAGACTCAAAAAGCCCAGAACCCCTGCCTCCTAGACCTCATTTCACTCTCACGTCCCACACCGACTCTGTGTCGGTCGCCTGAATGCAGTGAGATCTCCACATGGGCCACAGAGAATAGGCTTCTCTAAACCGGTATTTCTAGGCAAACAAATATTTGACTCAGATACACTGACATGCCAAACACCATTTCTTCTCTTTAAGTGGAACTCTTCTCAGTACCTGGCAGATCCCCACCTTGTGAAGCATTGCACATGGAGTGTAAGGGTAGCTTTTCCTGGGGACGTAAGCTCGGTGTGGTGAGCTGTTGTGTTGGTGCTGGAAGTTGCTGGGGTGCGTGTCCATCGCGACAGAGGTGGACCTGGCCCTCTCACTGTTGAGTTGTAATGGTGGCCGTGACTCCCATAGGCGTCCTCGTGGCCTTGGTAGCCAATGGCCAATAAGTGACGATTAGGTTTTCAACCCTCAAGATAGCAGAGCTGTCTCGTCCCTGGTGTGTCTGTTGCCTGTGAGCGCCTTGGCCCTGGGCTGGGTTTACCTCCATAGCTACTTCTGATCTCAGCAGCAGCTTTTGCTGTTGTCCCTTTTCCTGGGGTCGTATCGTCTGAAGACTCAACAGGAACTTAGGTGTTCGGTTCATTCTCTTTTTTTTAAGCTGAGGCCCACTTATCAAAGTTCTCAGGTCTAGATTTTGGCAGGGCTGGGGCTGGAATCCAAGTTTCTTAACTCATCTGATTACACCCCACTGATGCTTCTCTTCTTTTCCTTTCTGGTCAGTGAGCTGGTCAGCCGTGGCCCCTGTGTCTCAGGATTCAGGTCTTCCCTTTTCAGTGTTACTCACCACTGCTCACCTTACACTTCCTCAAGAATTGTCCGGGCTGCCTGAGACCTTTCTTCCTGGGCAGGACGTTTCCCCACCTTTCTTCCTGGGCAGGGCCGTCCCTGGGTGTTTGCTGAAGGTGGCCTCTGCACTGTAGCGATCCCATGGCATCGTGAAGCTTTGTCACCTTTTCCCTGGAGCTGTCGAGATCAAAATGCTCTTGTGTGATCAGTAGATGCTGCGGTGTTTTTTTAGGCAGATTGAAAGACACTGTCGCAAACTTACAGGGAATGGCACGCTTGGCTGGGGAGCTTAAGAAAGCGTGTCGCATTTCGTGCAAACCCTTTCCTCCCTTACCTTTTACTCTGGCTTATGGCAAAAGCCAGTTCTTTCGTTTGCTTGGATCAGACCCAACAACTCTTAGCTGGAACTCATTGTGAAGATGTTTGTGAAATTCTCTTCCCAGGTTTGTTGACGCAGGAGGTGTGGGAAGTGCAGATAAGGTTCAGGGCCCGAGTCCTGAGGTTTGTCAGGAAAGGCTGCCAGAGGCTGGGGCCTGAGGGTGGGGGGATGTGCCCCTGGACTGGCAGCTCTTGTCTGGAGCAGTGCCTGACAAAAGACCTGTTTCCAGTGACTGCCCCTGTCTGAGGCTCGTCTGGCAGGGCGGTTAGGCTCTTTGACGGGCACCTCTGCTCTCCTGATACACAGACTCGGCTTCTTTCCAGTCCCCACTTCTGTCCTTGCATGTATGTCTAGCCAGTTTCCCCACTAGTCTCTGCATAACAGCTCAAGAGCTTGCAGCCCCCGGGTCCCTGGGGAAGCAGGGTGCTCTCAGCAGTTTCATGTTGGGGCACACGTGCTGATTCTCAAAGGCAGGTGGGGTTGGCGTGAGGATGGACTGTACCTGCCTCACCAGCATCCTCATGTCCCTGAACTAAGGGGGGTGTTGGCCTTAAGTCTCGTGTGTACGTCTAGAGCCCTGCTTGACACAGTCATCTCTGGGACCAGTACATTGGGCCCCTTGTCATTTGCCAGGGCTGATGATGCCGACCTCAGCCCTTGGTCTGAGCACAGCATGTCTAAGTCGTGTTGGCCCATATGCCTTAAGAGGCATATTATTTTTAAGGTGACTTGGGGTGGCTTAGTGTAAGGAGTCCCCAGACTGTGGAGATGGGGCCACAGGAGTGAGCTCTGCTCTGCCCCCGGGAAGCCTGTGGGATCAACGCTGGAGCCGGCGTCTTCGGCAGAGAACCTCCATCTTTTCCCCCTTCCTTTGTAAGGATATTAGGATGGTGTGTTAGTGGATGGATTGGAGACTTGGGTGAGAACCTTGTCCCCTTCTCTGTACTCATCCCTCCTGTCCTTGCCGCAGCTGAGCCCAGCGCTGTGCTGAAGATTTACGTCTTCAGTGAGTGAGTGTGACACTGCATGTCGGGCGCCCTGACAGGGAACGGGGTGCAGGGGTGCTGAGAGGAGGTCGGAGTGATCTGGGGAGGGCTCCACAGACGCAGGCTTTTCAGCCCTTCAGGGACGAGGGAAGGACGTTCAGGCCAGGCCCACTGGGGGAGAGGAGAGCCGTTGGCGCTGGAATTGTAGGTTGAGGAGAGGAACGCGGTAGACTTCCTGTTAACGACTCCCGTAGCGGCCGAGGGGCCAGCGTCAGTATTCTCCTGTAAATAACCTTCCCTTTTTTTGGTCTCAAAAGCAGCACATAATCTTTAATCTGGAAAGTACCGGAAAAAATGAGATGAAAAGAAAAGCATCTGTAGGCCTAGTACCCAAGCACAAGCTAAGTTATTTTGGTGTCGAGTCATGTCTGAAATAACTGTTTGCAGTCTAACCATGGTGAAAGATGGAAACAGTGATGTGTTGATGGAAAAAAAAAAGATGAGTGGAAACACAGTGGGATTGGCTGTCAGTTGGAATCTGAAAGGCTAGCCTGTCCACTGGCACGTGACTGGCCCTCCTTTCCCGATGCCAGCCCATGGACTCCCCTGGTCCGTCTTCAGGACCAGGAATTACCCACCTCCTGGCTAATGCGCCCTGGAGGTGGGGGAAGGATGTGAGTGGGAAAAGCATCCAGCTTGGGGACTCATGACAGGTTTTCTCCTAGCATGAAGTGATGGTTGGGCCGTGTATTGCTATGGAATTGCTCATAAATGGTTTTATACCTCTGGATGCCACTTACTAATGTGTTCCTAAATATTGCCTCTAATTAAGCAAATAGTTTCTATTAAATCCATGAGCTATGTTTTTGACTAGTTATAACTGTTAGTTGGGGTTCTCCATGGTTTTTTCCCTCTTCCTCGGTTTTTTTTTTGGCTGTCAGTTGGAATCTGAAAGGCTAGCCTGTCCACTGGCACGTGACTGGCCCTCCTTTCCCGATGCCAGCCCATGGACTCCCCTGGTCCGTCTTCAGGACCAGGAATTACCCACCTCCTGGCTAATGCGCCCTGGAGGTGGGGGAAGGATGTGAGTGGGAAAAGCATCCAGCTTGGGGACTCATGACAGGTTTTCTCCTAGCATGAAGTGATGGTTGGGCCGTGTATTGCTATGGAATTGCTCATAAATGGTTTTATACCTCTGGATGCCACTTACTAATGTGTTCCTAAATATTGCCTCTAATTAAGCAAATAGTTTCTATTAAATCCATGAGCTATGTTTTTGACTAGTTATAACTGTTAGTTGGGGTTCTCCATGGTTTTTTCCCTCTTCCCTTTTTTGTTTTTTTTTTTTTTTTTTTTTTTTTTTTTGGCCACGCTGCGCAGCATGCAGGATCTTAGTTCCCCGACCAGGGATTGAACCCATGCTCCCTGCAGTGGAAGCGCAGATTCTTAACCACTGGACCGCCAGGGAAGTCCCCCTCTTGTGGTTCTTTATACGATATTTGGTATACATGAATTTTTTATGCCACTTAAATTGTATTTTGACTGCAGAGATGTAGCCAGCGTACTTTTACTTAACTTGGTATTGCAAGGATTTGGAGAGTTGTTGTATACTGGTAGCACCCCACTCGCATCCCCTCACCCCTCTTGCTCATCGGTAGCAGATGATTCTGTGTTGTCACTTTTAGGGGAATTCTATACAGAACTAACCACATACGGAGAAAAAAAAATCTGTTCACAAAGAAAAATATCTGCAGTTCAGAGCACCTGCCTTTGTAACTTTGGACTTAGGCTCATTACTGAAAACCTCTGTTTGTTTTCTCTTAGTAGCTAAATTTCCTATCTTTCCCACATGGTGGTAAAACAGCTCTCTTCTTACACCTCAATTTTAATTGCTTTGGAAAATGACTGACCTTTCCCACATACCTTTTATTTTAAAATCCAGACACATGTTCTAAATCTGATGCCATATTTCGTAGATACAGTGATAGAGAATCGTAAGTACAATTGAGTTTGTGTATCAACATCGTTGTTGAGTACTTGGTACTTTAGTAAGTTAATGTGCCATAGCAATGTAATCATTCTTCTAAGGTTTAGCATAAGTAATGCTGCTATTGAATATTTTGGGCAGCCTTTACCATTTTCTAAATATAAAATTTATTTAGGGTAGATTCCTAGAAGTGGAATTAATTGGTTTCAACGAGTGTGGATATTTTTATGGTTTTTGCTGCATAATGCCGAATCGCTTGCCATTTATTCAAGTGCCAGTCAAGGTTTCCAAATTAGTCAGCAGGATGTTAGATGTCTACAGAGGGAGGCTGCAGTCAGGAAGACCTCTCGGGAGCCCCCCACAGGAGTCCCAGGGACAGAGGACAGCTCTGCACTAAGCCAGGGGCAGGAAGGGGACCCAGGGCACCGAGAGGTCAAGAGTGGCACACCTGGCACCTGGTTGATTTAGGAGGATCCAAAGAGAAGTTCAGGGGGCGGGCCGGGCCGAGGCTCGGGCTCCTGGCCTGGCTGCCTGGGGGAGTGACACATGTTTTGTCTTGATGTGGCTCTACTGGTGACCCTCCCAGGGGAAGAAAGTGAGAGCAGTGCCTGTGCCTCTTCTCTGAAGACCTCGGAGGCGCGTTATGGGTGGGGCTGGGAAGGCTGTTACATCAGTCGACTTCAGTTGGTCTGTATTGTCAGACAGGAAGCAGGTGCAGGCCCTTGAATTCTTGCTGCCTGTCAGTTGTCCTGCCCGGAGCCTGATAGCCAGCCCTCAGGTCTCTGAAGGAAACGAGCACAGGCTCATTTCCCGTGATAGGCTGCTAGCAGACACCGTCATTGGCTGGGCTTTCCAGAAACAGAGTGTATTTAAGTGATTACGGGATGCTGGGGGGTCTGGAGGTGCATCCAGCAGGGATCATCTCTATCTACGTGGCCATAAGCCAGATTGTTGTCGAGTGGCAGGCTTAGCAAACAATAGCAGTTGAATGAAATCCAAGAGAGGCAGGCAGCTGTGGAGTTGCACAGACTTGAGAAAGGAACCGCTACCGTGTAGGAGTCCTGTACTCGTCATTTTTGCCTCTGTCCTTGCAACTCGCCCTTTCTCCTTGTACCTGTGCCCTTGCTTCTGTCCTCCTGTGGCCGCCATGGTTACAGATGCTCACTCACTACACCCAGCTTCCTCCTCCTGGGGGTCGGACCCTGGAACACATCACACTTCTGCTGATTTTTAAAGTAGTGCACGTGTAAAAGAAAGCAGAGGAAAGGAAGGTAGGAACATTACTCCCGATACTGGATCTTCCAGATTCATCCCTTTAGTACAAAGTGAGTGCAAAGAGTTTACAACAAGGCTTGCTGTCTGTTATTCCCACCTTCACTGGAACAGAAGGAATAGGAGGTGTGGTGGGCATCGTCCCCACCCACCGCTGCCCAGGGGAGATTGTTGCTAGGACTTCTCGTACGTCCTAGGATTGTGGGAACGTGGCAGGTGAGTCCTCTCTAGGTTGTTAAAGGTTGGGAACGTCTGGGTCCTAGGGTGACCTGCTCAGCGTTCCAGCCTTTCTGTTTCCCTGCCGTGGAGTTGGGAGTGAGGCATGTGTTAGGTTCTGATGTAATTGCCTGGAAGTAGGATGGGTTTGCGGTGCTGTGACGGGGGCAGGGAGGTCGTGTAGGCCGAGTGCAGGAGGCCGTGCCCCTCGCCCCGTTCTTTGCCTGCCTGTGGGGTCCCGCTTCATTTTCAGCTTCTGTCTTCTTTGCTGTAGCTTGGTTTCGGCTTGTGAGAAAGCCTGCCAACCAGAGCGCTTCTCATTCCCAGCACATGGTCAGGGAACCCATTCATCTCTGCACTGAGCAGGTGTGGCCACAGCCTGGGCTGGGCAGGAGGGTTGGGCAGCTGGACAGCGGCTGCCCCGCTCGGCGCCTGATTCTTGCCGACAACGAACATGACCAAGGCTCTAGATGTAACTGACCTGTCACTCAACTGGAAGTGAGGAACTGGAAGAACGCACGCATGGCAGCAGGAAGGAGCCAGAGGAATCTGGAATTTGGGGCCTCTTTCTCCCTTAGGTCAGTGGCACTGGGGAGACTGGGAGTGGGCAGTTCTAGATTAGAAGAGTCTCAGCTGACCTACCAGTCAGAGCAACATATGGGCCTTGCTTGGATCCTGATTCAGATAGACCAGACCATGAGAAGACTTGTTTTGAACAGTTGAGAAAATTTAATTAGTACATGATATTGGCTAATTATTGTTAATTTTAGGTGTTGCTGAAAGCCCCTACGTTGGCAAACTGAAGTACTCGGGGGAAAAAGTCGTGACACCTGTGATTTACTTTGAGCTGTAATGGCGCTAAAACAGCCTGTGTGGTGGATTGTTCACTCTTAAACCCTGTGCTGGGCATGTGCGGATGTCTCAGGTTGATGTTCTCTGTGGGGGTATGGGCATCCTCTCTGAGTCCTGGGTGCCACGTGAAGCATCTTGCACGACCACCCTAGCGTTCGTCCCAGTTTACGGAGGAGGGAGCTGGGCCCCACAGGTTGGGTGTTCTGTCTCAGGTCGCAGGACCAGCTGGAGAGCTGGCGTTGAACCCCGTCTGAGGCCCAGCTTCTGAGCATCGCTGGACAGGGTGGTTCGCAAACATGCTTTGGCCCCCGGACACGCCCTCCCCGCTCACCTCGGGTTCCCTGTTCCCTTGACTCAGGGACCTAAATGAGCGTGGGATGCCTCCCACCCCCAGCAGCAAAGGCAAGAGGGGAAATCGTTAGGAGCCGTCTTCCGTGTCGAGGCAGAAGATGTTCTGTGTGTTAGCATTTCTCCTGGGTGTTGCCTATTTTGAAACGATACCAAAGGCTTATCTTTTCTTATTTTGAGTCAAGAATGGGTATCCTTTTCAAAACCTTAGAAGCACGTTGAGATGCTTTTCCTCTGAAGTTCGTCTCTTTGAATGCTTTGCTGTTGCAGGCAGACATCTGGTCCCTGGGCATAACGGCAATCGAGCTTGCCAAGGGGGAGCCTCCGCATTCCGAGCTGCATCCCATGAAGGTTTTATTCCTCATTCCAAAGAACAACCCCCCGACGCTGGAAGGAAACTACAGCAAACCCCTAAAGGAGTTTGTGGAGGCCTGTTTGAATAAGGAGCCGAGCTTCGTGAGTATTTTGAGATCAGAACGGGCGTCTCCTCCTCTGGGGCCTCATTGGTCTGGATACATCTTACTTGGCATTTCTTTAATCACTATTATCAGCTGCCTTCGTGATTTCATTTATTTTTCTTTTTCTAAATGGGTGTGATTAATTGCTTTGAATTGCAAATTTGTTTTTTATTGTTATTTTATCTTGTAAGGATGAAAAATCTACTTATTTTCTTTCAGATTTTCTAGTATCTCATACCTCATTGAGCTTGAAGACTGTTCTCCTTAATATTATATGTGGAATCATACATGTTTAATATTTATAGTGGAGGGTCAGGCTATTTAGCCGTTTTGGTAACCGCAAAGTCTGGCCTGAAAAACAATGGCTAAATAGGTATTTACAGTAAATGTTTTGAGTTTCTTCTGGGCATGTGTCAGGAAGGAAAAGAGGAATGAGATAGAAATGTACCCCCACCTTGCTTTCTCCTCTTCCTTCTTACTGTCTCTGCTGTTGAGTTGAGTGGGAGAGCCATGTGGCAGTGATGGCAACATGGCTTTAGCCTAGTTTTCTCTCTGAATTAGGACTTCTTAAAAAAAGTTGTCTGTATATCTGGGGTTGCATGGAGCACCACACATCCTTGTTTTGTTTCTGAGTTTTCCAGCAGGGTTAGCCGAAGGTCAGGCTGAAACTTCTGAACCAACCTCCACCCTCCGCCTTTCCCTTATCTAAAAATATGTGGTTAGTTTTACGAGAGCACCATGCTTTTCTAATATGATACCAGTTTTGGTCATGGAATTCAATGAGGAATGCAACGTTTTCTAAGAACCTCCAGGGGATGCAGAGTACACCACTCATTGGGTGCCGGGCGGGATGCTGTTCTTCGTGTCCGTGGGGCTCGGGACGTTGTTATCAGGAGTTTGTTCCGAGCCCCAAGAAGACACACCCACGTGGCTGCACATCTTCCCATTACAAGCGTGTTTGTGGTGTCGGCTTGCTGGCCCAGTGCACACATCTCCACCCCAACCTCTAGCCCAGACGCCCTGAGGAGAGTATGAGATGCTTGGAATTAGACACTCACATGGACGGGAACTGAGAAATGCCTGAAGTGACCCAGGTTTTTCGCAGGCTTGAGTTTGAGAAGCGTGCCTGGCTCTTGTTTAGGAGGTTTTAGTAATTCACAGCAAGTGGGGACACGGTCTGACTCGCGTGATTTTTGTGTTCCCGCCGGCCGCTCCTATTTGGGCTGCGTGGTTTTCTTGGGAAGCGTACTCCCTATAGTTGGGTTTGCCACTCTCAAGGGCAAAGCGAGTGGCCGAGTTCACTGGCTATGCTGAGCCCAGAGCCTGGATGAAGTCCTCACCCCGATCACAAGGAAAAAGGCAGGCCTGGGAAACCAGCATTTCTGAATTGGGAAGGCTGATGCCTAAGAGAACGTGGGTACCCTTTCAGCGTCCAAGGAACGGGTATCTCCTGGCTTTCTTCCAGTTGGATTTAAATTAACATTTATCTATTGTTTGGGAGGATAGAGCCAAACAGTGAGATAGAAAGTTAACAAGGTGATACAGAACATGTTTTCTCTCTTGCCAGCATTAGCAATGAGGATTGAATGATGATCTGTGAAATGCTCTGCAACATTTTCTTTGTAAATGCATTTTTCTGGGGAGGGGGTTCCTGCTTTCATCGGATGGTTGCCTCCAGAATGTTAAGGACCCCATTAGATACCAGATACCTTGTCCGCACTGTGAACGGGATCCCACCCACAGGAGCCAAATGACATTCTTTGACTCAGCCTTAAAGGAAACAGCTTGAAGTAGGGCTCTGTCTTTATGTATCAGCTTGGTTGCTGGGCGTTTTGAGGCAGAAGTCTGTCCTTTGGGGTGGAGTCGAGTAGAATGTAGAGAGCTTGACCTCATGCTTTTTCGCTTTGCTTTGTTTGGTTGGTTTTCCAGAGACCCGCCGCTAAGGAGTTACTGAAGCACAAGTTCATAATCCGCAACGCAAAGAAAACATCCTACTTGACTGAGCTCATCGACAGGTACAAGAGGTGGAAGGCCGAACAGAGCCACGAAGACTCCAGCTCCGAAGACTCGGACACGTAAGTCCACTCGGCCTGAGTCCTGCGGGACATCCGTGACCGGGGGGCGTGTCCCCAGCCCCAGGCCGTGTCTGAGCCCCATTCCGTACTCGATGTGGGCCTGTTCATTCTCATCTCTTGGTTGGGGTGGGTGTTGGGTTTCCTTTTTCTTTTCTTTTTTAAAAATCCAGGCTGATGGTGCTTCTTGTGTTAGTATGGGACTATATTTGGGAGTCTTTGAGTCTCTTTTCGTTGCCAGTGGAGTTTCTCTGAGTAAAATCTGTGACAGAGCTGTGCGTAAAGAACTAGACCTGGTTTCTTCTTCCTTCATTATACATCCTGCTTTTAAAATGCTACTGATCAGGTGAAATGGCTTTAAATATATTTCTAGAAAGATATAAATGAGGGTATTAGTGATTCTGTGTTGTGTTCTGGTATATGCCTGGCGTTGTGAAAGCTCCGTGCCAGGAAGTTACTATAAACTGGTGTCAAGTTAAGCATCTAGGAAATCCATTAGCTAAAGAGATGAATTAGGTCTGGGAGCCATTTGGGTCTGTAGAGGTGGGGAGAGTGGGACCGACTGCTCTGGCATGAAGGAAGAGGGAAGCCGTGAGGGGGGAGGGTCAGGAGTGGAGGTGTTGCAAGTCGGATCCTCGCCTGCAGCCCCTCACACCTCGGCCAGAAGTTCAAGCTGACCCACGGCCCAGGTCCACGTGCCAGGCCAGTGGCATGAGACCCAGAATATTTTTCAAGGTTCCCACGTGATTCCATTGCAGAGTCAGGGGTGAGAACCACAGACTAGGACGTCGCTGAGGTCTTGATGTTGAGCCGTGAGGGTGGTGGGCATGGGGCTGAAGAGACGGGCGGGGAGAGTCCAGACGTTTACCGTGGGTCTGGGTACCTCAGGTGGGGATGGTCCGGCTTCAGCAGTGTCGCGGGTCCACTGAGAAGACAGCAGTGGGGAAGGGGCTGGTCTGGGGAGGCCAGGGCACGGGAAGCTGGGTTTGATGTGGGACACGTTCGGACGTCCAGGAGGATGTGTCCAGTTTAGAGCAGCGTCGAGATTTGGTGTTGAGGCGGGATATCTAGGCACACAATATGGGTTTAAAGCCACCACTCTGTGAACGGTCACTGGAGCCCTGAGAACCTACCTGCGGAGAAGGGCCAGAGGCCGAGGACCAAATGCTGGGAGACACCAGCGTGAAGGAAGAACCTGTGGGCAAGCCAGGTTGGAGGAAATCTGGGCACAGTGAGGCCCCAGGAGTCCAGGGCCTCTGGAGGAGGGTGAGCGCTGGTAGCATTTGCTGCTGAGCCTGCAGGCAGGATGATAAGGAGGGAACAGCGGCTTCTTGTCCAGAGGCGGGCGGGGGGCAGGGGGCCTCAGCCGGGTAGATTTTGGAGTGAGTGGAAGGTAAGAGACGGAGGTGGGGGTGTGGAGTGTAGGTGACGCCTCCAAGCCCTGTGGCTGAAGGCACGGGGCAGCTCTGAGCAAGCAGGACTGTGCGCTCAGGTGGTGGGATGGAGCCAGTGGAGACTGTTCTCCAGGAGAAGAGACGCGGGAGAGACGGTGTGGGTGTGGCAGCTCTATGGGAACCGCGTTCCCACGGGGTCTCTCTTTGTGAGGTCGGAGGTGGGGTCGGCTTCTGCAGCCCAGGAGGGCCTGGAGAGGAGTGGACAGGACCGGAGGCAGGCATGGAGC
>NW_006794559.1:818537-822959 GCF_000442215.2 Lipotes vexillifer | reverse complement strand
GGGGGGGGGGGTCTCCCCACGCAGCCTCCCCACGGAGCTGGTGGCCCTCACTCACGGGGTCACCTGCATTTCTGTGTTAAGGGAAACGGACACAGATGGCCAAGCATCCGGAGGCAGCGACTCAGGGGACTGGATCTTCACGATCCGGGAGAAAGATCCAAAGAGTCTTGAGAATGGAGCTCTTCAGCCGTCGGATTTAGAAAGAAATAAGGTATGTTTGCTCGTGCAGAGTGAGTAACACTTGGCATCAGTCAGCAGCATTTTTGAGTCACTTTTGTGTGAAGCCTGCTGTTTTCGTGGTCTTTGTGGGCCCTCAGCGCAGCCTGTTGTGGAATTTTGCTGTCAGGGAATTGACAGATCAGGAGACGATGTTCTGTCTGACTCCCCAGCGAGGCCGACCCGCGAGTCTGGACTCTGGTCCGCTCTGCGGTGCTGATTGCTGGCTCTCTGTAGCCCTGCCGCCAGATCAGCATTTCCTGACACTTGCACATACCGGGGTAGTGGGGAGGTGGGTTTAGCGTTTGAAATGACTTTCCAGCTCTCTTGATGAGACTAGGCCTGTGTTGCATATTGGTGTTACTCATCAAGGTACCGTAATTGGGGATTGAGTTTTGTTTAAGGAATCTTAAAAATAAATATATTGCTTTTGGTACCTATGTACTTAATTTTGATGAATTGGTTTTATGCCTGTTTAAGTTAATAAAAAGCTGTAGTTTTAGGATCGTTTTGAAGCACAGTGGTGTAGTTTCTCTGCAGCAAGTGCAGACCAGTGGCTGTCCCCTGGTGACCCTACAAATCCTGCTTTGAGAAGCAGATAGGAGTCACTATGTGTTCAGATAGAGGCTGCAGAAGAAACAAAAGGCAGCACTGTCATAGGACAGCCACTTCCAGCAGCCAGCTCTGATGTGCATGCCATTTCCAGGCCTCATCAGTCAGGTCCTCTCCATACGTGGCTCAGCGGTGCAATTCAGCATCGCCTGTGTCCACGCAGGGTGCCGCTTCCTGGCGCTCTGGTGCCTCTCCACCGGGCATGGTATCTGTAGTCCTCCGTAGTCCAGTGAAAACACAGTAGGACAGTCCTATGCAGATGCTACAGCAGACGTGTATCTGACGTTCACTGAATTATTGCAAATGTGAGTATTAAATATTTCTCATTACTCTTTCCTCCCCACCCCGCCCCCCAAGATGAAAGACATCCCAAAGAGGCCTTTCTCTCAGTGTTTATCTACAATTATTTCTCCACTGTTTGCAGAGGTAAGGTGCCCAGTTGACTTTTGGGGAGGTGCGAGGGGAAGAAGGGGGAGCAGTTGCCCCGTCTGTGGCAGGGCTGCCCATGAACTTTGGGGCATTAGACTGGCTGGCTCTGGGAGGCCAGCTGGGATGGACGGGCCCCTGCCTTCCAGGAACGCCTCTTGCTTTCCCGGGGGCCGTCTTCCATCCAGGCCCTCCTGGGAACTGTCGCTGTGTTGCTGCCAGGAGCGTACACGTGGGATGTCAGCAACCCAGCCCCAGTCCGTATGTTACTGGGGCAATTTTTAACTTCAGTTGTGCTGCTTTCTACAAAATCTAGTTGGGTGCAGCCTAACATCTTTGCCTCGACAGACTTACGTATGGCAATGTGAAAAACAGATTTTTACTTTAAGGAGACATCAGATTCCCTGGGGTCCTCGAGATTCCTGTGGAGCCCCCAGAGTAGTGGCTTCACCCAGCAGGGCCCCTGATTGCTGGTGAGCGGCCACTGCAAACATGGGCCCCTCCCTGTGCCCTTTCAGGGGACCCTGCCCCCTGTAGGTATGTGTATACGTACAACATTTGGAGGTGTTTCAAGGGTGGGTTTTATGAGGGTGAACGTTGTTCATCTGGTTAGGAGCTGATTGGAGGATAAGTTGGAAATAACCCCTTCCTGTCACTTTCTTGTGCCCCTTCCTGGCTCAGGCTGCCTTTAAGGTAATTCAGTGAGTCACCTAGTACCTTCTCTTTGGCTGGTGATCCAGAGCTCTCCAGGGAGGCTGTAGCAGGGGACCTTGGACTTGAGGTGGGTGGCCCAGGGTGGGAAGGAAGTGCCACCCATGGGCGCATCCCTGTCCCCTGCTTGGCCTGAACGCCAGTCGCACGGTGCCTCCCCCTTGGCGGAGCTCCTGGCTGGCCTCAGTCTCCCAGGCCTTCCCCGACCCAGATCTGTCTCACCAGTGTGCCCAAGGGACAGGTTGAAACCACTGAACACTGTGGGTTCAGGTGGAAAAGTGAACAGCAACAGGGCAGGCAGAGGCCCCTCTGTGTCGCTTTTTGCCTGAGGCCTTGGCCTGCGACGCCTGTTGGACCCTGTTTGCTCTTTGTTAGGTTCTTTGGGCAATTGGCCCGTCAGGTTTTCCAGATGCTCCCCTGCTTTCCCGCGACCCTGACTGCATATTACTAGGATAGTTGGGCAACTGGGGAAAAGGGCATAGATTTTCTCATTTGTCTGAAGCTGTCTGTTTCTTATTGGGCACATGAAAAAAAATCCATTCCGAAGGCATTATCCAGAATTAATGAACTAATCCTAAATGTACTAATGTTTTGATTTTGTTCAGCTGCCCTAAAGGTAACCTCCCAGGCGTCTTTTCGTGTATGTTTTTGTTATTAATGTTTGGTGACCTCACGTTCAGAGTGTCCAGTGTGCATTATTTGCATAATACTCCGCAATCTCGCTCCTTAAGTAGCGTCTCCCCATGTTACAAATGAGGACGGTCCCGGGCATCCCTCAGTATGGGCCAGGGGCTCCCTCCAGTGGTGGTGACGGGGCGCTTCCGGCAGCCGCGGGCAGCAGCGGGTGGGGTGGTGGGTGGGGTGGGGGAGTGGGAGGGAGGTCGGGTGGCGGGCGGCCCACTCGGGGCTTGTAAGTCCGGTTGTGTTTAGTCGTTAAGGGGCCGGGGGGTCCCAGATGGACAGAAGCGCCGCCTCCAGGCTGACTGTTGCGGTCGCTGATACAGTGGAACAGGCACAGGCACTCCGGCCTCAGCGCCAGGCCCGTCCTGTCCCTCTGTCTGTCCCTGTAGCTAGGAGGGGAGAAGCCACGGACGTAGAGGGAGCCTGAAGCCGGGGTGGCGGCGTGTGGTCCCAGCAGCCCGAGAAGCTGCTGGAGGCTCTGGGTCGCGCGCCGAGCAGCTCCCCCTCCTCCTGGCGCACCTGGGGCGCATCCCGGAAAGATGGGAGTTGACCTTAAACTGTGGGAGGTGCCTGCAGACACCGGTGTGGGCGCAGAGGTGCCGAGGGGACATCGGCTTCCCAGGGTTTAGGGCTGTTGCCTGTTTACATGAGATGGAGTATTTCGGCAGCACCCTGCCCACGACGGCAGTCTGTCCGCAGGCCTCAGCACCAGCCTAGTAACCGGGGGAGCTCTGCGTGCGTGTGTGGCCCGCACCACAGCTTCGGAGCGCACACCAGAGCCAGGTGGGCGTGAAATGGCTTTGCTGGTGGAAGATTAGGGTTGAAATGGAAAAAGAAAGCAGTGGGAGCAGATGCCACAATCATTCGGAAAAGGCACGCAGAAGCCGGCGTGTTTCCTTCCCGGGGAAGGGTAGAGACTGGGGTGGGGCTCAGGCCCAGCCTGTGCCTGGTGCTCTTAGCCTCCAGGAGGGGAGGGATCCGAGCTGACCCTGTGGCCGGGGCAGTTGGGTCGTGTCGCTCCTTAAACAGACGCCCGTGGCTTCCCGTGCTCCGGTGAGTCACGCCGTTCCCGGCTCTGGCGTTTTCAGTTGAAGGAGAAGAGCCAGGCGTGTGGGGGCGGCCCGCGGTCCATCGAGGAGCTGCGCGGGGCCATCTACCTGGCGGAGGAGGCCTGCCCCGGCATCTCGGACACCATGGTGGCCCAGCTCGTGCAGCGGCTGCAGAGGTGAGTGCCACCCGTGCCTGGTACCTTCCAGGCCGGGGGGCTTGAAGCAGAACTGAGGGAGAGAAAGCTGTTCCCCTGAATTAGAGAAGTCTGTGCGAATGAACCAGGTGAACCCGGACACTTCGGGGAGGGACCACAGAGCTTTGTGGTGGTGGCTCTTGCCGCATAAGCACAGGATGACTTCAGGGTGCTGGTCTGCTCTCCTGGTGCAGCCTCGTGACCAGCCAGAGGAGTGCAGTCCCGAGCCCAGACCCTCCGTTTGGTTTTATGCTTCAAAGCCAGGTGTCCAGAAACACCAGAGATGGGGGCTCGGTGAGTTCCGTGAGACCGGACACATGCGGTCTATGTGAGGGCTGCGCGGGTCCTCGCCTCTGCCTCAGCGCCGGAAACCTCGTTTTGGTGGCCGGGAGCTCCGTCCGCGGCAGCCTGCAGGGGGCACCCTGTCCCCGCCGGCGGCCCTGGTGGCACGGGCTCCAGGGTGAGGAGGAAGCGGGGCTGCGGATCTGTCCCCCCGCCCCCCCCCCCCCCCCCCCCCCCCCCCCCCCCCCCCC
>NW_006794559.1:808964-818467 GCF_000442215.2 Lipotes vexillifer | reverse complement strand
CCCGGCCCGGTCCCTCAAGCTTGTTTGGGGGAGCCTCCCTGTGGAGGAGGTAGGTCGCACAGGTGCAGTCACCTGGGGGTGTTGGAGAGAGCAGAGGTGAACCGTCCAGCAGCTCTATGACCCGAGCTCTCCACACCCCGAACCTTTCTCTCTCCCCGAAACGCCAGGCAGATCAGTGCTTTGAAATTCACCTTCCAGGTGTGTTGTCCAGGAAGCGAGCTTTTTCTAAAGGATGGCTGCTCCTTGATGGGAATTAGGAGCGTCTTAGATCTTTTCTGAGATGTCGGCTGGATGGCGCATGGAGTTTGGGGTGTGTAGGGTCACTTTTGCCACTTGGAAGTGGGGATGAAGGGGCTGCCCGCTGTCCTGTGAAGCGTCCCTCTAAAGTGGGGCATCAGAGAAGACCTCAGGTCTGTTCCGTAGAACTCAGGCTCCCTCATGAAAACATCCCAACTTTCTAACCTGCTCTCACGTTTAGGCTGGAGAATAGACTGTTGACTTGGCTGCCTTCAGCTTTGAGGCAGTTGAAGGACTCCAGTATGCTCTTTGGGTGAAGTTGGTTTTAATAGTGTTATTTCTTAACCCACTGCATCCAAAGTCTTGTTTCGGTATAAAGGCCTTTCACCTTCGTTGTAGGGCTGAGTCTTTGCAGTCAGTGTGTTTCACACTTAAACGGCACATCTCATTGTGAAGTCGGTGCTGGGAGCCACTGTGGCGAGTGTGACCGTACATAACACAGGTGTAACTGCCTGCCGTCTGCATTACGGTTAACATTTTACTTCCCATTCTCTCTGGTTCTCTCTTGTCCTTCTGTCCTTTGTGACGTGGGACTCTCTCTCTCCTCAGCCATCAGATGACCTGCTCCAGGGGCTCCCTGCCTGGTCCCTTTTGGGCTGTCCGAGCTCTTCCCGTGTGTCCGCTGTCCAGAGGCCACCAAAGCACAGTGGCCGTCGCTGACACTTCAGACCCGTTTTGCTCCTGGATGCATTGCTCCAGTGGGTCGCCTCAGAGACGACAAGGACCAGCTTTTGTCCAAAGCATTTTCAAAGGCTTTTGTGTATCCTAGTTTGAGTTAGTGTGTGGATTCTTTTGTGTGGCATCAACTCCTCCCATGACTTGGGCATTTACATCTCTCGAAAAGTGAGTCTCAGGATCCATGGCTAAAGCGTGCTTTCCTAGTCATTTGTTCCCTGGGCGAGTGCTATGTACTTTAAATGCCTTAAAAGAGGAGCTCTAATTTGGAATGTTGGCTACGAGTCCCATTAAACTCGTCCTCAGCCGTCTCCTGTAGCTGGGTGACCACCCCGGTTGTGAGGCTGCTGAGGGAATCTTGGCCACGAAGTGCACCCATCCCCCCTTTTGGTGTTCCAAAGTGAGACGGTGCTGCAGAATGACTGGAAACAGGAGAAAGTGCCCATCCCACCATCATCGTCTTGGGTGCGCTGCCTTCCATTGTTGTATACAAGTCATGAACTTACCCAAGTTTTTAGATACTCTTGGGTGTTCATGTAGGAAAAATTGTGCAAAACTAGACACGTATAATTCTGTGTACACTTCTTAACCTGGGTGTACTTTTCATATTGCTTAAATATTATTATGATTTTTAATCTCTTAGCCCATTCAGCTTGCTTAATTAACCATTTTTCTACTGTTGGACATCAGAATTGTTTCCTAGTTATTGTAATCACAAAAAATTTAACAGTTCTAGGAAGTGGATTACTTGAACAAGCACCAATATTTGTGGCCAAAAAGGGTTTCTTGCACTGATACTCAAATTGGCATGCATATGCATCCTTGGGATCTTAACTGTGTCATTGGGTATGATCGATTTTTCAATTTTTAAAAAATGATTATAAGTGAAGGTGTATCATTTACTACTCTGTTCGTGTCTTTTTTTCTCTCCTGGGAGGCTGAACACATTCTCACTTTTTGTTTATCTGTGAAAAGTTTTTTCTTAATTTTTATGAATTCTTTATGGAATAATTAGCCCATTGATAGTCGCGCCACTTAATTTGTTATAACTTGGGATCGTGTATAAAAACTAGGATTTTGATTATTGCTTGAAGTTTTGCAAATTAATTTGTTTTTAATTTAGGGAAATGACACTGATTTTCTTCTCTTTGTTTTCTCCTAGATACTCTCTAAGTGGCGGAGGAACTTCATCCCGCTGAAATCCCCGTGGCAGTTGGGTTTTGTGTTTTTTCCTTTTTTTCTTCATTCTCTTCCTTTTTAAAAGTCAACGAGAGCCTTTGCTGACTTCGCTGAAGAGGAGCGCCATCGCGGGGGGCCACCCCCCCCCCCACAGCGAGGTCGCCGGTCCAGGGCCTGATGAAGTCTCCAGGTGGGGTGGGGAGGGTCAGCTCCTGCGAGCGAGTATCTTATTTTATTATTCTTGTTTTTAATTCTAACCATAGTGCACATATCAAGGAAAGTGTCTTTAGAAACAAAAATAAACCCTGAAATGTATATTTGGGATTATGATAAGGTGACTGAAGAAATGAAACCTCAGGTATCCTGCTTTACGTTGGTAACTCCCCCTCCCTGGGAGACGGAGAATCGCTCTGGTGGATCAGTGTACAGATTTGTATATAGTGTCATTTTTAAGGAAACCCTTTTGGCGTGCATAGGGATCACTGTGTACACACTGGCCAAGTGCTTCTGTAGATACTGTCAGTGGGGTAAATATTTGACAGGCCGTAACTCGAGTCTATTGCCTTGCCTTTATTACATGTAAATTTTGCATGTGGGATCTTCCCGGACCGGGGCATGAACCCGTGTCCCCTGCATGGGCAGGCGGGCTCTCAACCACTGCGCCACCAGGGAAGCCCTGGGTTTTACTTTGTATTTGCAGGGTTTGCCATTAATAATAATTAACGCCCCTCTTATGGAACACTCCTATATTTGTACCTCAACAAATGCAAATTTTCCTCGTTTGCCCTACGACCCTTTGGTACACTTAGAAGTTGATTTCCTTTTTCATCGATGGTACTATTTCTTAGTGTTTTAAATTGGAACATACCTTGCCTCCTTGAAGCTTTAAATTATTGTTTTAAATTTCTCCCCGATGAAGTGTTCTCGTCTCACTCTCATTCGTGCCCTGCCAGCCCTGCGCCAGCTGTACCGTCCTTCCAGTAGGGTTTTCTGTTGCACCTTGTAGTGAAATCTGCGTATCATCTTTCCCACCTAAACATGTCTGAATGCTTACACAAATAAATTTTATAACACAGATTTTGCATACTCTCCTTGGAACGTGACTCTTGAGAGGGCAGTGCACCTGCTGTGTGTGTGTGTGTGTGTGTGTGTGTGTGTGTGTGTGTGTGTGTGTAGCCTCCTGATGACTCACAGCTGAGTCCCTCCTCAGGAACTTACCTCAGCCCAAATGGAGCTGCCTCGCTTGTGTGTTGGTGTGTGTGTGTGTGTGTGTGTGTGTGTGTGTGTGTGTGTGTGTGTGTGTGTGTGTGTGTGTGGCGCGCTCCGGGAAGAAATGCCCACATTCACGCTGTGGAATGTCCAGGTCAGCTCCCTATGCAACTTTTTAAAATGGTCCTGAGAAGATACGGGTGAATATTGCTGATCTGTAAAACTGCTGTCTTCCCAGGGAACTGGAGGGAAGGTTGTTGGTTTTCTTAAAGGAGCTGGTGTCCGCCAGGTGTCTGTATTTTTCTTAGCTTGTGGCAGCGTCTTGCTTGCCAAGGGGGTTAATAAACTTTGGGTCTCTGGGGTGGGAAATACTTCTTGCAGCCATCCTTGACTGATTTGAGTACGTGTGACATTTTTTTTTATTTGTTGATACAAATCATTGTCATCTCTTGTTGGAGTAGCAGTTCTTGAGGTGGAATACAAAGGTTTCTGGAAGCAGGGAAGTTACTGGGTAAACTTGAGGACGGAAGGTCAGTTATCTGCTGGCCCGGTGGCCTGGATGTTACAGGGAGAGGACAGAGGCCTGAGCTAGAGACGTCTGAGGGGTGGTTATTGTTTTGGTTAATGGAATGGAGCTAGTTTTTAAACTCTTAAAATGGTCGTGATTTTTAAATTAAAAGTAGATTTGGATTAATTTCTATAGGGATATATTTTGGTTAGGGGAAAGAGAACCAAATTGCCATCGTGCAAGTTTGTTACCTTGAACAATAAAAATTGAGAATATTTCATTTTGTGTTTCGGAGAGTATTCTGTATGACGGAGCTGTTTGTTTCCCTGTGTGAGGCATGAGGCAAAGGTCAGTTTTGTCCATTGCTGGAGAAAGAATCAAAGAAATGGAGCCGTGTTCCCCGAGGTGTGCTGCTTGTCTGATCTTGAGAGCGCCAGAGCAGACAGCAGCTTTCTGAACCTGGAGTTCTTCAGACTTGCAAATGGACAGTGGTTTCAGGACTTGACGCTGACTGACCGCCATGTCAAATATGAGTGATGGTTACACTGATTGGCAGACGGGATCCCAGCTAAGTGAGGTGCTGTGAATGGTTAGTAGCTGCTCTGCAGTCACTGGACGGTAACAACACAGCACCGTCTCCCAGGCAAAGCGGCAAATTACTCTATTGAGTTTATTGGAAACATCTTCTGTTGATGAAGCTTCTCGGGGAAGATGTGCCTTGACAGGCTTTTGAAAGTGGGTCACCTCCCCCTACAATATCCCCTGGTTTGTTACTTTCTGTAGACAAAGAAAAATCAGGGCATCTGCTTGAGGCTAGCATTTGTCCACTTCAAGTCCTTTATTAAAAGACCAGGTACCAGGGCTACAAGAGGACCTGCCTCGGGCCTATAAACCGCTGGTGGTATTTAGCCAGACCCGTGAGCTCAGCACTCAAGGTAGATTGACTGCCCCTCGGAAGCCTCTGGATGCTGAACCCCAGCAGTTAGCGGCTTCTCTGCCCACACTGCTGATGGCTGGGCAGCTTCACCCAGAAGCACAGACAGCCTCTTGGAGGTTGGGGACTGTGTCTGGGTGGTTGTCGACACCTTTTTGAAGTGGTCTTTTTCTGCACTGGCTGCACCCATGTGGTCTGGGGGCCTCGGCACTGTCACAGTCGTGTGATTGTCTCGCTGTAACCAAGGGCCACACCTTCCCGATCTGACGGTTTTGTTCTCCAAGTGGTCTTTTGAAGCGTTTAGTTTGAATGCAGCATTTTGTACCTTTCTTTTGGCAAAACATAGGTCTGTTTATGAGCATTTTTATATTTTCTTCCTTAAACGTGGCTTGTGTATTTCTGCTATAAAATATGGCAATAACTGAAGAGTGCTGCAAGGTGTGTTCTTAAGCAGAGGGTCTGTATCATGCAAGGGTCAATAAAGTTCACAGAAATAATTCTTTTTATAATTGTGTCTTGTGTGTAGAGGGGGAGTAGACAACGTTTGTGTCCCCTGCACCTCTGAATTTATATGTTGAGATCCTGAGCCTCAGTGTGATGGCATTAGGAGGTGGGAGCCTTTGGGGATGATTGGGTCATGAGGGTGGAGCCCTCAGGACTGGGATTAGTGCCCTGACTCCACAGCGATCCCTCACCCCTTCCACCACGTGAGGACACAGCGAGAAGGTGGCCATCTGTGAGCCAGGAAGTGGGCCCTCACCACATACTGCATCTGCTGGGACCTTGATCTTGGACTTCCAGCCTCCAAACTGTAAGAAAGATTATTTGTTTATAAGCCACCCAGTTGATGGTATGTTTGTTACAGCAGCCAGAAAGGACTGAGATAGCGGGTATCTCTGAAACTCCATCATCTGTTTCTGGCAGCTTGGGAGTGGTCTGAATCACCTACATGATTTGCACTTAGGTTTTCTTTGAAGTCACAGGGGGACACAGGTGTGAATCATAGCTGGGAGCAGAAGACTGACTTAGGAGACCACACCTTGTCTCCAAGCCTTGTAGAGGTGAGTGACAGGTGTGACTTTTGAAGGGAGAGGCTCATGATTCCGCCATCTCAGCAGCCCAGGGGACTGGAGTCAAAGGCTTCCCAGCCCCCTCCCTGCCCACCTTGCCCTCAGCCCCTTGTCTTCTAGAGCCCCTGATGGTCAGTCTTCCGGAAATGTTCTGCTTTCCCGGTCCCACGTTGGAAGAAGCAGAGAAAATAATCACATACGTATCAAAAATGTTGTTTGTCTTAAGAGAACAGACTCAGCAGCTCATTCACCCCAGCCCACAGTGACCAGCTGACTCCCCGACCCACCTGCCTGAGATTCAGTCAAAGAGAAGAGACGAGGTTGGTTGGTTTGCCTTAAAACTTCAGGATGCTGGATTGTGGCATGAGGTATTTTTATTCCCTTTTGTTAGTACTTAAAACCGTCTGTACAGACCGTAAGGCAAGTGATTCACACACATCTCGAGCTACTCATCGTCCATTTGTACGTTTCCACGAACGCCGGTCACAGCCCCCCCGGTCGGGGTGGCCCTGGGTGTCTTAGGTGAGGGCCCCCAGCTGTGGTGTGGGGCACTGGAAGGGAACCGTGTTGGATGGGTTGCCCCCTCTGGGGGCGGCATCAGGAAAGGGCTTAACAATACCAAGGGACTAGCAGCCACTCGATCCCCATGGAGAATAGGCGAACGGATTTTGACTAGTGGGCCCCAGCACTTACTGGAACCCTGTTCCCTGTGTTGTCCGACTATCAAGGATGTGCAGTGTCATATGTCCATACCCCAGGCCGGGGGGTGGTTTGGCGGGGGGTGGGGGGGACGGGGGGGGTGAGTATAAAAAGGAGAAAAGAATGCGGGGGGTGGGGGGGACGGGGGTGGTGAGTATAAAAAGGAGAAAAGAATGGTTTGTGAAGACAGGCACGATATATATACCACTATTGAGTGTGCACTTCCAAACCACAGTTGCAGTAGGATACAGGTACGATCACAGGAGCCAGGGGACTACGCACTGTGACTCAGAGCTCCTGCATCCACGAGAAGCTCAGACACGCTCCACAACGTAACACAGCACAGACGGCCCTGGTCACTGCCATACAGGTTCTCATGCTTGTGAAACATACAGCAAAACACCACAGCTTACTACCCTCCCATCGGATACACCACTCAGTACACCGATAGTCCAGAGGGCGCACTGGATTTCCGCTTCTCTTAACAGAAAACAACCCGCTATGCTTTGTAAATAGTCATCGCTTAAACAATTTGGTCAACTTGCGCCAAGAAGTAGGTCTGGGAACCAGCGTTTCACTGGAGCCTGCAGCCCCCAGTGGAACACAGGATGCTGCAAACTGCTCATTTATCAAAAAAGTAAATCCTACTAATTTTCTATCATCATAAAAGTAGAAAGAGTGAGAAAAAAAAAAATCTGAAAATGATCTCATTTGCTTAAGACTGCCAAGTGTATCAGAGACAAACAGTGGAAAATCCATTTTGTAAAATACAGCAGCCTCGAAATCAAAATCATAAGTTTATCAATCATCTTTTTAAAAAAAAAAAAAGAGCCCTTGCCCTGTCTTTTGGTTGCATGGATTAGTACTGACTTTAAGGTGCAGTTGCGGAGGGAAAAAATGTCATTCGGCACTCTATCCGTGACAATGTTTTAATACTGGCACAAGCTGACGACAGCCCACCGAGGGCATGACGGCCGAGACGCCACCCGCGTTGAAGGCAGGGGTGCGGTCCAGTTCCGATGAGAAATTAACAGCTGCGAAGACAAGGTTTAAAATGGTTCTGTGGAGACAGATGAGAGTCGCTGTGAAACCATGTATTATTTTGTTTTCCAGACAGACAGGTGTTAATTTTACTAGGCTTCATTAATACAGAAGAAAGAAAATGTCTTCCGGGAAAGTCGCCAATGCTGAAACAATCAACACATGTGTCCCATCCTGCCATCAATACACGTGAGATTCTTTGTGACTCAGAACGTGGGCACGGGAGGCCGAACTGGTGGCACTTCGGATCACCTCCATCCATCTAGGACAAGAAAGTGAAATAACTGTCAGGGGCCACTTTTTATCAGCCCGTGTCTCTGAAATCTGCTTTTCTTGTTTGTTACAGCTACATGACCCCTGGCGGTCGTTACTTAACAAAGCCCCAGCGTGACCTAATACTGCCTGGCGTAGAATCCACTTTTGTAGCAGGAGAGATCTCACATGAGCTCCTAGCTTCCAGGTAAAGGAAAGCGGGGTTAAGGCCTCCTCCAGGTACTCCTGAGGACCACTGACCGGGGCACGCTCATTCTGCAGACGCGCCCGAGGCGGGGCTGCAGCGCACACTGACAGTCTTTCTCAGGACAGTGGGGTGCGGCCCATCCTAGAGCGGGCTGCTGCCGAGCGTCCCCCGCCTGCAACAACACAGCGTCATCTGGTCTACCACGTACCACGTCAGGAGTGCCGGGGCAGGAGACCTGGGGCGGCCCAGCTTCCCACCTTTGTGGAGCTTAGAGGGCTTTAGAGATCCCTAATCCCAGGGCTACGTGCTCCCTGCCACAGCAGTGACGGCATCTCAGTTTTCCAGTCCAGGATCAAATTTGAGGAGTGCTACCCCCCCCCCCACCCCCGGGCTCCCTTTTCAACCAGTGTAGCTTGCTTAGGGCCCCGCTGCTCTGGGATGGATGTCAATGGCGGCTTCGACCCTGGTCTTAAACCACTGTGCTGTTTTCCCATGAACTAAATAACTTCACGTGAGTCTGTGCACGGATGACTGGCCCATTGATCGGAAACCCTCGTGGGTTTTCAGGAGAAGAGTTTCTCCCTCGGGGGGGTGGAGGCAGCTGCCCTGTCTGGTCTGGTGCCCAAGGACCACCCCTTGCCCAGGTGGACCACCCCTTGCCCAGGTGGTGGTTCGGCAGTGACACTGCTTTCAGAGCCTGCCCCAGGATGCGAGGCCCAGGATTTGTACTTGAATATGGTCACAGGGAGAGCCTGGCTCCTTCCCTTCTCGGCTAAAGGAAGACCACTGCCCTGGGTCTTCACACCACGGAGCCAGTCTCATTGGTAAGGTAACTATAAGAGGCACTAGGATTTTTTTTCCCTTCCTTATCTGGTCTTCTCACTTGAAGCTTACTTGGCCTTTTGGCCACGGGAGGAAGCAACTACTTGTAGAGCCATCGACTGGAAAGACACAAGTTAGAGATGGAAGAGTGTACCCCGTGTGGTGTGAACTAGTGTACAGGTTTGGGGCTGATGTGTCCCAGGGAAAGTCACGGTTCCACTGGCTCCTGTGAAAACAGACGTGTACTCGCATTGGGCACACACAGCCCAGGTCTTATGAAGCGCTTTCATTTTAAGCAAGTAGCAGGGTGAGAACAAGCCCCTTCTGCAAGGGAGTCAATGCCCAGGCAGCAAGTAGCTGCTGCTACGAGGCCTCATGCACTTGGGAGTCAATGCCCAGGCAGCTGCTGCTACGGGGCCTCATGCACTTGGGAGAAAGCCCGCTGCTCAGAAGGGCGTCTTTTCTCTGCAGGTGCCGTGTGTGTGGGGGGGGGGGGGGGGGGGGGGGGCAGAGACTAGTCTGCCGATGGAGCTTGCAGCCTGAGTACTGCCCAGAAACTGGAAAAGGACTCTAGAACATGTCAACAAGCCAAGTGTCAAAGGCAGGGAG
>NW_006794559.1:782330-808934 GCF_000442215.2 Lipotes vexillifer | reverse complement strand
GGGGGGGGGGGGGGGGGGGGGGGGGGGGGGGGAGGGTTACCTTTCAAACGTGTACTCGCTCTCAGCCCGGAAATAGTACACGTGGGACTTGAAATGCAGCCTGAACACGTAGTCCTTGTGGAGGTCTTCGGACTCCGAGGGAATGGTGAGCGAGTACCCAAGCAGAGGCAGGCTGGCGAGGGGGTGACTGTCCTGGAAGGGGGCACAGAAGGTGGGAGCAGCCAAGGGTGTGGCACCTGCCCGCAGCAGGCGGTCCGGACTGAGGTCCAGGCCCGGATGCGTCGCGTCTGCCACCGGTGACATCACCCGCGACCCCCTCCCCTCATCCAGCCAGCAGACGCGCAGCCCCTGGGCAAGTGGATAACGGCAGCCTTCGCTTAGAGCTGTAGGGCCACGGCCTTGCCCAGCCTGCTGTGCCCGCCCCCCCTCCGACCCCTGGGCGGCTCAGGGGTCAAGTTGTTCATCCTTCCAGAGGCAAGCTGCCTGCTCCCCGAGGAGGGAGGAGGGAGGGTCCTTCAGGCTCTTCCCCAGCCGCCCCGCTGGGCACATACCTGGTGCGACTTATAGAAGAACAGGCAGAAGTGTGTGAAGACTACCCACAGCTTCTGCCATCCGTTGCTGTTTTTGAATTTCCTCAGCAGGTTCCCAGACAGCTGATTCTATAAGATAAGTCAGCTTGTAAGGGGCCCGGTGGAGAGGCCAGCTCAGCGTCACAGTCCAGTGGGGCCCACCGGCAGGGCCGCGCTCCTGTGAGCAGGCTTCCTGGGGGTGGCTTAAGAAAACGGCCTTGCGCTCTGGGAGGGGGACTAATTTTCCTGTCACCTGGTATGGGCTGAATTCTGTCCCCCAAATGTATCTTGAAATCCTAACCCCCTCCCCCCGCCAGTATCTCAGGATGTGACCTTATTTGGAAATAGGGTCATCAGATGTAGAATTAAGGAGATCGTCCTGGAGTAGAGGCCCGTCTCCACTACTGCTGACATTCTTCTAAAAAGGAGACAGACACAGGGCAGCCCCTGTGACAACAGGCAGGCTCGAGTGATGCGTCTACAAGCCAAAGAACACCCAAGGCTGGTCAGCAACCCACGGCAGCCGGCAGAGGCAAGGCAGCCTCCTCCCACACAGGTTTAGAGGGAGCGTGGCCCTCGTGCCACGTTGATTTCTGGACCTGTGACCTCCAGGATGGTGAGACAGATCTGCCCAGCGCAGCGGATGGTGCTCGTTATGGCATCCGTGGGAAAGGATCCATCACCCTCAACTCTAAGCCGGCAGGAGCCCAGCGCCAGCCAGCAGCTCCCGACTGCCGCCTGGTGGCCCTGGCTGCAACGCTGGATTTCAGCGCGGAGCCTCCAGGCCCCATCCTACGCTGGTGGGAACAGGCATTCCGGGCGTCCTCGTTTAACTCCGGAGCTCCATGGTCTCCTGAGGCCCGCAGGAGCTGCCAGCACTGAGCATCACCGTGAAATCACAGGCAGCCAAGTGGGGACGCCAAGAGCAGAGCCCGTGCATCCTTGCCTTCTCTCCAAAGCCCCTGTGTCACCTCTCCGAGGACCCTAAGAAGCCTCATCTGTGTCCCTGACAAGACAGCAGCTCAGGGCCAGGAAGCCTCGACGAAGAGAGAAATGGATGGATGGTGAATGTAATCACTGCCACTAAATCGTTTACTTCAAAGGGGGGAAACGGGCAAACGCGCCACAATAAAATATACACATACACACACCTGCGTCTACTTCCTTCCATCCCTTTGGGGCTTTTCCAGTAACCTGTATTTAATCCAAGAGGCATTCTTAAGTAAGGCGCCTGTGAGAAGAGTTTAAATGGCTCTGGCTGCGAGTCGCTTGCAGTCTGATGGGGGAGACGGCGTGTTAGGCCGAGAGAACACAGGAAGCAGAGCTGTCCCTGTGGCCACCGCAGACAGTGTGCCATCACTCCTTCTGGCTGCCACTTACCCACTGGCGAAAGGCACAAGGGGAACTGTGGGTTCCAGTAGGTGATGGTGGCAACCAACCAGAGTGGGGATTTGATGCTTGTGCAATAGCACACATGATTACATGCAAGTCTCACTCTGGAGGGAGAGTAGCACATTTTCCTTTCCTTATTTTTATACTGAAATCAAGTAAATTCCTCCAGGCAGAGCCCCAAGAAAACCTTTCTCTTAGATGCATTTACCTTTGGAACAATAGCCAGTCCAACCCACAGTGTGGTTTACACACTTCATTGATAAACCAGGTTCCAGGCCAGCGTTTTTTCCAAGGCAGGTTCATGAGAACACTCTTACCTTCTGCCAGCAGCCTTGAATCCTCCTGGAACATGCCAGGGTATTCGTTCTGAGTAAGTCCTTCTAGCTTTGCCAGCTTAACAGATGAGATGCTTGTTTCCCCCCATCCCCCTGGTCCTCTCCTGTGTGCAGACGGCTGAGTGACACCCTCCTCTCTCCCCAGCCCCCAACGCCTCCCAACTCCAGTCCTACAACACAACTTTGATGGTTTCACCTCTGAACCCTCCGCTGGCCCTATGGCCTACGCAAGGCTTCACACTGGCTGTCCTGGCGTCAGCACCCCGACGTCGACGGTGCCCCCAGACTTTCTGCGGAGGCCAGCTCAATTTCACGCTGCCCCCAAACATCCCCCTCACTCACTTCTACCTGCACGAGCCCTAGAGGAGAGAATCTGGTGCCGGGGACGGTGAGAAAGCAGCACGTCAAGAAGGAGCCACTCCCTCGTCCCCCTTCCCCCAACTCCGGTCATCCAGGGGCATGTGGCACCCACAGGAGCCCACCACGGACACCAGACTGAAGCCACACACCTTGGGGAAGGGGGATCGGGCAAGGAAGGGACATTTACAGAGCGACAGACGCACCAGTTCCACGAGCATCCAAGCTGCATCACTGCCACCTTAAAACCACACTGGCTCAGGGCTCGCTCCCATGGGCTACAACGTTCAGCAAACCTTTCCTCAAAGGGTCAAATACTATTTTAGGCTTTTTGGGCCAAGGGGCAAAATCAAGGATAGTTGTAGTAACCACTCAAAAACGGAAAACCCTGTCCTTTGTTGACGGGCTGTAACCAAGCAGGGGGCGGGCAGGGTTTGGTCTGAGGCCGCAGTGTGCTGACCACTTGGTGTGCTGACCACTCGGCTGACTGACACGTGCGTGCACACACACACGGCACCAGTGCAGGCTGTCACCCTGAAAAGCTGGGCTCGAGGAGCTGTGTCTGGACCGCATTCCTGAATGGCCTGCCTGCCTCCAGGATTAAGGAGGAAGGTTCATGCCTACCAAATTTGCACACCTCCACAGCCCTGACTACACATCGCAAAGGTGAGTATAAAGCGAAGTAAAGAGGATTTCTTCCCCCACGGCCCCGCCCTTCCCCTGGCCTCGCCTGGACAGAAGAGATGTCATCAGGTATTTTTTGCCTCCAGATGGCCACTGCCCCCTCCTTGCTGGAAAGATCCCTGTTCCCTGGAAGAAATCTCCGGTTGGCAAGCTTCGCCAACAGATGCAGTGGAAATGTGATGGGAAGGAGGATGAATGCAGTGAGCCCCTCGGGAAGAGAAAGCTCCACCCCCACCCCCCGCCCCGTGGGACGGATGCAGGAGAGGGAAGGCCAGGCACAGTCGGGGAGCTCCACGCACTGGGACAGCCCCGAGGATGAGGATGTTTTGACAAGGAAGCACGGGTTTTAGAACATTAGCTGTAGCAGGGAAACTCGACAAACGCAGCTCCGTGGAACTGTGAAGGTCAGTTCCAGAAAACAATCTCAGAGAATCCCTATGGACTACCCGTCAGGAAACGTTCGGCTCATCTGAACCAACACACTGTTGGTTCCGAAAGCAAACAAACCGCTCTTCTTGGCCTACAATCTCCTATGTGACATTTTTGGGCCAGGCACACTTATACTTAGGAATTCAGAATTTGTCAGATTTTAGAAAGATAATCCAGTGCCTGTCCTCTATGGCACCCCAGGCAGTGGGGTCTGGGGTTGTAGCCCAGAATCAAACACAGCGATTCTGTAGTATAAAACCGGTCAGGTCAGGTTCTGCTGTTAATGGGGTATGAAGAGAACTTCACGGTTTTAGAGCTTTCTGGGCTTCGCATTTTCTGAAAGGTTAGGGATTATGGACCTGGACTGGAGGACGCTTAGGGAATGAGGTTTGGAGAGTTCTGGAAGGTTCACGGTCGCAATATGGGGAGAGCCCCCATCCCCAAAGCCAGACCTTCGGGACGCTCCGAGAGCCGGCTTCTTGCAGGTTCTTCCATGAAATACACCTACCTGCTGGGGCCCTGGCTGGCACCAGCTTTCCGACCATACCGCCTCCCCGCACCCGATTCCGGGGGCTGCTCCAGGGCGCAGCAAGAACGGCGCCTGGGCGGCCCATCCCGACCTCTTGGCGCGGACACACGAATAAGGGCACGCACAGTCCCCGCCCTGTGGCTAACTCCGCGAGAGGAGAGGGCACAGTCCAGAGAACAAAAGAAAACCATAACTGCACAGGCGGCCTGGGGACGGACAGACGCCAAGGCCGGTGCACCTGCCGGCCCACAGAGCGCGCATGCTCAGAAGGCCGGCGTCCGTGGCCGGACCCCCCGCCGCCGGCCCTACCTCCACGGCCACGCTGAAGTCCACCATGGAGACGCTGGTGTTGCGATGCCAGCACACGTGCACCATGGTGTTGCCGCGGTGCGGGGCCTGGCGCTCCAACGAGGTGCGCGAGGCGCTGAGGTCGTCCTCCGACTCCTGGTCGCCCGCTGCCTCCTCCGGGGACTCTGCGGGGGCAGCAAGAGGCGGCGCTTTCCTCTCTGCTCGCCAGGAGGGCCCCTGTCCCGCCCCCACCCAGGAGCCGAAGGGGATGGGAAGGCTGGGGGTCCCGGGCACCCACCGAGCAGGAAGTCACACTGGCCGCGAGGGCTTGGCCAGGGGCGTCCCACCAGTCAGTCCCTCTGCCAGGGAGCCCCTAACAGTTTTCTCCCCGCCCCTCGCCCCCCAGAGGCTGACAAGCGGCAGTGCTGGCCCAGAGAAGATGCGATTTCTCCGCTTGCTCATTCTCTTAAGGGGTTTTGTTTGTTTTTTTAAACTTTTATAAAAAGTTCCTTGATTTTTAGCTTAAAACACAAACGTAAGGCATCGGTAAGGCAATTTTCAGTGCAACGCTTACTGCTGTCGGGAGGGCTGCTGGCCAGGAACTCGGGGGCGGGGCCGCTGCTCTTCTCGGCCAAGTCAATGGCCATCTGTATGTCCTCCACCCACTTTTCCATCTCGGACCGAGAACTGAAGGAGGACAGATGGGCGTCAGGTATTTCCAGGCCACAGTGGGGAGAAGGGGTACCGAGGTCAAAGGTCAGGCTTCCCGCGTTACCTGGCAGCCACGACGATGGACTGGCGCTGGCCCCGCAGGGTGAGGCAGTGGGGCACGCCCCACTCGTCCTCACTTTCTTCCATCTGTGGGGCGAGTGTTCATAAGTTACTGCCGAGCAGGGGTTGGGATACTCAGTGCATTTTCAAACGTTCACCGAACTGACTACAGCTCGGCGGAACCAAGTCCAAAAAAGTCCCCACCGGGAGGGTGAAAGCAAGGTCAAAATGCATTATATTTTTTCGTCAGAGCCATAAACCTCCCTCTACCCGACCACTGAGGAGAGTGTGGGGATAAGCCACCCTGGTGCACACTGGCGCCCTGTCTGCCTCTGCCCACCAAGGATCACAGGATATAGACACCCGTCCACTGGACATCTCGAGAGAAAGGCTGCTTCCTGGTCTTCACTCCACGTGGACGGTGAGGATGGCCTCTCAGGGCCACGGGGCCAGGCACCGGGCAGTGAAAGGCAAGTAAGTTCACACCACGTAGGCACGGCAGCTTGTCTCTGAACTTGATTCCGGAAGGAATATAGCCGTGCATCCCAGGTGCAGGACAGGGAGTGAGGTCCCGGGGCCCCTCTAGGGGAGCCCTAACAAGGCCCAGGTTTTTCACAGCGCCTGTGATGCTCTCACTTCCTTATCAAGCCCCTCCCCCTGTCACTGGCTCCTGCACCCCGCAGGCAGCCCAGGGGCAGAGGTCCCCATCCCGTGCCCATGGCGCATACTCACGGTCATGCCGTAGAGCGGGAGCTGCCCGTGAACTTTAAACTGATTCGAGGCCGTCAGCCCCCTGCTCGTGTACAGCAAGACGTCATTGAACTAGAAGAACAAGGACAAGCGCGGCTGAGATGAGTGGACTCCGTTTGAAACCAACAAGTACAGAAACTACGTTTTCAGAGTCCGACAGGACAATTCGTGGATCTCAACAACTCCAGTCTGAGCAGCTCTGGCTGCTCCTCCTGTCTCCCAGGTACCCCCTCTGGGGTGGCCGAGGCCCAGCGCTGTGACCCTTGCTGGTTCCATGGGCTCACAAGTCACCGATCACCTTGAACAAACAGCTCTCACCACTTACCAGGAAGAACATGCGCTGCTGGAGCCCCTTCCCGGAGAGCTTGCTGAGGCTGCCCAGGCGGATGAATTCCTGCAGAGAAAACACACCCACGAGCTGCAAAGCCGCGCCAGCGCAGACTCAACGCGATGTGAGATGCTTCCGCCCACTGTGGTCCCTTTCATGCTAAAAATCGTATCAGTCATAGCCACTATTTACTGAATGCCGTGCTGTGCCGCCTCTAAGCTCCTTTCCTTCTGAGCAACCTGCAAGGCAGGGGCTAGCTTTGGCTCCACTACCAGAAAAGCAGCTGGCAGTCGGAGCTCCGCTGGCCTGTGCGGCGCGCTGGTTCACACCCGGACCTACAACTCTACACTTAACCCCCAGGCCCTCAGGGCTTCTGGCTGTGAGGAGGGGACAAGGCCCCTGGATGGATACAAAGTGGCAGCCGGGGACCAGGAAGACAGATACGCCATAGGCGAGAACTGTGCATAGAGGAATTTTCTCCACGACTTAAAATCTGGTTCTCAAAAACTAGAAACTGTGTTTTAGGATGAAAGAGCCAGAAAGGAACTCTCCCTCCCGACTATAAACTTCTGAGGGCACAGACGATTCAGGGGCACTTCAGAAACCCTCCACAAAACTATCACTTAAAAAATTGTGGTAAAATACACATAAAACTTATCCTGCATGACCTTTAGTGCATTCATCAATACCATCTAGGTCCAGAACTTTCCATCACCCAAAAGGAAACCTCATCACCATTAAGCAGTCAGTCCCCATTTCTCACTCCCCGTTTCTGCCTCCCCTAGCACCTGGCAACCACCAATCTGTTTTCTGTCTCTATGGATTTGCCTACTTCATATAAGTCAAACATGTAATATGTAGCTTTTTGTGTCTGGCCTATTTCACTTAGCACAATGTTTTCGAGGTTCGTCCATGCTGTGGCACGTGTCAGAAATTCGTTCCTCTCTGTGGCTGAATATCCCACTGCATGGATGGGGCACACTTTGTTTACCCACTTAGGCTGTTGATGGGTATTTGAGTTGTTTCCCCTTCTGGCTACTCTGAACAGTGCTGCTGTAGACATGCATGTTCAAGTTTTTGTTTGAACACCTATTTTCAATTCTTCTGGGTATAGAGCCAGGAGTGGAATTGCTGGGTCATGAGGAAATGCTATGGTTAACTTACTAAGGAACCGCCAAACTATGTTTCCACAGAGCTGCTTTTAAAACACAGCTGCAAGTTCTTTGACATTCTTCCCACAGAGGCTGGTCTCTGTCCCCTTCCCTTGGATGTGGGTAGACTGGTGACCAATTTGACAGAGTATGGAAGTGATGCTGTGTGACCTCTGAGACCAGGTCATAAAACTACACATAGCCTCTGCTTTGTCCCTGGGAACACTTGCTCTGGGAACCCTAAACTGCACATTAAGCAGTGAGACCACCCTGAACCCACGCTGGGGAGGACCCTCGTGGGCTCTCGGGTGCACGGTCCCAGCTGAGCCCAGCCTCCAGCCGTCTGCCAAGTGTAAGCCTTGCCCCCTCCAGGTCAGCCCATCTGGGACCTCTGTCAATGCCCTACAGAAAGAAGAATCACCTGGCTGAGTCCTGCCCCATTCCCAACTCACAAAACCGTGACATATACTAAAAGGTTGTCTTCAGTCACTAAGTATTGGGGCTGTTTGTTACCTAGTTTTCCTGTGACCTCGGTAGCTAACGAGCCAAGAACAGGGACTCACCCAGTTCATTTGCATTCTATAGACTCTGCACAGCCTGACTCTTGCTTTGGTCCTTTATGAAATGTCAATCAAAGACAATATCTGCTGGCGATTTAACTGACATATTTTGGAGATCAACGAAGTGACACACAACAAATACTTGCTGGTCCATGGGATGGATGCTATCAGACAGCAATGGTACCGTATGAAGAAACGGTGTTTGGGGACTGCTTTCATCACTGAAGGGGATCAGAGAATGAGGAGTGGTGACCCTACTGTGCTGTCACTCCTGTTCCCGGCTCGCATATCCGATGTTGTTATATGTGCGTTTTCTTAACGAATCTTAGGGATGTGGGAAGGGGAAGATGGAGCTTCTGCAGAAGGGCTATGGACTCAGATCACCGTCTCAGGGCTGGAGATGGAAAATGCCTCTTGCCCAGAACTGTTTTTTAATTAAAAAAAAAAAAAAACATGAAATAGGAGAAAAAGAAAAGGCTCCTAATATCCTTAAGCTCAAGCTGCTTCCTACTGGAATGAAATTCACAATATCCAGGCCTCTGAGTTTTATCCAAATGAACCTCCACTATCCTCCTGGAAGAACTCTCAGGCACAGAACTCTTAGGGACAGAAAACACA
Source organism: Lipotes vexillifer (assembly GCF_000442215.2). Classification (NCBI taxonomy): domain Eukaryota; kingdom Metazoa; phylum Chordata; class Mammalia; order Artiodactyla; family Lipotidae; genus Lipotes; species Lipotes vexillifer. The sequence goes on along the minus strand of NW_006794559.1, from coordinate 800,173 downwards.
CCCTGGGGGCCTGGCTCAGGCCAGAGTGTGCTGGGGCCTTTTGCCTCAGGGGCGGGGGTGGGGGTGGGGTGGGAATCCTGCCTTCCAGGACATGACCTCATCTCAGCCTGACCCTAGCGGGAGGGCAGCAGGATTATGCCCGAAAGCTGGGTGAGGAATTAGACCGCAGGGAGCTGGAACGTGAGCCGCTCACCTTTAAATCTCAATTTTTCAAATTCCACCAGTAGATAAATCTGTCAGAGCCTTCTTTCCACTCATCAGGTTATTTGATAATTTAAAATTAAAAAAACAAACAAACAAAAAACCAGGGTACTTCCCTGGTGGTCCAGTGGTTAACACTTTTCCTTCCAATGCAGGGAGTGTGGGTTCGATCCCTGGTCGGGGAGCTAAGATCCCACATGCCTCATGGCCAAAAAAACCAAAAACATAAAACAGAAGTGATATTGTAACAAATTCAATAAAGACTTAAAAAACAAAAAAGAAAATCAATTAGCCTCCGTGTGTGGAACAGCTCATCTTAGAACTCGCCCCTCTGAGGGTCTTAGATCCCTCCTTCCCATGTCAGTCAGGGCTGACTTTGAAACAGTGAGTGGCCGTGAAGCAGGCAGATGAACATAAGAATATGCAGATAAGGCGAGTCTGCAGTGTGTAACCAGCACCCCTCAGCTTCCTCAATAATAATGACCTTCTTTTATTTAGCACGTGGTGCGAGCCTGACGTGTGCTGGGTGCTTATATTAGCTGCATATGTGAGCCTGTAGGTTCATCCCCAGTTTTCAGATAAGAAAACTGGGGAGCAAAATGAGTAAGGAACTTGCCCAGATCACCTGGTCAGTTGGTGGGTGAGAGCGCCCGTATCTGATGAAAAGCTTCTGGTGCCTTCTACAATGCTGTGCTGTGTACTCAATGACATTATAATAAGCATAAACTTAGTCTCTTCAGATAAGTGTAGGTGGGGGAAGAGGAAGATAATTCGTATTTATTGTGTTGGTTTTGCACATTAAATCTCATTTGATCCGTATCACCTACAACGGAGAAGGTATGACCCCCACGTTAACAGAAGGGAAGGAACGTTCCAGTAAGTGAGCCATCCCAATTCTGGTGGAGCCAGAAATTGAACCCGGGCCACCTACTCCAATCCACTGCTCTTTTCATAGCACCGTGGAAACTCTTCCTCAAAATGAGTTCCTTACAAATGCTCTGTTTGCCATGTAGCCTGATATGCTAAATATTTTATGACATCCAAAGTTTAGAGAAAATTACATTGATTCCACAAGGCTTTAAAGGCTTCTGCATGGATGGGTAAATGTGATTGTCATGTACTGAGTCCCGGCAGAATTTTCTCACCAGCAGAGCTGAAGTAAATCCCAGCTTTAATTTCCACCCAGCACTTACCACATAACTCTTCTGACAACATTTTATAACTGGTATTCTGGTCAGCTTTGTAATTAGGATTCCCAACAGAAAGACCCAAATACCCAAAAGATGAGGGATCTTCCCTTTTCTTCTCTGAGTTACACAGATTTAAAGTTTCCAGGGAGGCTACCTGTCAGATAAAACTAGAAGCCCCTGACACACGGGATACTTGTTTGCAGATTAAGGCAGATCAAAGAGGCTAAAATGCCCTTCTGAACCTGGATGAGGTTCAAGATAGGGGACTAGTGGAAAAAATTCCCACAGAGAGATTTGGCGAGGCACAGCGACTGCCTAGTATTAATTCCTGGTTAATGACTGCTTCCTAGGAAGAGAATTGGAAAAAGGCAGGCTACCCTGTATTTTTAAAATGCCCACTGGCGTGGAGAGAGAGTATTTGGATAGCGAGGCCCTATTTTATTGTGAATGACCTACACGTCATGCACGTGGGGAAGACAAGGTTAATAGCATAAGTGAATTTGCATCCCTCCCAGAATCATGTTCTGGCTAAAATGTTATTTTAATTCCAAATTCAAATTACATTATGCAAATTGCATCTTTTTTTGAGGGGGGGCACAACACATGGCATGTGGGATCTCAGTTCTCCAACCAGGGATCGAACCTGTGCCCCCTGCAGTGAAAGCACAGTCTTAACCACTGGACCACCAGGGAAGTCCCTGTAAATTGCATCTTAAAAAAAATACTTTTCTTACATGGGAATTTATTGCCTGCTTTCGTGCACTAGCTTTTTCTCTGCTTTCTATCGCCATTTCACCCAATTCTTAAAAAAATTTTTTTTTATCTTCCATTTTTACTTATCTAAATTAAAAAAAATAAAATAAGCAATCTCAAATCTGCTCAGAATATGGTGGGGAAAAAGTAAATGAATGGATCAACCAGTAAGGAGAAAAAGCGGCATATGCGGTGGAAGGATTGATTGATTGATCTCCTTCTAACACAAAATTTTTGAATTGACACCGTAATGTTCAAGGCATTTTCCCAATTGTCCCCCAGGGGGGAAGGAAGCCACTTCAGAAGGAGGATATTTTAACTTGGGAGTGTCCATATTCAAAAGGTTCAAATGTAAGTCATTTAAATGTTGTCTTTCTGGCTTTACCTCCAAAGCATACAGAGAGCACAGCTGCTTACCCTTCCTGGAATCACAAGATTGTCAACGCCAATCAAATCTTTCTTGAGTTCATGAAGCTTCTGGAAATTCTCCATCTTGATCATCGTACCGTGAAGCTGGGCCACCATTTCCGTGATCTCTGCCAAAGCAGCTAAGGAAGGAAACGGACACAAAAGCTGCAGCATTAATGGCAGACGTGGGTCATTTTTTTCCCCCAATATCTTTAAGATCAGTTCTCCAGGGTAATATCCTCCTGTAGCTGAACTATGACGAAGCCATCCTTCTAGGGAAAACACTGCTAATTCTCAATAATAAAAATTGAGTGATTTACTTTATGTATCGACTGGCTTTGCTTTAGTTTCCCCAAAGCCATCTTGAAAATATCAATGCCCCCTTCAAGCTTGGTGGTGTACAGCTGTCCTTCAGTTAGAATCACTTGTTGGCATAAAGGGGCAGCAGCAAGGGAATAAGAGTGCCTGGAATTCTGTCCCAGGGGCAGAGATTTCCCTCCCTTCCCTGTTACCGGGAAAGTACAGAGCAGAGAGGGCACAGAAAAGCCGTAGAAAAATCTAGGGCAAAGGAGGGATCTTTCTGGCAAAGGGTCTAGCTGGTAGTGCAACACTTTTGGGTAACGAACATTCCAACACACCCCGGTTCTTCCTTCTGCAGACATTTATAGTGTTTATAAAATGGTTGCAAAGAACAGCTGCAAACTAAATTTTCCAATGTGGGCACATCTCCCCTATACTGACGGGCATCCGATAAGGAAAAGGAGCTGGTGCCCTGTTACCACGGGTTTGGGTGGCAGACACATCCATAGTAGCTGAGCATTTTGGTCTGTTTGTCAAGGGAAAGCACGAAACATTTGTCCACTGAACTTCGATCTTCAGGACAGTAAACACCGCCTCCCCCCTCCCCCAGCACCTCAACTGTGGCCGGAAGCATTTCTTGTTTTTGGCTGTCTCCCTGGGGATGCAAACGAAATGCTTCCTGGCTTCTTATCACAGAATGCTTCTTGTCTCAGCCATAGTGACAAACCCAGAGCTTGCCCTGTCTTTAGACATGACCAGCCGATTCAGTCCAACAAACAATTCCCGGGCACTGAATGTTTAGTGCGGTGGGCGTGCGGAAGATCTAAGAGGAAAACGGATGGCAGCCTGGCCCCAGACGCATTCTAGAACAGCTCTTGGCTCTCCGCATCCCTCACGTTCAGGAAATCTACGTTCAGATATTCCTCGATTTGCCCAGTCTTTCTACAATGATGCCACCTTATGTTTTCAGCTAGGGAACAGACATGTTTGCCATTTAATTGTGAAGAACAGACTTTTCTCAATGGAGACTGTTTAGCATAATAGTAAAACGCAAAACTAGGCAAGTTGGCCTGAGAATAGCACGTGCAAAACTCGAGATGTCCCTCTCTCCCTTGCCCTCGCGGGTAAGAGATCTACGCAGGTCTGAGTCCTGGGAGCTGGGAAGGGCCCTAGGTCATCTCATCCAGGCACAGCCAGTCGGGACTGCCAATACGGCAGGACAAGGCAGATGGGGGGGGGAGGGGCCACCCAGCCTTGAGGGTGAGGTACAGATTAAGCCTTAAAAGAGGACTGTGCCAGGGAAAGGACCAGGAGGTGCTGGCAAGGAGTCCCAGCAGAAGGAACAGAATATACTAAGGCACAAGGCAGGGGGCAGCACGGTCTGTTTCAAAGACTGCCATCTAAAGCAAGCCAAAACCACGCCATGAGCCATTTCTGTTGCCCTAACATGAATTGTCAATGTCTTAACTACTCTGACAAATCTTTTCTTTGGTTGTCTTTCTAAAAACTAAGATTAAGTTTATAATACTTTAGGCAAGAGACACTGGTCTTGACATACTAACGGGTGTGCGAATTCATGTTATCTGTCAAGAACCACCTGCGGAGGGTACATTCTGTGCATGGACTGGCTGCAGAGTGCAGGGGACCCAGCAACAGGCCTCAGGGCCTGGCCCCCAAGGGGCTGTAGGTCCAAGCCAGGGAGCGTGGACAGTAACAGACCACATACAACGCGAGGCAGAGGACACAGGTTCAAAAAGACGATGCGTGGCCCAGTGGGAAAATCATGGTCTGGAATGCCAGCTCTGCTCTTTTGCCAGCTGAGTGACACTCACAAGTCCTTCACCCACTCTGAGCCTCAGTATTCTTATCTATAAAATGGGATAACAATAGTTCTCTCATGGGGTTGTTAAAGGATTAAAGGTGTTAGCCTAAGAAAGATACCTGGCGGAGTACCTGGCCCAGGTGCTGAGCGAGGGACAGTGAGTAATATCATCATGAGCCAGTAGGGAGGGTAGGATGGTCGAGAACATGGGTTCTGGGTTTAGGCTACATGTCCTTTACTTTCCAGCTGTGTGACTCTGGGCAGGTTCCTTAACTTCTCTGGTCTCAGTAGCCCCCATATGTAAAATGAGCTCACCACTGTCTCATAGGCTTCTCGTTGAGACTGAGAGTTAACACAGGTGAAATGCTTATTGGGGTGACCTTACAAACGCCCCGCAGCAATGAGGAACAGTATTTATTACCAGCCGTTTTCTGTGGCCCATCCAAGGGGAGGTGATGAGTTTCCACCATGGAGGTAGAGGAAAGCTTCCTGTAAGGGGCTGACTCGCACTAAACCAGGCAGGATGGAAGGAGAAAATGCATGCAAGAGGGGATGGAAAAGAGGAGCCATGGTGATCACTACCGCCTTCTTGACGTGAAAGACCAAGAGGGGACAGAAAATATTTGATCAGGTCCTAAAAAGCGCATCTGCCCCTCTTGGGACACAGTATCCCCGAGACACCCCCCCCCCCCCCAAGCACTCACCTCGGCAGTCCCTGAAGTCGGCGTGGCTGGGCGGGTGGTGCTTGCACAGCCGCTCCAGGACCTGCTTGTAGTGCATGAGCCGGTGCAGCGGGCGCAGGAGGAAGGTGTTGAGCGACAGGTAGCACACCTTCTGCAGCTCGAAGTCTCGGCACAAGCTCTCCAGCCGCCGGGAGCCCCGGATGCCGGTCTCCAGCGCCTCCAGAGCCTCGCTGTGCTTCCACAGATGCGCTGCCAGTTGCTGGTGGGCGAGACACGGGAGCGGGTGGGGCAGGGAGCCAGGGAGACAAAAGGGGGAAGGGGGGCAATGGTTACTTTGGGGTTTTTTTGGTTTGTTTTTTTCTTGCGGTACACTGGCCTCTCACTGTTGTGGCCTCTCCCGTTGCGGAGCACAGGCTCCAGACGCGCAGGCTCAGCGGCCATGGCTCATGGGCCCCGCCGCTCCGCGACATGTGCGATCCTCCCGGACCGGGGCACGAACCTGTGTCCCCTGCATCGGCAGGCGGACTCTCAACCACTGCACCACCAGGGAAGCCTGGTCCACCCATTTTGACACTCAAAAGAGATCACCTTCGCTTTCATTACTTCATTCCATTTACTTAATTTCATGTTTTTAATATTTCACTATTTAACTTCTCAGGATGGAATAAAAAGCTCTATTAAAGCATTGTGCAGTTTAAAATACGCAGGGATTATTTGAGATGTATATATAACATTAGAGGTATACATGTCCTTTCAAAACAAGACTGGCAAAACTGAGGGGAAATAAAACAATGGGAGCTCCTTCAGGGGGCTTGGGGTTTTCTCCTAAACATCAAAAAACGACAAATAGCCCAGGGCCACTGAATAAACGTCATATAGTTAAAACTACATATTTCTGTTTAACTCCCCCCACCCAATTTGCTCATGTAATAATTGAGCATATCCTGCTCTGCTGGATTCCGGGGAAGCGGATGGGAATGAAACGCAGTCCGTCTCTACTGGGGTCTGACCGAGATCCTTTGCCTGAGCAAACTTTTGTCAGCCTCCTGAAGCTTCTCCCAGGCCACCTGTGCCCTTCCTTGTACAATCCCGTTTCGGTGAGAACCCTGCTAAGTCAGTTCAACCAGGACCCTCCACCCTGGATACCTGGTCACCCTTGACATTGGGGTCTGCATCCCCCGCCGTCCCCAGGTGATGTCTGAGCACCCCACTTGTCTTCGGCAAAGGATCCTGTTAAGTAGGTTCAGCCAGAGTCCCCCCTCACGACCGTGATGTTTCATCACAGAAATTTCCCATCCTCTGAGCCCCGCCCTGCTCCTTGGCTGTAGATCTCCACTTGCCCCCGGTGCACTTAGAGCTGAGGCCAATCCCTCTCTCCCACTGTAAAATCCCACTGCAGTGTCCCCATACCTACAGCAACGGTCCTGAATAAAGTCTGCTCTACCGTCTTTAACAAGTGCTGTCAAATATCGCTTTCCTTGAACAGGTGGTGCTGGAGACAGACGCAGGGCAAGAAGTTTGACAGAGCGTTCAGGAGGAATTAACTCCCCACGCAGCTGTCGTCCCCACGTCTTACCCCATCAGTATTTCCCAGAGGTGGGCTCACTATCCGTGTGCTGCTAACTCCCACATCTGGATTCCCCATCCCGGCACCTCCATTCCCATGCGCCGCAAAGAGCGGGAAACGCAGTGAGTCCAGACACCAACCCAATACCCCCTGCTGCAACTGAGGCTGCCCCGTGATCCTCTAACCCCAGGATGGGTGCCGCCACCAACCGCCTACTCAGGACAGAAAACCTAGGTAAGATTCCAGATCCCCTCATTTTCTGAATCTTTCACCAAATCCCGCCAACTCTATCTCCTGAAAACAGCAAGCCTGTTCCTGGCTTCACCCCATGGTCACTGCCCTTGTTTTGGCCACTGCAATGGTGTCTCCGTCGGGGTCCCTGTCTCCACTCCTGACACCTGACTTTCGAGTGCCACCAAAAGGAACTTACACCAATGCAAATGGGCACATCGTCTCTTGCTTGGAATGCGACAAGAACGTCCACCCTCTCAGGACAAACTCCAGAGTTGTCGTTAGGGCACATGGGGCCCTTAGCATGTAACCCCTTCTGCCTCTCCATCATGGCCTCTTGCTACTCGCTCTGGACACCCATTGAACAACCTGCCCTTGAATGTGCTGGGCCCTGGCACCCAGAACCTAGGCACAGGGCGCTCTGCTCCTAAGACGTGCCCCCCCCTCAGCCCCCCACCCCCATCCTTCAGGGTCAGCTCTGGGGCCTTCCCTGCTCTCCCTTTCCTCCTGTGCTTATTGTCCATCTTAGGCTTTATCACGTGGTCTCCCTGCTGACTTTATTTTGTGACTTTAAAAAAACATATATAGATTCATAGGAAGTTGAAAAGACAAGTACAGGGCGGGGTCCTACGTACCCTTCAGCCGGCTTCCCCTAACGCTCACATCTTGCCTAACTACAGCACAATATCCCAACCAGGATGTTGACACTGGGACAATCCAGAGTTTATTTGGATTCTGCCAGTTATACATGCCCTCACTTGTGTGTGTGTGCATGCATGTGCACATGTAAGTATGTGGCATGGGTGTGCGTGCATGTAGCTCTATGCAGTGTTTTCACACGTGCAGTCCCTTATTTGAGAGAGTGCGTCTGTCCTGTCACTACATCCTTGGGGCCTGATATACACCATAGGTGCTCCACAGATGTCTGCTGCACGCATGCATTAATGAGCAAACGAACCAATGCACGCACCCCGCTCAGAAAGGGGTCTTGCAAGGCCCTGAGTGCCTGGAGAGGTGGATTCAAGGTCATTGGAGCACAGAGTAGAATGTGAAGGACGGGAGGTGGAAGGTGAAAGATCATCTAGGGAAGGCTTCCTCGGTCGGGTTTAGAGCTTGGACTGTATTCTCTAAACCACAGAGAGACCAGGCAGGTTTGGAGCCTAGTCGGTCTGCGATATCAATGGTGGTTGACAGGTGGACAAGAGGCAGCTGGTGAGTCAGCTGGGAAAGAGAACTGAGAGGCGGAGGGAGGGAAGCGGGAGGGTGAAGGAGGAAAGGGGGCAGGCGGTAGAAGCCCCGGAGGGAGGGTCACAGCCTGACCGGCAGGGGAAGGGTCCAGGTAAAAGGCGAGGGCCTCCTTGGCCTGTGTGGACTGTGAAATGTCTTTGGGCATCTGGGCAGATGTTTCTAGTTGAAAGTTCACAGCCCGGGCTAGAGATCATCATCTGGATAGCCGCTGACTTTTAGGCAGGGATTGGAGGCCCTGGCCGGCTCCCTCGGTCCCGTGCGGAGGGTCGGGGGACAGCTGCAGGGTGATGTCAGCATCCCTGCTGAGCCCCTGAACATGTGCAGGGAAACGCACGGGTGGAGGATGAGCGGGAAAGACAATGCAAGTTGGAGCTCACCCGAAGCATTTTGGACCAAAGTGCCAACCTGGGCTTCGACACGTCCAGAACCTTCTGCCGTCCCCCTCCACACTTCATAAAAGTTCTTTAAAACCGACAATAACAACCACAATTAAAAAAACAACCCAATTTCTCCAAAAGGCTGCCAGAGGCTCTCCGAGCCTCTCCATCTATTTTTATTCTGCCTGCACAGAGTTCCATGCTATAAATGCTGGTGGCATTGGCACAATAATTAAAACGCCAGCACAGCCGAGGGTTAGCCGGCTACATGCAAAAATGCCAACTCACTAGACTGAGGGGGAAAGAATTGCTCTGGGTGGAAATCAGGTCTATTTTTAGGAGGCCTTAGGTGCTAGGTGACCAGAGAGGAGGACGGATGTCTACTGTAGGGCACCCTTCCGCCACAGGGACACGAGGGGAGGTGGTAAACAGGAGAACTCTGGGGCTGTCCCAAGGGGGCGGGGACCGAGCTGGCAGGTGTCTGCCGCTGTCCCGAGGTCCCTGGAGGAGCCCAAGCCTCAGATGGGAGCCCCCATCCCAGGTAGGCAGGAGGCAGCACCATGAGAAAAGGTAAAAACCAAACTGGGCCGAGAAAAAAAGTGCAGAACGTGGGGAGAGAGGCTTCCTATGAGGAGAGTTAGAAAGTACAACAGTAACAGAAACGTGTTATAGAAGAGAGAAAAAAGCCTATTTTTATCAAGTAAGAAAAGCCAGTCCGAAAAGGCTACACTGGGTGAGTCCAACTATATAACATCTGGAAAAGGCTATGGAGACGGTAAAAGATGAGTGGTCTGCAGGGGTTGGGGGAGGGGAGGGATGACAGGTGGAGCACGGAGGGTTTTTAGGGCAGTGACACTGTCCTGTGTGATGCTGTCACGGTGGGTTAGTGACGTTACGCCCTTGGCGAAACCCACGGAATGTAAGACACGAAGAGTGAACCCAAATGTAAACTGTGGATTTAGTTAATAATAATATATCAATCCTGGCTCATCGGTTGTAACAAATACCCCACACCAGGGCAAGATGTTAATACTGGGGCGGGGGCGGGGGGGAGAGAGGGAGAGGGAGAGGGAGAGGGAGAGGGGGAGAGAGAGAGAGAGAGAGAGAGAGAGGGAGAGAGAGAGAGAGAGAGAGAGAGAGAGAGAGTGTGTGTGTGTGTGTGGCGAGAATATGGAAACTCCGTGTGAGTTTTCTGCTCAATTTTTCTGTAAACCTAAAATTGCTCTAAAAAATAAAATAATAAAAAACACCATGGAAAAGTGAAAAGATGTCTGTTACTGTTCCATCTGAGTTTTGTATATCCACCTTACATAGGGCATTAAAAATACTATTGTCACGGAACACCTTAGATGACTCTTTGCTTTTTTTTGTACAGGATTCTGCAGTCCTGCTGGCTTTCGTGGCCTCCCTCTGATACAGCCCAAAGCGGGGAGTGTTGCTTTTTGAACACCAGGAAAAAGCGAGCAATAGGCTCCAGGTCTGTTAAATAATATCTTGAACTTGTTAAGAGCAACAGGAAATCCCTCGAGTAGTTTCAGATCCTATCTTTTCTGCATCCCCTTGCCCCGACCCTCTGCCTCCACTGTCCTATCTCAGGAGACACATGATTCTAAGGGGAACAAATCGAACACGAACAACTTAGATTCTTAGGAGTTAATTCAAACCTCAACAATAACTTTTATTCTATGAGTGCCTTAGACGTTATAGGTGCTCAGCTAGTATGCATGGCCTGTGTGTGGACACACAGACGGATGGTTGGATGGGCTGCATGGTGGCAGTACAAGCAACCCGCCCTCTTTGGGGGGTTACAAGCTTGCTCTTAGTTATTAGTTAAGGTTATTAGGAAGGCTCTGTGGGTGGTTGAGATATAGAAAGATTGCTTTAAAATGCAAATATAGATGTATTTGTATTCAAAAGATAAATTATGTGAATTAAAACATTCCATATTAAAGGAATGATTAATGGATTAAAATGAAAAGGCAAAAATGAAAATTTCAGATGTAAGAGGTGGGGCAGATTTCAAACACGAGGCAGAATATTGGTTCACTATGTACTGACTTCTCTGGGGAGACTTTCGCTCTTTTGGATCATTGTAGATACTGCTGGATGGTTAAAAATATATTCACTTTATGAACCAACTGAAAGCCACAGAATTGACTGGAATTCCTACACAGCTCCGAATCCAATATCTTTGTCACACCCGCAAGAAGCCAAAACAACTGACTAAAAGTGAAATGCTCAGTCAACCAATGTTTTGTCCACATAATTTTTAAAAACAAGTTTCGAATGACTTAATCACAGAAAATACCTGGTGTTTTGGTTACAACACAGAGCTTTGGAAGAGGAAAAGGACTGAAAGTGCTTCCCCCAAAGTGACTGGATCTTTCTTTATGCTTCCAAATAAAAGTATCTAGAGGAGACGGAAGAGTTTCCCCCGGGGCTGTGCTACATGCAGACTCGAATCAGGCCACGTGTTCACGGGCAAGGATCACAAACAAGGCCTCTGGCAGCCTCAGCATTATTTTCCCTGGGGAACTCTCTCTCCCAAATCCCCAAGCAGCTCACCTTCATGCCCTGAATGTTCTTCAGCATCACATCTCCAATTCTTTGGTAATCTCCTCTGATGTGAGCATTCGAGCGGCCTTCCCTGCGAGCAAAGCATTGGAAACCAAAGTGTTAGCAGTGAAAACATGACCGGAAAGTGTGCCAGCCCCAGATGACAAAATATCAACATTTATGTCTGCCTTTCCAATTACCTATTTGTACCTCTCCCTTCTCTGTGTGTCACAGAACGTTAGTGCCAGAAGGAGACTTTGAAATTACCCCAGTCATTCTGCAGACAAAGAATTCCACCTGTGCTTTGAAAGAGATACGGAAGAGCCATTTTCTGTTCATTTTAATTTGGTCTCATTTTACTTTCCTTTTTCCATCCCCACTTGGGCGATTTTCTCCGCATTAGAATAGCGTGGAGATGCCTTGCAGTAACAAGCTCATGAAACTGATTGTTCCTTACACATTGTGACTAACAGACACTTGTAAGAAGCAAGACTTAGCCTCAAAATCAAGGTTTCGGCTCTCAAGAGCCCTTAGTCTGATACAGACAAAGGGCTGTGTGAAAAGCCCTTGGGAAGAGAAAAATATATTTGAGGAAGTGCAGGAGACGCATGCATGGAGGTAGGTGTGGGGAGAACGACCCAGAAGAGGGTCGTTCAGGAGGCCCAGGTTCAGAGACAGGTCAGGGGTCCCCTAGATATCCTGGGTGGTAGACGACAAAGATGTGGGCACTTTTTGTTTTTTTAATCTTCACTGGAGTATAACTGCTTTACAGTGTTGTGTTAGTTTCTATTTGTTACTGCACAACAAGGTGAATCAGCCATATGTATACACGTATCCCCATAACCCCTCCCTCTTGAGACTCCCTCCCACCCTATCCCACCCCTCTAGGTGGTCACAAAGCACCGAGCTGATCTCCCTGTGCTATGTGGCTGCTTCCCACTAGCTATCTGTTTTACATTTGGTAGTGTATATATGTCCATGCCCCTCTCTCACTTTATCCCAGCTTCCCCTTCACCCCCTTGTGTCCCCGAGTCCATTCTCTACATCTGCGTCTTTATTCCTGCCACTAGGTTCATCGGTACCGTTTTTTTAGATTCCAAAATTGTGCGTGAGGATACATTATTTTTCTCTTTCTTACTTCACTCTGTATGACAGACTCTAGGTCCATCCACCTCACTACAAGTAACTCAATTTCGTTCTTTTTTATGGCTGAGTAATATTCCTTTGTATATATGTGCCACATCTTCTTTATCCATTCATCTGTTGATTGACATTTAGGATGCTTCCATGTCCTGGCTATTGTAAATAGTGCTGCAATGAACATTGTGGTCCATGTATCTTTTTGAATTATGGTTTTCTCAGGGTATGTGGATGTGGGCACTTTTAACAGAGCATTTGGTATATATTTCTATCTCTTTGGCTCCAGGCTGTATCTGATGTTGATAATCCAGGGGCTTGAACGGCAGTGAGAAAAAAAAAAAAAATAATGGTAGCTGGTGGTCACTGAGTACTGGTTACAGTTCTGAGTGCATTACATCACTGAATCCTCGTGGCAGCACTGTGACCAGGTACCACCATCACCCCCATTAAATAGCTAAATACTGAGGCACAAAGAAATGAAGCAACATATCTAATGTCAGTGGTCACGAGGCGGGAGCTTGTATCTGAGCCCAGGAGCCCAGCCTATACAACCTCTAACCGCAATACCAGTGCACATCTGCCAGTTTACCCACTGAATTTCCCAGAGAAAACTGAAACATGATTTTCGGGCTTCCCTAGTGGCGCAGTGGTTGAGAGTCCGCCTGCCGATGCAGGGGACATGGGTTCGTGCCCCAGTCTGGGGGGATCCCACATGCCGCGGAGCGGCTGGGCCCGTGAGCCATGGCCGCTGGGCCCGAGCATCCGGAGCCTGTGCTCCGCAACGGGAGAGGCCACAACAGTGAGAGGCCCGCGTACCGCAAGCAAACAAACAAACAAACAAACAAACAAAACCCCATGATTTTCAACAACAAACCTGGCTAATATCTTCAAACCAACTGTTCAGGATAGCCAGAAGCCAACTTAAAGGAAAAGGAAGAATCAGACATGAAAAATGGTAAAAATCTGGGCACTCAGAGTGGAATAAAACACCTGCAGCCCGAGTGCGGAGGGTGATGATTTACACCCACAGATGCCACCGCCCTACGCCCCCAGCACCGGGAGCAGTGACCTCCCTCTCGGCATTTGGAGCTTCCCATAACTGCCAGCTCAACCTCTGATGCAGCAAGGATCTCAGGATGGGGAGAGGAAGGCACTTAAAGAAGCAGCCCAGGGAGTAGAATAGTCAGGGCCCATAGAAACAGGGGGGCTGGCTCCTCCCCTAGCTCCCAGCTCCACCCCCAACCAGGCAGTGACAACCCCACATATTCCACTGGTTCTAACTGAGCATACGCTGTGAATTACATCACAGGGGAGACGGGCACCCAGACCCATTACGGAATTAAAGTTTCTCTAAAATAAAAGAAGCAGACTTCCCTGGTGGCGCAGTGGTTAAGAATCTGCCTGCCGAGGCAGGGGACACGGGTTCGAGCCCTGGTCCAGGAAGATCCCACATGCCGCGGAGCAACTAAGCCCGTGCGCCACAACTACTGAGCCTGCGCTCTAGAGCCCGCGAGCCACAACTATTGAACCCACGTGCCACAACTACTGAAGCCCACGTGCCTACAGCCCGTGCTCCACAACAAGAGAAGCCACGGCAATGAGAAGCCCGCTCACGGCAACGAAGAGTAGCCCCCGCTCACCGCAACTTAGAGAAAGCCCGCGTGCAGCAACGAAGACCCAACACAGCCGTAAATAAGTAAATAAATTTAAAAAAATACTAATAAAATAAAATAAAAGGAGCGAGGGTACCCATGATGCTCCCAGCCCCTGCCAGGGTCTCCTATGGCTGCCCTAGGGCTGGCTTTCTTCACCTATTGCATTCTCTTCCACCGCAATGCAGAATCCCTCAATCCTTCTGCTTCCTCTTAGCTGCCAAAACAAACAAGTTGGCTGATGGCTTTAATTACTATTCACTTCTCCTCTAATTAAAATATGGATTCTCCCCTCACCACTCCCTGAATTGCTTCTGTGCAAGTTTAGCCTTAACCTAGTGCACCGAAGCAAGCACGTATTGTCACTTCTGCTCCTGGTCACTCTCTGTTGCGTAGCTGGGCCCAAAGTCCTGGCACTCTGTTCTCTGGCTTCTGGAAGCCTCTGTCTCCAGCCCCCTGGTTTCTATCTTGGTCAGATCTTCAGTCCTCTTTGTCAAGCTCTGCTGTTCAGGCCACTCCTAAGATGTCTCTGTGTTGGGAGTCCAGCCCTGGTTACCTTCTCTCTTCGCTTTCTACGTCTCCCTAAGCTAGCCCTTCTATTCCCCATGGTTTCAATTCACGATGCCAAATCTACGCCTCGATAACCTGGGTAATTATCTCATACCTTCGAGAGGGAACTGCGTGAGTGACCCACAGGCATCTCAGACTCAAGGGATTCTGCACAGAGTTAATTGCCGCCAAAACCCAATCTTTTCCTCCACTTCCTTCCTTAATGAAGTGGCTGCCCTGCCTCAGCCTCAAGCTAGGAGCTTCGGTTATCCACACTGGTCCGCCTCCCTGATCCTCAGCCATTGGGTCACATTCTCCCCCAAAATGGGCTCAGCGGAGAATGCTCAGGCGTCTGACGGAGACCAGCCTTCCCTCCGAGACAGCCCTCAGCTCGCGATCAAGTATTATTCCACCCCGTCAGCTACAGGGTTGTAGCATCTCTGGATTTTTGGCACATGGCTATTAATCGGGTCATGATGGAGATGTTTATCGTTTGGCCATCCTGGGGATCCTGTGTGTGTCTGGGTGCGGCTGGGAATTTACTGGTTGCTCTTCTTACACACCTGGGGCAGAAAGGAGCTCCTGCCCGAAGTGGGGGCGTTCCTGCTATTAGAACCACGCCCCAGCCCTGCACCTTCAACATCACAGGAAGCTCCCTTAGGAGGCGAAAGTTCTTCCCTCCCCGCCACATCTAAACAACAAAGGAAGACCTAACTGCTCAGCCAGAATGGCCTGATTTCAGTAAAAGGAGGGAAGACACAATGTAAACTTGATTTCCAGGTCTGCAGCCTATTATCTTGGAACTTAAATCACTGACCCCAAAACTTCCAAACGGACGTGCCATTTGACAACGCACATGAGAAAGGTCTTTAGTTAATCCACAGGACATAATTTAAATGTTTTAGCGAGAATGCTCTGGACTGCGGGTGGGAGCAAGTGGAGAAACAGGGGTCTCAGCTCCCATTAGCACTGAACAATCCTTTCCCTCTCACGGAGAACACCCCGACCCAAGGGAAACGAAGAGCAGCAAAGCACACTGGGAGGAGGGGCGGGGAGCGGTGATGGAGGCCAAACTTTATTCACTTCGCTTCCTTTCTTCTTCGCCAACTATTTATTAAAAGAAAACGTGCTGATGTTAAAACCCCAGACGCACGGAGACCTTCCTTCCTGCATCGGCGGCCAGCAGAACCTTAGCTGTTTCTCTAAGTCTTCAGCGTCTTTACTTTCCTTTTAGAAACTTCTCTGGGATAGCATCACTGGTCCCCTGTGCGCAGGGAACACCCTGATGTCAATCCACCGAGGGGGGTGCAGCTCTAGGCCATGTGGTGACAACAGGCTGGGGCCTGGGAAGTTCATGCAACCAGCATAGGCAGCTCGGCCCCCTTCCTGTCCCCTCCCCATTGCAGCACATGGCAGGTGCCAGCCCCGCTTGGTTCCAGAACATGGAATCAGCCCACCTGATGCCCTTGCTGCCCTGTACAGAATTACCGTCGTGTTCTACACTCTTCGTCTACATGTTAATGCCAGCAGATCCACAAGGTCCAAAGCACTGGCTTTACCGTAAAGAGCTAAAAGGTCACTTTAGGGACTTCCCGGCGGTCCAGTGGTTAGGCCTCCGCACTTCCAAGGCAGGGGGCGCAGATTCGATCCCTGGTTGGGGAATTAAGATCCCACATGCCGTGCGGCGCGTCCAGAAAGACAAAAGGTCACTTTACTATGGAGAACATAAAAAAGTAATTAAATCTCTTCCGGAAGAGCCTCTGGATGTTAACCTCACAAGAAAAGAGTCCTTGTTTGGAAGATGGGGACACATACTTGTTGTCTGGGTAATTACCACGCGGCAACGCAGCTGAAAATTCTTCTGACAATTTCGCTTTGGAAACCCATGTACCAAGAAGCCTTCCAGATGCTAAATTCTAACCTGGGCACCACGATTAACGTGCTCCCAGGAGCAACTACGCGTTATCTCAGCACAAGGTTGAACACACACACACACACACACACACACACACTCACATTCACACTCACACACACACACACACCCTCACACGGAATCTGATTCTTCCCAACCCTCCGTAAACGTTATCTCAGCACAACGTTGAACACACACACACACACACACATTCACATTCACACACACACACACACACCCTCACACGGAATCTGATTCTTCCCAACCCTCCGTAAACATTTCATTGACCACTACGTGAGCTGGTCAGCAGCTCAGCAACAGGCAGACCAAAGTCTGGCCCTGCCCTCCCACTCAGAACAAAGAACCGTCTCATCAGATTAAAACATGAAAGCAAACCATGCAGCCTGGAGTGGGAAGGCTGACTTTTTCAACTCGGCTCTGTGTCGGGGTGCTCTCGGACCCCAGGAAAACAGATTGAACTTTGTGAATTTTTAGGCCTCATTTGCAAAACAAACAACATGCCCTAATTCTTACTGTTCCTTGCGGCTCCTATGATTCTCAATGGAAAAAAAAAAAAAAAGGCTGTGATTGTGTGTGCTTGTGTATCTATGTAAATAAAATATGTAAATGAGCAAATGAGTAAAGACAAATTTTCCATTAAAATGTAGGGTAGGGGGCTTCCCTGGTGGCGCAGTGGTTGAGTCCGCCTGCCGATGCAGGGGACACGGGTTCATGCCCCGGTCCGGGAGGGTCCCACATGCCGCGGAGGGGCTGGGCCCGTGAGCCATGGCTGCTGAGCCTGCGCGTCCGGAGCCTGTGCTCCGCAACGGGAGAGGCCACAACAGTGAGAGGCCCGCGTACCGCAAAAAAGAAAAAAAAAAAACCAAAACAAAATGTAGGGTAGGGAGGGTGACTGGGTTCAAAATGCCAACAAATTAACCAAAGTATTAGATTTTTATATGTGTGTGTATATATTTATATTAGCCACATGTAATTAATAATTGTGGATTTCAATATTCTTTGATGACTTTCAATATCCTTTGAAATCCCTGGAGAGAAAAATCCCATTAATTTGAACATTAATTCACATCCCCACTTGTGGGGAAGGCATTTGTGCGAGAGGTGTTCCCACTGGGCCAGGGTACACGGTTTCTGTCCAGCAGTGACAGGTAAGGGATCCATCCTGTCCTTCAGTGCAGGTGGGACACGGCAGCCTCATGCTCTCCGCCTTCAGTTACACTACTGGGTTGCTTA
>NW_006794559.1:781006-782320 GCF_000442215.2 Lipotes vexillifer | reverse complement strand
TGGGGGGGGGGGGGGGGGGTGTCTCTTCTTCTGAGGTTTAACACCAGGTCCTGTTTAATAAGAGGCACAAGTTACAGCCCACTCATAGGCAGGCTCGATAGCACCCAGATGAGACCTGGGTCCAGTACTGTTAACGGCCACGTATTAAAATGCAGCAGAACAGAAAGGCCGTTTCAAACCCATAAGCGGCCTGGCGAGTGCTCTCAAGTGTTTCCCAGCGGAAACCCACCTGCGATTCAGGCAACTGGAAAAATCATTTGTTTTCTAAAAAAAGTAGCTTGCTCTTAAAGCACAGTGGGCTAATACAGTCAGGAATACAGCAGATAATCCAAGAAAAATAACTCCTGCATATGCCTGAGAACAGGCAATTTTACTCATGTGTTAAAAGGAAACAATCACCAACCACCACTGTCCCTGGAACCCTAGGCAGACAGTGGGAAGCCGAGTCAGGGCAGAATATAGTGGGAAGATCACAGTGTCTTTCTTGCCTTTGAAACAAAGATGAAATTTTAAATTTTAAATAAATTTATATAAAAAAAAGTAAGTGTACACACGTTCCCCCACCTCCCCACGGTACACCCATGACCCACATCTTGTTCTAACTTCCTTCCACTGTGTAGTTTTTCCAAGCTGTTTTCCAGGTAGATCACGCTGCCTTGTCTCCAGTGAGTTTCATTGCTTATTTTGAGAGTAATGATTTTAAACTCTTTTTGCACAGTCTTCTTTGTAAAACCAATGAACATCTTCTTCAAACAAAAGCTTTTACACAAGAGAAGTGGCCCCGATCTGCCTGAAGCAGGGGGCAGGGGGGGCAGAACCGCCTTGGAGTCTTGCGTTTTAAATCAATGACTGATTTCTAAGAAAGTGGATGGTGGGGCATTCGGTCCTAATGCGAAAGGCAGACTGCGTCCACTGTCTGTCTTCCGCTCAGAGTTCCTCCCCTTTACGTCTCCAAAACTGTGCTGTCCAATACAGTATCCACATATGGTTATTTAAATTTTAACTTTACTTAAAATAAAATTTAAAAATTCAATTCCTCAGGCACACTAGCCCTATTTCAAGGGCTCAAGAGCCGCATGTGGCTAATGGCTGTTGCACTGAACAACGCGGACACAGAGTATCTCCATCACCACGGTTCCACTGGAGAGCACTGCTCTAGACAGAACACCAGAGAATAAGCTAACAGCTACTGCTTCTGCCTCCTGGTTCATGGGCTCCAGGGAAAGTTAGAAGTGGGGTGTGGGGCTTCCCTGGTGGCGCAGTGGTTGAGAGTCCGCCTGCCAATGCAGGGGACACGGGTTCGAGCCCTGGCCC
>NW_006794559.1:777401-780721 GCF_000442215.2 Lipotes vexillifer | reverse complement strand
CTGTGCTCCGCAATGGGAGAGGCCGCAACAGTGAGAGGCCCACATAACGCAAAAAAAAAAAAAAAAAAAAAAAAAAAAAAAAAAAAAAGCATAGGCCCCACTCACCACAACTAGAGAAAGCCTGCGCGTAGCAATGAAGACCCAACGCAGCCAAAAAAGAAAAACAAGTTATAAATAAATCTATAAAAAAAAAAGAAGTGGGGTGTGGTCCTCCCTAGCTTTACACTGAACACCTTCTGGCAAGGCACTTCCCTTTCAGAGCCTTATTTTCCATAGGCACAGAGATGGGGATAGGCCCACCAGACTGGATTGTCAAAGGAGACAATTTAAGGGAAAATGCTTTAAAAGATACTGTAGACGTGCAAGGTGTTTTACCGTATACATATCTATGGTCCTTTTTTTTTTTTTAACACCTCTAGAATACTGACGGTTTCTGTTCTGGAAAGGGGTCAGATGCCCAATGGTCTCCTGGCATGAGTAGAAAACAGAACAGGAGCTGTGGAGCTCTGCCCGGGCTCTGCTTCCAAGTCTTTTCAGGCTGCTTCTGGCTGCCTCCTCGGTGTAGGGCACAGGGAGAGATGTAACTGGAACACAAGCTCTCAAAGCGTGGGAACTGTGGCCTGTTTGGTTCACTGAACGCTGAGAACGGTGCCTAATACACAGTAAGGGCACAGTAAATATTTGCTGAACAAACGCAAGTGACCATCTTGCCGTAAAAACTCTAGGATTAGAAAAAATTCAAATCCATCTTCTCAGACTCTAGACCCAAAGGCAATACTTCTGCAGACAAAGTCACCATAGGGCTCACGAGCACTGACCAGATGCCACGAGCTTCCTGCGACTTTCGAGGAGGACAAATGCCACTGGAGAGTGCTCGGGGCAGAAGGGCCAGCGGTGCTGATCTCCCGGAGCCAGAGCGGGAAGGAAGGACGCAATTCTGGAGACCAGGGTGCTGGGTGGGGCTCTGCCGGCTTCTGCCGTGTGGCCAAGGGCGAGCCGTGCTCTCATGCTCTCCTCTGAAGAAGGAGGAGTCATGGCAAATGCTGTCCCAGCCCCCGTCCAGGTGTTTAAAACCCTGTGCTTCGACTACACAGCTTCAAAGATGCCAACTACGGGTCAGCTCAGACCTAAGTCCAAGTCATGCCTCTGTCACTTAAGAGCTGTGTGGCCATGAGCAAGGAGTCTGACCTCTCTGAGCCTCATTTTCCCAATCATAAAATGGGAAAAACAACACCTGCACCCGGGGAAATTCTTTTTCACCAAGGATCGGCAAGCTTTTTCTGTAAAGAGCCAGATAGTAAGTATTGTAGGCTTTGCAGGCCGTCCGAGCTCTGTCCCAACTACTCAACTCTGCTGAGGGAGCACCAAAGCAGCCGCAGACAATAGGAAAAAGGATGGGTGCAGCTGTGTTCTAAATAAAACTTTATTAACACACACAGGGGGCAGAGCAGATCTGGCCATGGGCTGTAGTTTGCCAACCCCTGATTTTGAAGATCAAGTGGGAAAAGCAGAGTGGTCATTTTATTTTGACTAATAAAGCCAACCTGGCAATGGTATAAGGTACATGAAGAGTTTGCATGTAATAAGTGCTCACTAATGGAAGCTTATTATTAATATTAATGCCACAAACACTGCATTGTGAATACTGGTTTTCTAAGTGTAAAAGCACTGCCCATCCTCATCTGCCAGGCCTCCTTCTGCTTTGGGTCTTTGAAACATAACAGCAGACAAATTTAATAATCTTCAAGATTTACCCTGGAGGAAACCAAGACATTTTCATGAATTTGATTTGTATTTTGAGCACCTATTGTGTGGTGGTCCTTGTGTTTGGTGTAATGAGTACTATTCATTCTTTTATTTTTAAATACAGTTTTTAAAGCTTACACTCCATTTACAGTTATTACAAAATATTTGGCTATATTCCCCGTGTTATACAATACATCCCTGTAGCCTATCTTACACCCAATAGTTTGTACCTCCCAATGCTGTGAAAGAGTACTTTCTGTGATGATGGAAATGTCTTTTACGTCTGCTGTCCAATACACAGCCACTAGCTGCATGGAACTCATAGCCCTTGAGATGTGGCTCGTGTTACTGAGAAACTGAATTTTTAATTTAAATTATTTTAAACAAACCGCTCCAAGTGGCTAGTGGCTACCGCATGGGACAGTGCAGCTCTAGATGTCCTCGTTTATCCTTGTCTTACATTGTTTTCCATTTGTGAACTGTCTCAGAATCTGTGTGGAAGATGAGGCATAAAAGGATTTAAAACCACAACAAAAAATGAGCCTTAGCAAGAGCTGTGATGCAGTTTACCAACGAGAAGTCATACATTTGTTCAGACAGGCAAATATCACCCGAGTTCCACCGTAGTCTAAGGGACACAGGAATAGCTCCCTCACCTCCCCTGAGGGGACGACCGTCTTGGCAGATGCTAAGACGTGCGTCAGCAGCTGAGCTACCAGGTGAACCGTGAGGGGCAGGCAACCAGTAACTGTCTCGGGAAGTCAGAGTAGGAGAGACGGAGGTTAGTGGGGAAGGAGGGAGGGAGGAATCACGGCGTCTGAACCGGGCTAAGTCAATTTTACAGGTGGAAAAATCAATGTGGTTAATCGACTTTGCTGGATTCAAGAGTGACTCAGGATTCCCGACATGAGGGGTCATCACCCTAACTTCCTGCTCATGACAAAACTCACGACGGCTGGAACGCTGGGAGCACATCAACGCTGCGAGGCAGTGGGATTCAACAACAGACAAGAACGTTCCAAGAGACAAGGCACCGCAGCTGATTTTACTCTAAAAGAGTAAAGTCATTGCCGGCAGTAAGCGCACCATGGTTAAGACAGGAGCCCGCCACCCGTAAGAATTATCCAGCCATGAAGAAAGCGTGTGGGGCGGGAATGATTACTCCGTGAAATAATTACAGGCGTCCTCCGCAGTCAACCTTTACAAATAATTTGATCTTGGGCAACAACAAAGTTATCATAGAAATCAGAGCCTTTCCTTATGTGGATGTGGGAAACGGTCCATAGACATCAACTTTGGGGAGAACCAAAGCATTCATTTCACATAAACTATCTGCAGGGGCAAAGCCAGCCAGTGGTGCACGGTGTGGCAGGAACCAGCAGCCACTGGCGACCTCTCCAAAGTATGGTGGCCAGGGTCCGGTCCATCCTCGGTGATCCAGAGATGAAGCGTGGGGGGCAGACTCTCTGGGTTGAAGGGAGGGGGGGTGGCGCGTGCACGTGTGTTTCTCTGGGTTGAAAACGGGGGGAGGCACGTGCATGTGTGTTTCTCTGGGTTGAAAGCGGGGGGGGGGG
>NW_006794559.1:770290-777358 GCF_000442215.2 Lipotes vexillifer | reverse complement strand
GGGGGGCGCGTGCACGTGTGTGGTACAGGCATGTGCTCCTGCCTCAACCACAAGAGCATGCTACCCCTCTCGAGAGAGGATGCTGTGAGAAATTGCTCTGAAGGGCGAGCTAGCTGCCTTTGGGAGTGGTGGCCACTGCAGCCCCCAGGGGCTGGTAAAAAGAACAGGGTCTCTGCCCACCCTGCTTACAGGACCCTCAGGTGTCCAAGTTCATGACAACAGGTTGTCTAGTCACAGGGCTCCTTTCTACATTTCCCATAATGATCCCAAGTTCAAACACAGGTCAGAGAAGACAGTGTGTTAATTAACAACAAAGGTCTCCACCGCAGGATAAAAGCACAGCATCTGACCAGCTGGGATGATCGCTCACCACACCCCTCACAGGGTCACTTAAGAAAGGTAAAAAAGCCTGTTTTTACTTCCCTACCTGTTTAAAATAAAGCCCATGGACGTCACAGAGCTGTAGGGCCATGAACGGAAACAATAATGGGAGATGAAAAGAGCCTCCAAGGATGAGGAAGATGCCGAGAAGTGAGACTTGGCATTGCGAGGTCCGCCTTCAGATGGAAAGGTTCCTGGACAGGTAAGCCCCACCCACCCTCAACAGTGTTCTCAATCAGTAAGAAGACAAGAGCTGAGCTCTCAGCTTAGGTACCATTTTAGCTTTAAACTGAGGTCTTATGTTCAATTTAACCCATTAAGGCCTGGCTGAGAAGGCTGACTGGGTCAGAATGGAGGCAATTCAATCAGCAGACGCACCTGCCACCCTCCGTGAGGTTCCAGTAAGTTAATTCAGGGAAGCACTTGGCAGTGCCCACAGAGAACCCACAGGCGTGGTGGCCCTCGTGTGCAAGGCACTGTTTTGAAGCCTCTGGTCTTATCCTGCACTGGATTCCCTGTGACTTTCTTTTTGCTATTTTTAAAAAGTTGTGGCTATATATATACAACCTAGCTTTCCCTTCAAAACTATTTTTTAGGTGTACAGTTCAGTGGCATCAAGTACAGTCACACTGCTGTGCAACCACCAGCACCAGGCTTCTCTAGAACTTTTTCATCTTTCCAAACTGAGATTCCATATGCCCTGAACGCTAACTCCCCATTTCCCTCTACCCAGCCCCTGGCAGCCACCATTCTCTTTTCCATCTCCATGAATTGACTACTCTAGGTGCCTCATAGAATTGGAATCATATAGTATTTGTCCTGGCTTTTACTTCACGTAGCATAATGCCTTTAAGGTTCATCCACGTTGTAGCAGGTATCAGACTGTCCTTCCTTCTAAAGGCTGAATAATATTCCATTGCATAGATCCACCACATTGGGTTTATCCATTCACATGTCAATGGCCATTAGGTTGTTTCTACCTTTTGGCTACTGTGAATAACGCTGTTATGAACACGGATGCATGAGTTATCTGTTTTGAGTTCTTTCTTTCAAATCTTTTGAGTATATACCTAAGAGTGGAACTCCTGGATCATACGGTAATTCTGTATTGACTTTTTTGAGGAATCCCTATGCTTTTCTCTCAATGATACCCAGAGCTGGTAGGATGATAAGAAAAATATTCTATTCACTTTTGTTCTATGATGGTTCACTGGTGCTTCTTTCTGTAAAGATGTTCCACTTTTGGGGGCGGATACAAACGATCTTCTCACCCATTCAGTCATCTCCATTCCACTTCAAGCTCAGCCACGGTGAGACAGAACCACTCCGCCAGGGAAACTCATCACAGCCTGCAAGACTGCCACAGCCCCGGAAGAGGAGCCTCCTTTCCGCTCTGGATGCACACCCGATCCCTCGTGGACACCGTCCTGTCTCTCCTCCCCACAGAAGCCCCCAGCATCCTGAGGCTGCACCTGCACCCTGGGGAGCCTCAAACCATCTCTGCCCCCTGGGCATCACTCTGCAAACCATGCTCCCCTCTGGCACCCTCCACCCCCGCCCTCTCATTCTTTTTTCAAATCTCTGGTGGCTTCTCCAGCTTCCTTTGCTGGCTCTTGCTCTGCCATAAGCCATGATTATAGAAAGGTGCCCCCCAAAGCGTATTAAACAAGATTCTGTCCCTGGCTCTCTTTTGTCTCAACATTCTCTTCCTTAAAGATTTGATTCTTCTTGTGGATAATTTCCACATCTACACCACTGCACCTGATTTCTTTCCCAAGTCGGAGACTCCAATTGCCTGTACGGCTTCATTATTGACCCCTCGAAATGGATGCGCCCCAAAGCAGCCCCTCTTCCCTCCACTTTACTTGCTTTTTCCCTTTTCTTCTTCCATGTTGCTCTTAATGTCACGACCATCCTCCCAGTCAGCCAGGCTCAAAGCTCCAGGGACCTCCCCTTCGCTTCTCCTTTGTCCCACGAGCCCTGAGACTTGGTGAATTTCCACACGGGGCTCTTTCCAGCCCTCTCGGCTGAACTTCTGTTCTCCTACCAAGCGACGACGCTACCTCAAGGTTCTTCTAAAAAAAGAAACCCAGCTGATCCTTCTCTGAAGCTGTGTGCCCACAGCTAACGCCGAGTGCCTCCTCGCATGCCCCTCCTTGGGTCCCAGCTCCCCGCCAGCTGTCAGCCGAGTTCCGTCCCCAGCAGAACCCACCAAGACACACTGTTCCAGGGCAGGTCTGCATCCATCTCTGGGGAACGACTTGGCCAGTTTTTCCTCAGCACCTGTCAGTCATTTCAGGGCTGGAATCTGGGGTTCCTGCCCAAAGACCAAAGACCTTTAGTGGCTTTCTCTGAATGCATTTGAACAGCTGAGTAAAACGTCCTTGCTTTCAAAAGGAAAAGTGTTCTGCATGTTTTCAGAAGTCACCGAACCTGTTCTGTTTCCTTGTTTTTGAAGAAACAGGGCAACTTGGGCTTGGGCCAGAATGAAAGGGTCCAGCCTCTTCTCAGGTGTGTTGACTTAGGAGAACGCACCATTTGGACAGGGGCAGGTGTGTTTACTCAGCCGGGGTCCAGTCTAATCATTTGGGAAAACTTACTGGTAATTTTTCTGCCCTATAATTTCCCACTGCTGATGGAAGTATATGACAACCTAACTTAGGCCTGCAAAGAAAGGCATGGTGGCTGTGATATTTAAGCCCCAAATCTGGGGGACCTTGAGGTGCATTGTAAACTTTAGACTTCTTTCTATTAACAATAATTAAAAACATTATTACTGAATAAAGTCTGGAGTTTAGTGGATAATAATGTAGTGTTAAGAGAGAAAGGACAGGTCCAAAGTGGAGTTACTTGGGCTAAAACCAAGACCTAATACCTAACCTAACTGCAGTTACAACCTCCCCCAGGAATGTAATCCTAGCCAGTCAGCCAGGAATTTTCCGGTCAGCACCAATGAGGTCATCTGTCACGTGGGCCCTCTCAATCCCCAAACGAAGATGAGGTCACCTGCCACACAGACACCTTCTGTCCCCCAGGTAGGTTACCTACGTCCGAAATAATGTTTTTTATTCCTTGTTTTGCCTTTAACGACCGTTCCCTTCCTGGAGCTCCTTGGAGCTCCTCTCTGCTAGCTAGATGGAATGCTGCCCATTCATGAATCGTCTAATAAAGCCAATCAGACCTTTAAAATTTACTCACTCAAATTTCGCTTTTTAATAGAACCAACACTGGTTACTTAGTTTTGACGAATGTGCCCAGTGATATGAGAAGTTGACGTCAGTAGGAGGGTAGGGGAGAGGAGTGTGCAGAAATTCTATTCTCGTGGCAACTTTTCTCTAAATCTAAGATTTCGATTTATAGAAGTTTACATTAAAAAATGGTCTGGGGACTTCCCTGGTGGTCCAGTGGGTAAGACTCCACGCTCCCAATGCAGGGGGCCCGGGTTCGATCCCTGGTCGGGGAACTAGATGCTGCATACCGCAACTAAGAGTCCGCACACTGCAACTAAAATCTGGCGCAGCCAAAATGAATGAATGAGTGAATGGATAAGTATTAAACAATTTTTGTAAATGGATAAAATAATATTAAAGAAATAAAAAATGGTCCGTCTTCCCCACCTTTTTCTGTGTGGGACAGGACGTCGAGCCCTTTACAGACACTGTCCCATTTAGTTGGTGTGATGGCCCTGTGGAGACCGCACCCCACACCTTACAGGTGAGGAAACGAGGCCGTGCAAGGCCACGGACAGCTGGATGTGGACCTCAGGTGGCGCGATGGAGGATGCAGGCACAGCCATCCCACGCCACGTGAGCCAGGCCACGTCTCCCATCTCAGAGTATCAACACACACACACACACACACACACACACACACACACACACACACACACACACGAGTCTGTCAGTCAATAACCCGGAAAAATCTCCTTTCTTAATAAACTCCACGTGATCCATTCTTCTCATTGAACGTACCTGCTCATGGCTTTGTCTCTTCTGTGTGGGCATTAATGGCCCACGTGTCCTCCAAGACAGAAGTGGCCAGTGACGCCCTCTGCCCACACTGGACATGGCCCACTCATCCACGAGAGGGCCTGCCCTTCCTTGTCCCACGAGCCTGCCCCCTCCTCTGAGACCGCAAGTGCCCAGCGGGCGAAGCCTGACACTCACCAGCTCACTCCCCCACCCACCCACCTGGCTCACCCATGCACTCATTCATTCACTCATTCAGTCATTGTTTATAGAAGAAACCAGAGTTATATGCCAAATGCAAACCAAGGAATCAGAGAATCTTTGGTGTGTCACAGGCAGTCTACATCAGTTGTTTCAGAAAAGTCATTCATCACGGTCATCTCAAGAAGCAATTTAAAATGCAGATTTCTGGGTCTGACCCCAATGTTCTAATTAAGGAGGGCCAGGTGGGGCCTGGCAGTCTATATTTTTTCAAAACTTCCATGGCCCATCAACCCCAGGTGACCCTGATGCCCTGCCAGGTTTGGGGTTTCGCCCAATAGATAAGTACATTCTGGAAATGGGCAACCCCAGCTCAAGAAACCCCGAGGCAGAGGAGCTCATTACCTCATAGGGCAGCCTATGAGGTCGCCAAGCTGCCCTTACTGTGAGGAAACCTTTTTCTATACTCGGACACAAGGCGCTTCTTTGGAAATTCACTCCTTTGTTTAAACTTTGTCCTCTGGTACAATTAAGATGATGCCGACGCCCCTCTTTCATACAGCCAGCCTGGAAAGGGCCATCCTATTTTCCAGAATCTCCTCCCTGTTAGGCCAAATGCCCATACTTCCAACAAGTTTTAAAAAATGAAATGCATTCTACTATTATCCCATTTCAAACGTGAAACTCAGAATTGGGTACGGTGTTCTGACGGAGCTCAGAGCCTTCAAGTTTCAAGGGGCAATCCTTTCCCATACTCTTGTCTCCTTCTAATGAGGCAGAGTCTATGGAAGAGGTTCCTGACCTTGGCTGCACGTTGGAATAATCACCTGGGAAGCTTTAGGAACTATTGATGCTTAGGGCCTACCTCTCAAGAGATTCTGATCCAACCGTCTGGGGCTCTGCCTGGTTATCAAGATCTTTTTTTTTTTTAAGAGGTTCTAGGTGATTTTAATGAGCAGCCAATGTTGAGAGCTACAGATCAGTAGACGTTGATCTCTCTGTGTTATTCTATTGGCTCACACTAAACTCATTCCCACTCGACCTTTTGCCCTGAATCCCTGCCGAGCCAGGTCTTCCTCATCATGCTCTTGAGGAACTGATTAGCTGAACTTAATGGCAGGCTTTTACAATGACTCGCGATAACTGACTCTCATCAGTTTGGTGTGGGTGTGTCCACTGCTGTAAGGCTACTGAAGGTCAAGTCAATTGAGTGCCGTATTGACGATCTGCTCTCTTTAGCTTTGAGTCTAACATGCGTCTGGTATCTTCATGCAAAACATGAATAAAATTGTAGATCTCTGAACGATACTCTACTGAAAATTCTATGGGAAATAAATGACAGCAGGTGCTTTTTAAGCCATTGGATATTCTTTCACAGATAAGGGCTAAAGATTTATGGTCACAGATAAGTCCAAGAACATGGCGTCATTCCTAGAATGAAATGTTTCATACAGCTCTCCGAAGTTCTCTGGTGGCAGTGTTAGGTAGTTAGTCAGACACGAGCAGGTCCCTGCCCCGTCCTGGATGGGGATCACCTTTCCCTCCCCCTATCTGGACACTGGTGATCAGAACATGCCCAGAGGTCCTCCCTCTTGTGGTCAAGGACCACTGCTAAGTTTCCAGCCTTATCAGGACCAAGCAAGATAAAACTGCCAGAACAGGTTGGCGCAGGCGCACCAAGACCCAAAAGGTGATTCAGAGTAACAGGGCGGGGTTCGTTATGCTGTAATTATAATAAATTAGCATTGCAGTTTTTGTTCCTCCCCCACCCCCACCCCCGTGTTTCACTTCGGTGCTTATGGGTAAGCACCTGCGCACTAAGGGAGACGTAATATAACCTAAAGCTGTCAATCAACTTGTCAGTCAGATGACGCAGGACAGAGGGAGGGACCACTACTCTAAAAAATCCAACCCTACCCCCACTGTGGGACTGCTTCCGGTTTCCAGACAGCCCGCTCTTGTCCTTTCTCAGGAGCATACTTTTGCTTTGTTTAACAAAACTCTTGCTACTTAAAACTGCTCTATGTCTCTCGTCTGAATTCTTTCCCTTGAGAGGACAAGAACCAAGGAAACGGCTGTTCTGCCAGTGACAGCAGCAGCTAGCACAAGCCCCCGTGCTGGGCTGCTGGGGTGCTGCCGGCAGAGGACATCTCCTGTGTGTGACCGCCCCAGTCTTATTTATTTATTTTATTTTAAAAAATGTACTTATTTATTTTTGGCTGCACTGGGTCTGCGTTGCTGCGTGTGGGCTTTCTCTAGTTGCGGCGAGCGGGGGCTACGCTTTGTTGCGGTGCGCGGGCTTCTCATTGCGGTGGCTTATCTTGTTGCGGAGCACAGGCTCTAGGCTGCGGGCTTCAGCAGCCGTGGCACGTGGGCTCAGCAGCTGTGGCACATGGGCCCTAGAACGCAGGCTCAGTAGTTGTGGCGCATGGGCTTAGTTGCTCCGCGGCATGTGGGATCAGCCCGGACCAGGGCTCGAACCCGTGTCCCCTGCATTGGCGGGCAGATTCTTTTTTTT
>NW_006794559.1:750783-770182 GCF_000442215.2 Lipotes vexillifer | reverse complement strand
CGGTACGCGGGCCTCTCACTGCTGTGGCCTCTCCCATTGCGGAGCACAGGCTCCGAACGTGCAGGCTAAGCGGCCATGGCTCACGGGCCCAGCCGCTCCGCGGCATGTGGGATCCTCACGGACCGGGGCACGAACCCATGTCTCCTGCAGCGGCAGGTGGACCCTCAACCACTGCGCCACCAGGGAAGCCCGGCAGGCGGATTCTTAACCACTACGCCACCGGGGAAGCCCTCCCCAACCTTATTTAAATCAACTGCCATGTGGACCAAAACTGCTCTAGTGATACCATCTCAAGATGCTCTGAACCTATGAAGACTATATTAATACACATCTCACTGGCCAGAAAATGAACTGTTAATTGGTTTCTCCAGAGCTGGAAGGTCTTTGACTCCATTATGAAAGCATCATTCAACTTTGTATGAATGAGGAGACGATACGGCAGAACACAATCGAAAGGCTTCCAGTAAATTTCGGGAAGGTAAAGTTAGATTTTGTAGAATATTTTTTTTTCATTTCTTGCATTCGTAGCACCAAACTAGAGTAAGACTCTAAACTGGCATTTTCATTCTTTCCCCACCTTCAGTGAAGCTGATTTTCTACCTGCTCTTTCCCCATCCTGGCTGTGCTCTCCCCCCAGGGGCACCTGAGTGAAGCCTCCTACTTCCTTCTATCACAGCAAAGAGAGCTGCACTTGAATTATCTCCAGGTACGAAAAACATACAAAGTCAGACATCTGAGCACATCTGCTTCCCAACACAGGGAGCAGCTCTGCGAACCTGTTAACTGGTGCCTGAATCTCGTGCTTGGAATCACCTGGGGCAGGACCACCTCGTCCAGGGCTTCTGCAGGCCCTAACAGTCACTGAACACCCCCGAGACCACTCTGAACCAAACTCTCACCTGTAGTGAGGATGGATACGGTATACAGTGGGTTCCATTTCCACCCGAAACATAGCAGAAAATGTCTGCTATCATCTGCTGGCATTTTTCAAATGCGTGTTTAGTAGATAGACAACTCCTCATGTTTCTACACACATCTTTAAAAAAAAAAAAAAAACCCCGTAAGAATTTTCTATAGGGGACTTCCCTGGTGGCACAGTGGCTGAGACTCCGTGCTCCCAGTGCAGGGGGCCTGGGTTCAATCCCTGGTCAGGCAACTAGATCCCACACTCTTAGTGCCACAACTAAGAGTTCGCATGCCACAACTAAGGAGGCCGCCTGCTGCCAACTAAGGAGCTGGCGAGCCGCAACTAAGGAGCCCTGGAGCCGCAACTAAGAAGCCCACGTGCCGCAACTAAGGAGCCCACGAGCTGCAACTAAGGCCCGGTGCAACCAAATAAATAAATAAATAATTTTTAGAAAAAGAATTTTCTATAAAAGACTCCACTTTAGGCTCCACTTTAGGCGAAGGGGACATCAGACTTTGCATTCTATAGTATAGACAATTTTTCCTGAATTTTTGCACTCACATATCAATCTTTTATATGGTATTTAATAAACAGACTTAACATTATTTTTAGCCAGCCTGCTCTTCCTGGATACTTAGGTCAGTTCCAGTCTTTTAATTCTGCCATGGCTCTCTTTGCCATTTGTCACTTCACATATTAGAATGTACCCTTAAGGTAAATTCCTAGCAGTGGGATTCAACGTAAAAGTGTATGTGTGTGTGTGTGTGTGTGTGGTGTATGGGGCTCTTATTTTTCTTTATAAACACCGTGAAATATAATACTGAAAGCTACATGAGACATATAATACTTAAATGACTATAAAGCAAGCACCAGTAAAATGTTACCAACACCCCTACAAGTCCCTCTTTTGCCTCTACCCTTTATAACCTGCATCATCCTTCCAGAAGAAATTACTGTATTTTGTGGTGTATTCATTTAATTATCATCAGAAAACATGCATTTTGAAGAACTGTAAGCCAAAGGCAAAAAAAATCCAGGATGAGATCTAACATGTGTAGATTTAATAGGAAATCACTGTAAGCTTGGCTTGTCTGAAGCCAGCTTCTCGCTTTATCTTTGCTCATGGGTGCTGCTTATAAGGAACAACATAAAAATAACATGAGAAACAGAAAGAGTTGGTGGTGGGAGACAGAACACGGGATTGTACTCACCACAGGGCGAGTCGTTGCTCAATTTCCTTGAGAAAATTTGTATGAAATTTGTGCAAAGGTTCAAAATTCGGGAAAATGAGACTTTTCAAGGTTTCGGGCATGGAGTCCTCTTTGCTTACTGTGCTCTGAAACCACTGGGAATAAAAAGAGGACACTCTTAGAGGCGTTAAGGTGAAGGATGAAGGTCTGCAACTCTTCAGACGTAACGCTGCAGCCCACCACGCGTGGAGGCTAAAGGGCTTTCCTATCGCGTCTGTAGCATTTCAAGAGCATCAAGGGCCTTCGAGCTTTACTGCTTTCCCTCCTTTCATTAGATGGGGTAAGAAGTACCCATCTCTTCGTTACCGCTTCCTGAAGTTTGTTACCAATTGACTGTGGAAGTTGGGACAAATCTCTGAAGTGGGCAGATACTGAAATCAAAACTTCCATTACGGCCAGCTCACTGGGTCACCGCTGAGTTACACCACTCCACGCCCTCTGGTTTAGTCCTTGAGAAACTTCCATCTCTGCTCCTCTGTTGAAATGCTGAGCAGGAAGATGGCTGAACCAGAGAGGTGAAGCCTCTGCCTTCACACACATTACTCATCTCACTGACCTCGAGTCCAGGTGGGTCTCACAATGATTGCTGAGCACCTGCCCAGGTCACCACGGCTGCCCTAGAGGCACAGAAACCCAACGATTCCAACTGACCTCCAGTGGGCTAGGTTCCTTCCCAGAATCCAGGATCATGAAGTCATCTGCCATGCTTTGAATTTGTTTCCAAGACTGAACGGGACTGATTAATAAAAGGCAGTCTTTTGGGTAGATTTTGCTGACATGGCTCAATTTATTGGCAAAGATAAAACAAGGCTTCTAATTAGCCTCTGAGGTCTCCCTCAAGCAAAAATAAAGGGCAAAACATGAAATGTTCTCCATCGGTGCAGGCAGACAGTAACACGTTTAATTTTAAATTTCTCCACTTTAGAAACTTCCTTCCTTTGCACTTAAAAAATCACAGTTATAAAAGCTTTTTAGAGCATATTCCAAATTAAACATACTATTACTGCCTAATTTCTACAACCCAGAACCAAAATTCTTTTAATTGGAGTCAGAGAACCCAACATTTAATTAGATCCAGCTTGTCTCCTAAAGCTGAGTATCAGGCAAGATAAATTATGTAATCTAAGGCTTTAGGGGAAATGCTACACATACCGAAGTGATGACTTCGAGATCCTTCAGATATGTTCTCTCAGTGGTGGAGACTTCCTTAGCGATGAAGTATGCTTTGTCAGTTGGGAATCTCTGCAAAATCCATTAAAAGAAAGAAGACATAATCATTTGAGCCTAAAGTCTCTAAGCATGTCCTGATTATAAGAAAGTCCCAACTAAAGTGATACATTGCTAACTTACGATCTCTGGTTGACTGGTATCAAGGCTAAATAAACTCTTATCTATTCTCCTTTTTTGGTGTGAGAGGAACTAGGATAGAAAATGGATTTCTATGATGAGAAAACTGCCTAGGAATGTTTCCTTCCGTGTAAATACCACCCGCAGTGAAAGGCCTCGAATGAGTGTGTTAGCTGCCACTGAGGACTATTCATTCAATACTGGGCACCTGAAAATCTAATTAATTAGGATAACAGAGTGGCGCAGGCTTCAAGGAAATGAATGAAACAGAAAGCACAGCAGCCTTTGTGCTGGGCATCGTGGGCTGGTGCTATTGATTTTTAGGAAATGGAAGTTACATTGTTCATGGGAACACGAAGGGTGCTGATCCAAAGGGAGGAGGGTTACAGCAGCTACAGTCCATTGGTTAGGCGGGCAGGCAGCACCGCCCTAGAGCAGGTCTGCCACCGGTTTTGCTTCTCTTTAACCAGCAATTAAAAGGAAATCCCTTATTGTTAACCATCTTGCTTCCCACAAGAGTCCAACCGATTCCACCTCTGGGTATACACATGAAGCAGAGA
The DNA here is from genome assembly GCF_000442215.2 of Lipotes vexillifer. NCBI lineage: Eukaryota > Metazoa > Chordata > Mammalia > Artiodactyla > Lipotidae > Lipotes > Lipotes vexillifer. Next base: position 766,118 of record NW_006794559.1, on the reverse strand, counting down.
TGAGAACAGATACTTGTACACCCACGTTCCCAGCACATTAAGATGAAATAGCCAAGAGGAGGAAACAACCCAGCTGTCCCATCAATGGAAATGTGGTATCTCCATACAATGGAATACTAGTCAACCTAAAAAAGGAAGGACATTCTGACATGTGCTATCAACATGGATAAACCTTGAGGACAATTATGCTAAAGGACATAAACCAATTACAAAGGGACAGACACTGTATGATTCCACTTATACGAGGTTAATGCCTAGGGTAGTCAGTTCACAGAGACAGAAAGCAGAACGGTGGTTGCCAGGGGCCGGGCGTGGGGACGCAGTACTCAACGTGTATGGAGTTTGTTCGAAGGATGACCGAGTTCTGGAAATAGTGATGATGGTCACACAACACTGTGAGTGCACTGAATGTCACTGAACGGTGTGCTTAAGAATGGTTCACATGGTAAATTTTATGTTATGTGTATTACTGGAAATGAAAACAAAAGATCAACAGGCGAGCGCCTGCCATCCCCACACCTTTCTCCGGCCGTCGTCCTCATCGTCCGTCCGAGGGCCCGCCTGGTCGTTCAGCAATGGGCTGACCAAGGGGGAGGCCTGCTTTGTGTCGGGGCTCAGGTTGGGTGACAGGACGGTGCTGGTGGGTGCAGCTCCTCCCTGCGAGTTGATGGACAGCTCTGAAAGGTGAGGGCTGCCAGTCAGGGAGCCTGTTTGGGGATGAGAAGTATTAAAGAAAAGAAAAAAAAAAGTAATTCCTTCTGGGACCTGGTGTCCACTTACAATTTTCACCTAATCAAACCTTTAGAAGCTTGACTACCATATGGCACACTTATGATGCCCTTCGTGATTTTCTAGATTTTTCCCTAAGTTGCAGCTGCCTTAGTCCTAAAGATACTATTCAGTGGAACACAGTTATGTCATTAATGATAAGGTGGAGAACTCTGCTTAGAGCATAATTACAATAGTTTAAAAGCATCGTGTATCTGCAAATAGGATCTTCATCTCCTAACTACTGCCTTAGCTTCTAAGAATTACTCGAGAAAGACAGTGTCTATATCACAAGGAGACGTGGGAAGTGACTAGAAAATAGAGCTATTCTAATAGAAGACTAAAGGACTTGGGACACCCAGGACAGACTACATCTTGGAACAACGGGCCACAGCTAGAGAAAGGGAAAGCAGCCACCTCCCCATTCTACGAAGAACAGAAGCGAGCTTGTTATACCTGGTGATGTCACTCCATGTCTCTCTCACTGTTTGGGACAGAAACACTAGTATCACAATTACAGCAAAGGTGATCATTTAAAAATGCAAAGCTGGAGGTCATTACATTACCACAATTCCCCTTTATGAGTCAAAAAATGATAGGTAATTAATCATTCCTCTGAGAAGGATACCACAGTAAATAACAGGAAAATGTATAATTACCCGAGTCAGCCAAATGACATGATGTGCACGTGAAACTCTGTGCCAATAGAATTTTGCCAATACCAATACCTCAACCTTTTGAAACTACTAATAAAATGAGATGTTTCAAAATCTACTTCTAAACTAAGTGTTTTGCCTAACAGTTTTATAATTCTAAAGCAGATCTGCAAAGTCACACCCAGATAAGAGGAGTGAACACAAGCCAAAGTCCTGAGATAAATCATGAGGGAAAGACGACATAAACGCTTTCTCCATTTTCCAATATACAGGTTCATGCTCATGGCTACTCAGCACAGTGTCGAGGATCTCGGAAGGAAAGGGGAAGTGCGGTTGTCCAGGAATCCCCCCATTTTCTGGACCTCTGTCCTTTCTCTCTGGATTCATTCATATTCACTCGGAAATTACAAGACAGGTCAGCCTCGAATGAAGCTGATGGAGTTGGGTAATGAACCTGATCCCAGTATGAATGAACCTTGCAGAAGCCACCACCAGCCCCCACCCGGTCCCAGGTTGACCAGCTAGCTGTGTCACCTACACACGGGTGAAAGCACGCCCACAAAAGCAACGGAAAGCAGACATCCTGCCCACTGACCGCTGGTCAGTACAATCATCCCTGAAGAACAAGATTAGAAAATGTCAGGTAAAGTCAGATTCCAGAAGTTCGCATTAAAAAATAATCCCTCCATTTCAATTCCTTGCATTTTCGTAGACATCATTAAAACAAAGTCCTGATGTGAGACAAAGACACAATCACCCCACACACCACCAGACCCAGTAAAACCCGGAGAAAAAGGCCAGAAATTGCTTCACAAATGTCAATTTTATTGACACTAGTGCACAACCGAATACAATCATTTCGAGAGAATTGGAACTTGTCAAATAGAAATAGTGACAACAATCATAACTGCAATTGATTCAAGGTACTACACTATTCTCTTTAAAAACAAAAAGAATCACAAAAAGAAAAATGTTATCACTACAAAGAGGAATTAGAGAAGAGAAATTCTGGCAGTCTGTCTGGAGATCAAAACATTTCATGCATTTGTGAGTTGCTATTGGAGGGTCACCTTTTATTTGTCCACCATCATCTGGCAAAGCATGGGGGCTTACCTTCAGCTCTCACACTATGTATGAGACCAGGTGAGGCAGTGTAAGTGAGAACATGCCGGGCCTTGAATCTGCAGTGACGTGGGACAGAAAAAGCGTTCGCCTCCTCATTGAAAGAGTTGGAGCCATGAACAAAAAGCAGTTAGAAGGCTAGCTTGAAGGAGGTGTGCAGGCGGGGAAACGGTACTGATTAGCCCCTGGACGGCATCCAGCAGCAGATAAAAAACCAAGGGCCACATGGCGAGGGAGAAAATAAGGGGAAACACACTCGAGTACAACCATGTCCACCCTCCAAAGGTCGACAGCTGCCCTTGTGAATTTCCCCGGGGACACTTCAGTTTGGTAGACCTAGCGGGCCAGAAGGGTGAGCTAACAGACCAGGGCTCCGGGAGAGGTGCCACCCTGCCGAGAAGGCAGGACACATTGCAAAGAAGATAGCAATCTAGAAGACACCCCACTGGAGCACACTGGAGACAGGATTCAGAAAGCGGGACACCGAGAGTGAACCTGATGACAACCAAGGTTCCTACGTAGAGTCCGGGGCAGTTCCGGGTTCAGCTACGTTCTCACTCACGTGGCCTAAAGGTGTGTGTGACACCGATGTTACACGTGCAATACACAACCTTGGAGGATGACCAAATTAGGGAAGCCCATTTCCACTTCCATAGAGCCTACTTCAAGGGGCTTTGTGTCTACTAACGGGGCCCAAGAAGGCCAAGGCGATGAGTGTATTTAAATAGTAAGACCAATAAATCAATAAAGACCAAGCAGCCTGTTCTAGAAATCTACCAGCAATGCTAAGGAAGGGAAAGGTCCCAAACTCTGAGGTTCCATTTACCAATCTGAGCCACATCCATGGAGAATAGCCTCCTTCCTCCCCTTGCAAGAGAAACTCCTCAAGGCTTTGAAAATTCATAGATGACACGTGTCCCAAACAAAAATAGGTAGCTCATTTACCATTCAACAATCAATGGAATATGCTGACGAGAGTAATCAGTAGAATTTGGCAGCTTGGTGAGTAATGAAAATTCTCTTTCGACTTGGAGCCAGTGTGTGACAAGGGTCTGTACAAACTGGTGTCCACGCAGGGCCTGCCCTCGGGCAAGTGTCAAGAGTTGTGTCTGAAAGGTCAATATCTAAGGTCACAGTTACTAGAGCTACATGTGACCAATTTTCACTGAAGTCATCCATTTGACAAAAAAAGCAAACAAACATGGCGATGTTAGATAAAATGACTCTGCCAGGTTTCTGCAGCCTTATAAGGCTTGTTCCCATCACACAGTCTGTCACCTGCCTTGAAGGCACAGCCCTGGGCAACGAGGAGAAACGGTGACTGGTGCTCACGGCTACTCCATGAACTTATTAATGCCTGGCAATTTTTATCATTTTCCTCCTCTATGACAAATTGACACAAAGGAATTTCTTTCAGCAAGGGGCTCTAGGTAAATAACTTGGGGCGGGGGGAGAATCTTCTAAGAAACCACCTGGATATTAAGGCAATAAGTGGAAAAAAGTCTGAAGAGATTAGAAAAAGATCAGTTACCGCCCTAAAAGTCTGGAAGCTTTTGATTCTTAAAAGAATTTTTTCCTACTTTTAGAAATTGCCCTGCAGGTTTTTAGGCATTCAGTTACACTTCTGGTTAACGACTTTCAAGTCCCTCATGTCTACCAAATAATTTCATGACACGCCTCCCTTCGCCACCCCCAGATCTCCATGTCCCCGCGTCCACCCTTAATCTGTATCAAGAGGGCTGAGTTTATGTCACTCCCACGGATTAAACATGCCTTCACTAATGCTACTCTCGAGGGGGGCATTTCTCGTAACTGCTTTAAAAAAAATCCTTTTAAATGTACACATTCTCATGGCACAAACAATTATGGAACTTTAAATTAGCACTGCTATATGTATGGATTTCAACTTATCACCCAGCCCAGAAACTGGGTTAGCTGCTCTATCTTTTTAATGTAATATACATTCATAATTCTTCTCTCTGGCTGCACAGGGGAAGTTGGATTTGCAGCCCCACCCAGACTGGAGCATCTCTTGACCAGCCCTCCACCAGAGGCACATAAAACAGCGGGAACATGGTTTATGATCGAGAAGCCAAACTGACGCTTGCCTTCCGCGCTTGGGACTGGGTACAAGCCGCCTAGTGACCATCTACTTCCTCTGACTATCCTAAAAGGCTTAAGAACAAACTCACACAAGCCTGGGGAAAGAGAACTCTAATCTGTTTTTCCAGTAATAAAAACGGCATTTCAAATACTTAGTTGTACCTGTCCTATGTTTTAAACTACTCAATAAATTGGGAATCCTCATTTTTAATTAGATAAGTGTTATTTTTCCTGTTAAGGAGGGAACCAGAAAACCTGACAACTTTAAAAATAGTAATCCATAGATTTGGTAAATATTAAAATATCTGAGAATGAGAATACAGATGAAAATGAGACTGCTGATTGCTTTCTCAAGTCCTCTTTTCAAAATTACAAAAAGTACAATTATTTAAAAAGTATCTATGAGGATTTCCTCAATATTCTCCCAAAGTTCTGTATTTGGCAAATGTCTAGATGCTACTCATCTATTGTGATTTTTCTCCTGCCATTTGCTTCTAAAATATAGGAGATTGTAACTCTATGTACCCAGAATATGCTTCAAAGGCACACGTAGGAAATACATTACAGATGCAGGTTTGCATTTATTTTGAAAAAGCCTCTTTTTAAATCCACAATCTCCCTCTAAAACAGAAGACAAACCCTCTCTGGAGATGGTCTGCATTTGAAAGCCAGTTACCGAAGGAAAAAAAAAAAAAAAAAAAAAAAAAAAAAAAAAAAAAAAAAAAAAAAAAAAAAAAAAAAAAAAAAAAAAAAAAAAAAAAGGTCAGTACTGTATTGATTCATGGGAAGTCTCCAGACCAGGCAGGATTCACTCTAGTCTGATAACTAAGCTGGGTCCCACCCCAATGGAATATGTGAGAGAAAAAAAAAAAAAAGGGCTGACAATGTTTCACTGAAGTTACAAGATTCCACAAGAAAAACCAGGTTATAGGATTACCAATCATAGCAGGGTGGCGTTCTTCTCAATAACTTAGGTTGTTGTGAGTAATGTACGTGCTTCTTAGACCAAGTTCCTTGAAGAAAAGTTTTACAAGCAGCTAAACATTAACGTTACTGTTCATCATCAAGCAATTCAGAAAAGCAACAGAAATGCAACTTGCAGAAAAATAAAGAGAAATGCTGCTAATGGGAAAATGACAGCGAATGCACTAGCTTGTTCTTGTTTATGGGGAAAAGATAAAGGAGAATTCTCCTTTGTCTGAACACAGTGGTAGTGTTGGCAGTGTCTGGGCTGTGGGGGACATGGTGCTTCGTACCAATGAAAAACACCATCTTGGACTCAGGACAAAGCTTCGGCCGTCAGTCGGAAAGAACAGTTACAATTGACAGTTTTTACAGCAAGATACCTGTTAGGACAAGTAAAAGCCTCTTCAGTTGAGATTAACAAAAGCTATTAATCCCGTGCATACACCGTTACATGAGTTTGGCCTTCCATGCTTAAAGAATCACCAAGCTCACTGTTACTGGAGAAACCAGCCACCTTCCCAGTGGAATAAATCCATGCTTTCGTGAACTACTGCGCTCTCAGCCGTGGAGAGAAGGTAGAACCAGACAGTATCTGTGAGAGCCTACATTCTGGGTAGACAGCAAACTACAAACAGCTCACTGGCCATGAGGGGCCACCTGGGCTGAGCTAGAGAGGTCTTCTCTGCATTTCTACCTATCCCCGCTCCCCAACAAAACACACACACACAGCCAAATGCGCTTATAAGCTATGGAACGTTTGCCATCCCCATTGGAATAGATGGTACCATTCAACATAGGAAGCCAGTCCTCTGGTTAGCTGTCTGAGCTCCGCCCACGTAAGCTGCTGCCACAGATGCTCTCTGTTTCCATGAGCCCTGCCCCGCCCTACAGAGATCCTGGCTCCCTTCCAAGGACCATCCCCACCGCCACACAGCACAAAGTGCAGGCCTGGAGAAGATGGAATCAGAAAAGTGAAGTCTTCCGTTCATCTTCCATTTCCCCACCTTTAGTGAAATATGGTACCACCGAGCATGAGTGCTCAGGATGCCTCCGTGACAAGGCTTGCTGTTTAGTGATGTAGCATCATTGTATTCTAGAAGAAACAGGTGTTCCAAGTACAAACTGGTATTCAGTCATGTTAAAAAAAAAAAAAAGACATCAGACAGTGCTCCAACAATGCAGGGAAGAGAAGGTACACCATGCTTTGAGGATAAAAGACAGAACGCTGAAAAAAAAAGTTTTCTCTTAGATAGGTACATGCTGACCACACAGTGCATACCACGGCACAACAGAAAAATGTTTTCTCAAATTTATTAAACAAATGACAAAAATGAGAATGAAGTCCCCAGCCTTGTCTACTGTAAAATTAATTCAGCGTATTAGAAATTTTTAATAAAATATTAAATGTACACACAGAGAGAACAGAAGGGAACTGGATTAATAACATAGGCCAAGCTTGTGAGATTGGGTTAGTCAGGTTTTCACAGCAACCTTCCAGGCAGAAAGGAGGTGAGGGTAAGGGACCGAATCCACTGGCCATTCAGGTGCGTGTGTAGAGAGCAGCGGGGTGTGTGTTCTTGACTAAGGAAAGCCTATCTTTGGTCTTTCTATAAATCACTGCGGGCAGAGTGACAAATGCTTTCCTTCTTACAAAGGAACTGCAAGGCCCAGGAAAAAGCAAGTGTTGGCCCAGTTTCATGAGCCAGAAAGGTCATCTGGGGATACTGACAGGCCCATCAGAGGCTCCAAAATGACCCTTCTACTGTTTCCTATTTGAGAGTCAGTTAACAACCCCAATTTATAATAAAGCAGAAGGATTGCCTCCAAACTCCTGGTACCACTAAACACCTCTACCTCTTACTCAAAAGTAGAGTTAATTACTGTCCGATGCTTTGTTATACACCCCACCCCCCAACACACACACACACAATGGTCCTTGCTCCCGCCTTAGTACTCTTGGTTTATGTTGCATTTTGCAGTGATTTCTCACTTCTATTCTTCAATATTCTGAAGTTCCTGCACCTGACCCCTAGCAACAAGCTCACGTAATTCTCAGTACCATTTCCATGACTGCATTAACAGCACCTGCCTTGAAGCTAACCTTTCACACCAGCTCTCAACTACAGACTTAGATCAGATACCCTCTGTCAACAGTTGATGTTCAATCCTCCCTACTTTCAAATACCAAACCACCTTAAGACATATCAGAGCAACCTGATCAAGAAGCCACACAAAGACGCCAAGGAGCTGCCTTCCACCAGAAGTTATAACCGAACACCAAAGGCCAAGGAGATTGCCAGAGGCTGCTTCCAAGGCTAAGCTGTGATGTGGGCATCATTCAGTCCATCCACGCTGAAACGATCCTGAACAAATCAGAGTCTCTTCAATTTCTAAAGCTTTAAGAAAGATTGACTAATTCTATCTTAGCTTCCACCAGGGTGTTTAACTGCTTTGATTGGGGGGAAAAAAAAAAATCCCCCATGCTGGAAGTTTCATCTATGTTTTCTGGAGTGATGTGTTCTGAACTTTATGAAGCAAGACCTGTTTTTCACAACTCTACTCACCTCCTCCCAAATATGTATCTGACACACAAATCAGCATTTGCAACTTTTGTTTATAGAGGAAACACTTAAAAATCCCTAGGTTACCCAGGAAACAATAAATAGCTCTTTTCCAAGTATGTATTCCAAACAGGTGGCAACCAGGCCACTTCTGATCTTTGATGCCTACAACGCTAGAGCAAACCATCATGGGTATTTTTTGCTTTTCATTATTATTATTTTTTTAATAGAAAGAGAGCTGCTACATTAAGTGGCATGCTTATTTTGATCTAAACGTCACGGCTTCATTTTAACAACTAGCAACTGGTGTTAGAGGTACACACAGTGTACACTAGAGACCCCATTTCCCTGTATTACATTTCATTCAACTAAACAGAAACAGATGGAATTAGACTAACGAGGAAAAAGCAGCGCCAGTAAATTCTTTAAATGTCGCCAGACTCAAGTTCTTTAATCACTTCCTTCTTGCAGAAGTTCATCCGCTAGTACCTTTCCTTCCGTATGTTCTTATGAACTTGGCTAACATGGCTGAGTGTAAACTCAGAGAGCTGCCAGCAACAGGTTATTTTGAAATGTTCACCTCTTTCGGGTTCAAAGAAACTTTCTCTATTGCAAAGCCTGCATTGAAAGACTCTTCTGCAGTTTGCTTTATAAAACTGGCAGCAATAGAGCTGACCCTTGGACAACATGGGGGTCAGGGGTGCAGACCCTCCGAGCAGTGGAAAATCCACGTATAACTTATAGTCGGCCCTCTGTATGTATCTACACTTCCGCATCTGTGGACTCCACCAACCTTGTATTGTGTGGTACTGTGGTATTTACTACTGAAAAAACTCTGTGCATAAGCGGACCTGCGCCATTCACACCCGTGTTGTCCAAGAGTCAACTGTAGGCTCATCCCCATGAAACTAGAGGAAGGCCAGCCTTAGAGTAATTAAGCTCATGAGAGGAGGAATGTTTATAGACTACAAAGGGAAAGATCCAGAAAAAAAGAGCCTTTCTTGGGGATGCAGCTCAGACAGCTTTAAATTCTGGTTAATGAAAATGAGGGCCTAGGCAAAGAAGAGTGATCGAGACAGAAGTAAATAAACTCAAAATAAACCTAGTAATGAAGGGGACCCCAAGTTTCTTAATTTAAGGCTGGGCCTACCTGTAGCCCAATCACTCACTGATGACTTCAATTGCACCAAACCCATACTGTGTTGAAATAGGGAATAGCATTTTAAGTGGAAAAAGTTGATTAAAACCATATTAACACTGGTTAAAGCTATGAAAAAGGGAGGTGATGCACATTCACAACAGTTTTAACAAAATTTAAAATGGCAGCTTAATATTTTAACTGCTGCTTCTTTTAGGAACTGCTTTGCCAACACAAGCAAACTGACTCCACAGCGAAGATGCAAGTGGGGTTTCTGATTCAACTGAGGACAGGCTGGATTTCGTATACTTGGTGGAAATTTCAAGAGGCTCGTGCTGTATTTTGGTTTTGCAGTCCTAGTGTGTGTATATATTTTTAAAGCATTACTTGGTTTGAATCTTCAAAGAAGTTCTGGAGCATCAAATGGAAATTATTCACATTTTTAAGTGCGGGCCACAGAAGCACCATTTGGTGAGATAAATCTGTGAGAAATTTCCAAATACAAATCACACATGTGGAGAAGAATGTGGCTCACAGACTTCCTTTAACTAAATGCCTGTCTAATAAAATAGCATCATGGCATACAGATGACTGGTCAAGGAGCTGGGGCAATCCACTGTAAGTTCTGGAGCTCATTAAATGCAGTTCTTTACGAGAATTTCTTGCATTTTTATGCTGCCCGAACAAGCAGCAACAAAACTCAGTCACAAAAGGATCTGTAATTTACATGTTTTGAAATACTATCTAACAAAAGATATTCATGCGCGGAGGCCCCAGAGTCGCCCTGAGTGGCTTGAAGATCTCTGTTTCTATATTTGGTTTGTCTTCCACCCAAGGCTTTAAGATATCATTGCACAGGAGCGGCCGCGATCTGAAGACTTGGCTTCCTTATTGATGCAGGCGACCCCTACACTAGCTGTTGCCTTAGAAAAACTGGCTCTGACAGGTCTTGGGAAACCCTTTGGAAGTCTGAAAGAATTCACAGGTCTCTAATCTCTGCTGCCTATTGGTCACACCCAACCCCATCTCTGATCTTCCTGCACTTAGTTCAACTTCAGGCATGTGCCTGCCCTTCTTATACCACACAGTGAGATTCCAGAGGCCAGGGAAGGACTTGGGGACCAGAATCTCACAGCAGGCAGAAGGTATGGAAGGTGCGGGGCGCTGGGGGTGGCACGCAGCCTGCTGGCTTTCTCTGACCTCCTCACCTCAGTGAACTGGCTCTACCATCAGACTCGAAGAACACTTAGGTTTACTCACTCAGCAGCTCTCTTTACTAGTGCAAGGAAAGCTCTCCCAGAGGCAATGAGTGAATATTCCCAGCACGTCAGAATATGTGGCTTTTGAAAAAACTACACACCTTTCCCCACCCCCACCCCCCTTTCTTTTAAGCACTGTTAATCACACCAGAACTGCCACTCTCACAAAGACTGACTGAGAAGCAGAAACTGAGTTGCTTGGCTGGTACAAAACCAAAGCGGAGAAAAACTCTACCAGTGACCTTAAAAGCGGAAAATCTCGTCAATATAGAACTGGGTACATAACCGTTCATCAGTTGCTTTTGAAACACTTTGGATAAAAAATCATCTCTTCGGGGAAAAAGCAAAACAAAATAATTACTGGAATATGTTTTGCTTTGGGAGTTTACATCTGATGATTCACATTCTAAGCCAACTAAGTTAATACCCTTTGCTCATTCATATTTCATGATCAGACTGCTGTATGATTAGAGGTAAAAAGAACTCATTTGAACACACCACCTTCACAAATATACCACAGATTCCACATGTGACTCTGCTTAACTCACGTCTGACTACTTTTTTATATAGCAAATTGACACCTTTCTCTAAGCTCAAAACAGAATAGGCAAAAATGGGCTATAACTGCAAAAACCCCACAGTATAAAAAGCAGTAGTTCTTCCTACCTAATATGGACTGTAATAACCTAAGTCTACAGGATTCCTGATCTCCATATGATTTTAATTATTAATCCATACAAGAGTCTCAAAATATAAAATACTGAATCCAAAAGGTCCTAGTGCATCAAGCTGTCACATAGAGTAAAACACTGAAGCCCAGAGACCAAGGTTTTGGTTTTAGATTTGTCATGCAACGGCTGTAGGACTATGGGAAGTCTCTTCCCTTCATCAGAACAAGGTTTCTCATCCATAAATAAAGGTTTAACCTAGGTGACCTCCAAGGTCCCTTCTGGCTTCAAAATTCTGTGACTCTGTTAAACATGTAAATCTAAATAAAGCAAAAGATGAATAGACTACTCAAGTGAACATCTTTCAAGCTATCCAATAATCAACTTGATTCATCAACCATGCACTGAATCAAATGATTAGGAAGATAAAGCAAAAGTGTGTGTAAAAATGGATTAAGTTTTCAGAATCTTTAAAATCAACTTCTCGACATTCATGTGGACAGAGTCACGTGTGAACCACAGGGTCTGTCAATATTTCTGCTTTTTCAACACTGTGGCCAAATTCTACTCAGTTTCCCTAAACTTGCTTAGCTCTTCCCCATGACAAAGCCACACGATGAGTTTTAATAAGGCCACTCGTGTGGCGGCACATTAGGGCTGGATCATCATTACAACTCTTTTCAATAATTTTGTAGTTACTTAGGATCTAAAATTTTTATTCTACAATTTATCTTTTTTTAAAAAAAAGTACCAAAGACTAAAAAGTACCAAAGAGCAGGCATGAAGAAAAGCATTTCATTGGTGATGCTTTTCTTAGTTGGCAAGCAAGCCAACATTTCAGCTGACACTTCCATCACATTCCACTAGATTCTAGAAGGCAATAGTGTCTGGCTCAGAAATGACCCTGGCAGCCTAGCAGAGCCATCTGGGGACCCCAAGGGGCACTCCAGACCAATCTGATCCAAATTTCTAGGGTCAGGGCTCAGGTCATACCAATTTTTTAAAATGTCCCAGGTGATTCCAAAGTGCAGCTAAGGCTGAGAAGCAATGCAAGTTCAAACCAGGCTTTTCCATCTGAAATGCAGAAACGCTGGGTGAAAGGCACTGGTGTAGATGGTAAGATTTAAAAAGAAACCAAACCTCTCACTACTTCTTTCTTTTTTCCTGCACAGTGAAGCAGCCAGAAGACACTGTTCCTGAGCATGTGAATATTAAGAACGTGCGTAAAAATCCACCAAGGGCAACGAGACCGGGAGACAGCCCTTCTCGGTACTGTGCGCTATTCACAGGCAGGCACTGAGTTTGCTAACCTCCTGGTGCCAACAGTACCTATCCTGCGAGGTCTTACCTTTCCCTGCACCGTTACTCAGCAGCATCTCTGTGTTTCACCAAGAGGCCCTGACGGCCAGAGTTGTTCCACACCTTCAACCATAACTAACGTTTGACCCGTGAAAGCAAAACCCAAACCAAACCAGCAAAATCTCATACCGATTACAGTTCAGGAAGATTTCTATCATTTCATAGGAAGTCTGCAAAGAATAATCCCAAATGCTTCCAATTAAAATATTCACTAGTCTTATTAACTAATATTTCAACAACACTTCATTTCAACTAGCAACCAACTTACATTTGGCCTTGAATTTTGTCAATTCCTCACTTTATGAGGCACAACAAAGCAGCCCTCCTTTTAAAGAAGGGGTTCAAAGTAAAACCCACACCTTTCCTGGGATCTCAGTGATACTTTCGTCCCAATAATCAACCAGATGGGAGGGTGATCTGTGTACACAACTGAAGATACACAGAAAATTTCCACGTAAATACAACACACTATACACATGATCAGATTCATAATAAAGGATTTCTTCCTAGCCTTCAGCCGGAAAGAGAAACAAGCTCTTGGTAACTTGTCATGATGTGTGAAATTCTGTCCTTCTGAAAGATCTGAGAAGCCAGGCGTGCCCTACCCAAACATGTGCCTGCCCCAAAACCTCCTCTAACAAAGGTCGATTAGAAATTAACAAGTCACTAGGACAGATCATCTCCAGGGAAACCCTGGACGCATGACTCCAGGTTTCCAGCCCTTGAAGACCTGCCCTCTGGTCTCCTCACTCATACTCCTCTCCGTCCTCATTCAAAGGCAGGCCACCCAAGGACTTCTTTCTCCTCACGCCGGAGGGGGAACTCAGCACAGCTGGATTACCAAACACGAGGGGCTGGCTCAGAGGGCTGGCCAGTTCAGAGTCTGAATCGCTGGATTCAGTCCCACTGCTGGTGGAACCCTCGGTCATTTGCAGGGGTGCCAGCTGGGCTGCCTTGCCAGGGGCACACGCTGACTGCGCCACGGGGATCCTTGAGGTCGGACCCACGAGAGGTGTACCGTTAGCCAGCGTTCTACCTTCCGAAGCGGCCGGGCCGGCCAGGCCTCCCTTTCCATGGCCGTCAAGCCTATCCACTGCCTTCGGGGTTGATGCTACCTGGCTAAGAATGAGTGGATCTGTCTCTGACTTATTATATCTCAGATTCCTTACGTGGGGCCTTTGTAAGACGGGGGAACCGTCTTCATCACGAGGACCCTGGCTTGGGAGAGGCTCTCCTCTCACACTTCTCTCTCTATAGTCATGTGCGTTTTCGGAAACATAGCCTTGAGACCCGGTCCTGTCCCAACTCATACTTGGACTTGAACTTCCGCTGCTGGGAGACAAGGGGGTGGCCAGGGGACTGTGACCGCCCGAGGCCCTGAACATCTCATCTATCAGAGAGCTATGTCTTGGGAGTCTGGGGCTCCCACTCATGTCAAAGGTGATGTCTGCTGAATCAGCGTCACGGAATTCTCTGGAAGGAGGCCGGGAGGACTTCACAGAGTGAGGGGAAGCCCTGCGCCTAGCCTCTATTTGCCTCTCATCCCTGGACAGCAGATAAACACCACTGGTCAAATCACCCTCATAGTTGTCATTTGTTTGGGACCGTGACCGGGACGCTTGTTCCCTGAGGAGGTCGTATTCACTGTCTACATCACTGCAGTCAATGAAAGGAATGGAAGTGCTGCTGCCATGGGCAGCCCTGGATGCTGGACCTGTGCTTGGCTGCGGGGGCCGAGGTCTACTCTGCTGGGTCCTGTCCTTAACGACCTCCTCCTCTTCCTCCGTCTCCGCCCTGCCGGCCCCGTCTGCCTCCGTGCTCCCCGCCGGGCTCCTCTGCGGAGTGGGGCTGCGCTGTGGCCCGCGCTCATCGGCCGAAGCGGGCGGGTCCCTTCCCGGCTGGCAGCTCTGGCCACCCGGGGATGCGGCACCTTCTCCAAAGGTAAGGCTGGCACTCTGCTGAGCCTGGGTGGGGTGGGGGTGTGCAAGAGAAGGGGGAGGGAGATGAAGAGAAAAGGGAGAGGTTACACCACAGCTGAAAGAGACAGAGACGCGGAGTCCAACTTAATGGCATCTCCTGAAGCATCGAGTGGCCAAGGATTGCCAAAGAAAGCCTGCCCTCCCCAGTCTTAGAACAGAGCACCCTGTCAGGAATCGGGCATTCCCGAGGCTGTCTGGTCAGGATCCAGAACGTTCTCTCAGGGTGTGGAAGCCGACAGTGCGGGGTCCCCGGCAGCACAGGTGAGGCAGTGCCTCTGCTTTCCAGGACCGGCAGTCTCCTCTTGGGCGTCCAAAGTTTCTATGGAAGAAGATGGTCCTTCCGGCCCACAGGGGACTGACTTCCTGAGGGGGTGGGGGCAGGGGGAGGAGGAAAGGCACCGTGGACCTCCAAAGGCAAGTTGACACGGATTTCAGACAAATGACAAAAACATCTTTGTTTCGATGCCTAAGGGCAAGATGGGCAGCTTACAGACTCTCTGGATTCACACAGTGAAACTGCCTTCATGTTCTTTCCCAACAAAGTTCTTATTCTCTTGTAGAGAAAACCCTGAAAGCTCATCCAGAGACCAACTCCAGGGAAAACGAGCTCTGGCCACCCTCAGAGCAAGAGTGATGATGTGTCTTGTTGCCAACTGTGGTCACTGCTCTGTAACACGAGCCCTGGGAACGCACCGTCCGGTCCTGCGCCAGTGCAAGGTTCTGACCTTGGCAGCCAAGGGGAGCTACACCCGTCAC
>NW_006794559.1:712118-750773 GCF_000442215.2 Lipotes vexillifer | reverse complement strand
CCCCCCCCGCAAGCTAAATCCCGATCTCTTCACACAAGCGCAGCCGTTTAGCTGGAGGGTGGGCTCAGCTCTGGCTCCGGATGGTTCCAGCCCTAAGCTGAGTTCAGGCCAATAGAGCAAACTTCCCCGGGGCCAGGGCATGGGAGGGAGGAGGGGAAAGGATACAGGCCAGGGCGAGAAGCACAGAGCCTGTGTCTGGTCAGAGCCAGGGCACACGGCTAGACCCTCCTCTAGAAAACACCCCGAAGTGGAAGGATGAAGAACAACAAAGCAGACTAGGAAAGCCAGTCCTCAGCAGAGGACATTTGGTGGAAAACAGAGCTATAATAGTGACTATCACCATCACTGACTTGTTTTGGCACTTCTGAATTCGGCTCTGCAGGCTGCGTAGCAAGGCTTCTGATGGAATGAATCTTGCTGTGTTTCCTGGGAGAAATCACACAAGAGAACTAAAGTTAGGTGAATTGGGTTTTCTTTATTGGTTTCACATGAAAAATAACGGCATTAGGCATTCCCTCAGTAGTGAAGGCACCCGAAGGAGTTTGGATAAATGCTCCCCGGAGACAGACCCAGTCACCCTTTCTGTATCACTTGTAGGATTCGGGGGTTGCTTCAGCCTTGAAAACGTTCTCAGCATTCCCAGTTCCCACTGCAGTGGTCCAGCTGGTTGGGAATACTACCACTGAACGCTAACTCTCTAGTTACGGGAAATGTCACTGGGAGAGGGAAGCTGGCTGGGCCCGCGTATACTCTGAATTGCAAGCCCTGGCCTAACAATATGAAATCAATTTGTGTGCTCTGGGTAATGATTTTCTAGATCAGTTCTATAATAGAGGCCTCTGCCACTGATGAGCTACTCCTTCACAGCGCTCAGTTCAGAGAAAAGGCCCTGCCCCGGGAATGAATTTATAGACCCCACAGTAGAAGAAACTGGTTTTTAATGCCACCAACACCTTCCCTTTAATCTTCTTCCCTTAGTGTGTTGGTCCCCAACTTCCCAGGGGACAAGCATGTAAAACTTTTCAGGTACTCAAACACATGAAACTGCATAAATATAGAGATTAAAATCCAAGGTCCATCCAGCTCTTCTTTAAAATACTCCAAATTAACACACCAAGGCTCTGGAGCACCCACATTCTGAGTCAGAGAGAGGCAGACCCCTTCTTATACGATCCTCAAAAGATTAATCGTGGATCGTCCGAGAAAATGATGGGGTTTGCTACATCTAGATAAGCATACAGATAACCTTCTGAACATTACATTTCTATGTACAGGGAGGGAAAAACGACCCCAGATCTCCATCAGGAGAAATATACAAGGATGGTCAAGGCGGCACATTTGTTTCAGCAAAAGCAAAACAAAACACCAAACAACCTGAATGTTTATCAACAGGGAATCAGATACCTGAAAGGTAATACTTTCACAATACCATAAAATGCTTAAGATAGATCTCAAAATCAGGGTAGCTTTAAAAAGCAAGACGCATGATTACGTACAATGTAATACTGATTATATAAATGAAGATGGACACCCCCAGAGCAATTCTGCCTATTCTTTTCGGGTGCATGAATATTTCTAATAGAAGTAACAGGAATTAGGTAGTTGTTGTCTCTGGGGAGGGAAGGAGGGAAGTAACGAAGGCTGTTGGTTAAAGGGGGTTTTCACTACATCTGTAACCACAATAGCTGCAGATAAGGGAAGAAGAAATAAAATCCTAGAAACCAACGTTAAAATGTGCCTAGTTAATTCTAAGTACTAGGAACATGGGTGTTTGCTGTATCCTCTGCGCTTTATTGTAATTTTTAAATGTGTTAAACTGAAAAAAGAAAACCATTAAAACAAACACTTGCAATTGAACAGTCATTGGTGCACCATCCCTTCACCCCTTTACCCTTTTCTTTTAGTCCCTCTGGGCAGAGCAGTGCTCAAGGGCAGTGAGCTCTGGAGTTGGATGACCAGGGCCCACTTACCAGCTCTGAGACCTGGGCGAGTTACTCAACATCTTTGAGCTGCCATGTCTCCATCTTTTAAAAAGGAAATAAAATAGCACGGACCTCACAGAGCACGTATGAAGACTCCATGAGTTCCTATGTCTAAAGGGCTTGGAACAGTGCCTGGCATACAATAAGAGCTATCAGCATTTGCTAACAACAATAATAAATCCTGTTTCTCTTCAATCAAATGTTACTGAATTAAAAAGTTTATAGAACTCTCCTCAGTACTCTGTAATGACCTATATGGGAATAGAATCTAAAAAAGAGTGGATATATGTGTCACTGATTCACTTTGCTGTACACCTGAAACTAACACAACACTGTAAATCAACTACACTCCAATAAAAATTAATTAAAAAAAAATCTAAAGAAAACGGTTTGCAATTTTTCCAATTTAAAGAAAAAAAGTTTATAGAAATACTTCCAATTCAAATCCCCAAATATTTAAGGACTCACCGGTGAGTAGGTCTTTACAGCGCTTCACCCCCTCTGTCAGCTCATGTTCCTCTTGCACCCCTGCCCTCTGCTGGCTTCCCCTCACCCTGCAGTTAAGTGTCCCCCGGGCCTCAGCTGTTCCTAACACTGAACCGACCGAGACTGACTGGGCGGCAGCGATTCTCTAGCTCACCGCACCTGGGGGCAGCAATGCTTAGCCGCTTAGAGCACCACTGCCTGCAGAGAACGACTCCTCTCAAATCGCAAGTGGCACTGACGTTTCTCTTACCTTTCAAACTGCACCTTCTTATGTCCTCCTTCTTTAACATAGTCGAGAACCTGCTTCTGAGTCCGGCCACTAAAATGAAGACCACGAGAGGGGGCAGAGAAGACAGCAAGGCGTTCTCATTTCACACTCAGCACAACCCTCCACCATCTTGCCTCCCTCCCACAGCTGGGAGACACGGGAGTTTTCTCGGCTAGCCCGGGATGAAAGCAGTCCCAAGAGAAACTGCTTTTGCATCCATTCTGTCTCTTGATATTTCCCTTATACATGACAGAAAAAGTTCAATGAACTCAACAACTTAACAGTTCTGTGTTTGATTATTAAGCAACCATCCCAAGAGCCTGTACACTTCACGAAGGCAGGGATAGCTCTGTTCACTGTGTACCCCCGACACCTAGAGCAGAATCTGACATGCAGTAGACACTCGAAGACTGGTTGAAAGAATGAGTGAGAAATTGGTGATGGGCAGGTCTACACAGCATTCGGTGAAGCTACAGCAAGTGTTAACAAGGTGCTTTTGCTTCTACAGAGAAAGGAAATCCTTTCTGAACTAGAAGAGTTCCTCTAGGCATTGTCTGTGGCTGGGCAGACTGCCTTGTGGCTACCTAGCGTTCAAAACGAACACAGCAAGGGGCTGCCAGGAGGCTTCCGCGATGACCGAGCAAACATGCCATCAGCCAAAGCTCTTAGAAGCCAACTTTCCCGAGGAAAGTCTTGGGGAAAATGACCACATGGCAAACGGAGAGATGTGAAGCAGAATCCTTACCAGAATCCTTACCTGAACCGAAACGATGACCCTCGGCTAAAGAGAACAGGCTTTGGCTTTGGTTTGGGCTCTTCAAAAAGTCTAAAAAAGGCATGATGTTCAACACAGATTTTCCAGAAGGATTTGCAAAAATCCCGACTGGCCATTAGGAATTCCAAGGTATCCTGGTATGAGCTCTAGAAAGAGAAAATAACACTTTGGTTTTTTCCATTACCCATAGACATTCAGTTACAATACGGGAAAGGGGGCAGAAAACAAATTTGTCCAATAAAATTTCAGTTGTGTATTTTATTATAGCATGACCATAAATCCACATATTTAGTAAAATACATTTGTTCCTCATGACGAAATATAGTCATCATCGTTCAACCATCTTCTTCCCCACTTAATTCCTTAGAGGAACACACAGAAAATGGGGATACGCAGCAGAAGTTGTAACATTTCCTTTGACAGGAATCATAAGCAAATGCTGTTTACTTGACTTACATTTCCTTCGTTAAAAAATATCCAAGTACTGAAATGCCTTTTCTGCCTCCTTAAAATAACTGAAACACATTTCTTCTTCCTGTTTTCTCCCCCATGGTTCCTGCCAACTTTGAATATTGTGCTTAAGCCTTTTCTCCATCAAAAAGCATATGGCTCCAGCCTCCAGGTGGCCCCAGGGACCATACAGGAAATGAACATTTTTTCTGCAGCACTGAGGTATCACCCAAGGCTGAAAAATTCATGTCCTTTGATTTGCGAAAGGGGATATGGTAATTTTCTACTTCCAGACTGAATGCTCTCAATTTAAGTGACCATATTATATAAACAAATGTTACCACAGCCCTTAACATTCTCAGCGGTTCCAGCCATTTTGGGAGAATCTCACAGTTCTCGGTAGTGCAGCCTCAACTTACAGACAAGTCGTGCTGCAGTACCCAGTCTTTTGGACTCAAAACACGTCTTCTCATAGAAAACAACTTCCAGTGGGTGCCTGCTTCCCAAATCAGGCCATAAAAACCTATTTCATCCATAATGTAACCAAATTACTATAAACCTAGACTGCCACTTATAATCTTTTTTTACCCCCATGGAAAAAAGCACTCCAGTTCTGGCTGGGGACATCAGCACTCTGTCGCCCATCCATCCCTATTTTTATGGCGGATGGAGAAAACGCTTTCTTCCTTCTCTGACCTGGCGCCACGTGAGCGACATCTTTAGAGGGAGGGTCTTCGGGAAGTGTGCTAGGGGAGGGGCCGGGTCAGCTCGTGAGAGTGTGCTGTCAGGGGCTGGGGACTCCAGCAGGACCGCCCCTGGGTGGGGAGGGATAGACCTGGAGCACGGCAGGGCGCTGACCGGGGTGTCGAGGTGGCTGAGGCTGGAGACGCGGCGACTGCACAGGAGGGGGCGGCCCGTAGATGCACAGCGAAGTGACCCCTCCCTGGGCACACATCTGTGCCCTCTGTCTACTGCTGAGGACAGCTGCGGAGGGACCGAGCCTCTGGATACACAGTACAGACTGGCAGACACCTGGAGAGCTGCCTGCCATGGGTTCCGCCTGCGCCCTAGTGGGACCCGCCCCGCCCCGCCCCGCCCCGCCCCGAGGGGGCTCATTGGTCTCCCGCTGCTCTTTCCCGGGAGGCACTTACGTTCACATCTGGGCGGAGCTTGATGAGAAAGCGCTTTCTCTTGAAGCTCAGCTTCCGCACCTTTGCCCAGTTGAAGGCATTGATCTTCGTAAAACCCTGAGAAGAAAGGTTATCGGCCAGTGAGCCGGGAAATGAATGACAAGCAACACGCGAGTCGGTCTGCTCCGCTCACGGGGAGCTGAAAGGAGGGCTGACGTTCTACCGCTCCTAAGAACGCCTCTCACGGGAGAATTCCCGGGCTCTGCGACTGTGCGATGATTCCCATTCCCTTCCTGGATCATTGTTTCTCACTAATTACATGATCTGGCCTTCAAATTAAGTCTGCCTCCAGGGAGACAAGAGGCTGGCCGAGGGGCTGATACAGAGAAACATAAATAAAAATAAACACCATGACAACCACCACAACTGCTGGCGACCATCACGGGCCCAGTGCCAGGCACTGTCCCAAGTCCCCTACAGCCCTTATCTTGTGAAGCCTTACACGAAACCCAGGGAGCTGGATTTATTATCTTCATTCTACACCTGTGGAAACTGCAGCATGGCTAGATTTTAATTTGCCCGAAATCACATGGTTACCGCGGCAGAATGAGATTCCCGGGCATGTGCCTTAACCAGCAGCTGTTGTTATAGCCACAGAAGCAACACAGCGGTTAGCGATCACCTGCTCTGTCCACACTGCTCTGCTTCCAACAGCACAAGCAGGGCCGGGGAGGGGAGACCCCACCCTCCGTGTGTCTCTGAGGCCAGAGAACAGTCTCCGGGAGGGACGCACACATCTTCATCTTTGATCGCCAGGTGGGAGTGGGGGAGACACAGTGGGGAGTCGCCAGATACCAGCTCCTATCTGTGCCGTCCTCTCAACTGAAATTAGAATTCCTCGAGCCCGTTTGAACACCAGAACCATTTGTTTAAATTGGTTAGAATGAAGCAATTAGGCACAGGCAAGAAGATTAATTTCAAGATACTGTCCTTGTTTATGATGACATTACGGAACAACTCTCAACATTTCAAGTGTCTCAAACATAATCCAAGCAAATTAATTCAATTGTGAGGCACCTCTTCCCCCAACTATGATCTTTAGAAATGTTTAAGGGTTTTAACTTTGAAGCGGAATGGTAGGACTGACAACCACATTGTTTCACTCTTGTTTTTCTCATCAGGGACGCCTAGATTATTTCTGCAGGTCAGTGAGTATTAGGGACAGTCACCTCCTCAAATACCATGCTGCTCATAAAATGTCACTTCTTAGTGTCCCATAGGAAACCCAACTTCAACTTCTCTCGGGACACGAACCCTTCGGTAATTGCTGTCCGTCATAAACATCTGATACAGGAGCAAAGAATCACTGGGGTTACTTTGGTAAAATACGAAGGGGGAAATGTAACCCAATCTGGCAAAGCTCAAACAGAGAGTTTTAGGTCATGCACGTATTTACACCTTCAAAACTGGGTGAAATCTGACCCTATTTCATGAGATGAAATAGGGTCAGATGCTTTCTTCATACCCCTTTGAAACCAAAGCACTTTTGTTTAAAAGAGAAAGCCTTGAGGGATATATTGTACAGCACAGGGAATCTAGGCTATATATATGTATATGCGTGTGTGTGTGTGTGTGTGTGTGTGTGTGTGTGTGTGTGTGTGTGTGTATTCTTTTTTAAATTAGGTATCTTTTTTTTAATTGAAGTATAGTTGATTTACAATACTGGGTAAGTTTCAAAATGATTCTGTTATATATATTTATATATATGTGTAAACATCTATAGTCTTTAAAAAATTCTTTTCCATTACAGTTTATTACTAGGCAATATTTTATAACAACTTTAAATGGAGTATAACCTATAAACTATTCAATCACTATGTCATGTACCTGAAACTAATATAATATTGTGAACCAACGACTTCAATATAAAAAAAAAGAAAAAAGTCCTGAGGAAACCTCTGGGGTGATGAATATGTTCACTGTCTTGATTTCACTGATGGTTTCAAAGGACACACGTATTTAAGGACTTATACATATTTAAGAACAGCATATGCTTTAAATGTGTGCGTTTAATTGCATGTCAATAGTACGTCAACGAAATTGTCAAGAAAAAGAGATGCATCGATCAACAGCAGTACAGCAGCAGCGTGATCAACGGTGCACACATTTCAGAGTGCAGAGTGGTGTGTCCTTATGTAAAACACAGGTAAGGGTCCAAGAGCAGTATGTGTGTAGCTGCAAAATTACAGCAGGACATGGACATAGCTTCTGTGAATTTATAAAACTGCTATATCTTCTAAGTTAGGTAAATGTGAAACCACAAACAAGCTAACTTAGGTAAAACCCAAATCAGGTTAAAAAAAAAAAAAGAACCCAAATTAGGTTAAAAAAAAATCAGATGAATATCATGGGCAAGTGTGAAAAAGGTGTTTATATTGGGGATCTGAAATCTTGATTCCATTAGACTAAGTTCAAAGTTAGGTCAACAGATAGAGAGGGATTTCTATGATCCTACAAAGTCAATAAATGCAAACAAACCTGCAGTCATGGATTCCCCAACCAGAGCAAGGCAAAAGAAATTAAACCTGCAAGTCTGAGGGTCTGGACAGAAACAGGAAACCCTGAGATGAGGTTTGTTTTTCCCAGTTCACCTAAAAATAACTATCAGCGGTCTTAGCCTGGACCACCCAACTTGGAATCAGAGTTGAAGGGCCAACTCTTATCTCTGCAACACCAAGGGAACCGAGCTGGTTCTAAACGCTCTTACCTGAAACACTAGAATCCCCGTGTTGGCCACAGCCAGGTTGATCTTAGTGCCTTCCCGGTCCTTAGCTGGGTGCAATCGGACGCCGTACATCTCCAGCCTGCGGGCAATCTCCAGGAGCTGGAAATCCGATTCTGCGGGTGTTTGTCCACTGACAAAACAAAAATTCAAGAGAAAGGCCAGGAGATTTGAATTCTCCGTGTCTATGAATTCAAGATTAAGCATCTTCTCTTCGGAAAGAAAAAGGCATTTCATCACCAACAATGGGGCTACCCGATCGGATGACACCCGGCCTCCCATTCATTATAATCTGAAGTTGAGCAACTGGAACAAAAGCTCTATTGCTTGTGTAACACAAAACCCCCAAAGTCTATCTCAAACTCGGCCAGTTTTTTGGAATCTCAAAGAGTTTCCTTTAAGGTCATATAAAAGCAAAACACGACCATGTTGAAACAAGTTTCCAGTCACTTACAATAGCCCTACACTTGCAAAGTCCGACACTGTCAAGGCAACTATCACCAAGACTCAAGTGCCTTCCTTGAAAGACAACAACGAAAACAAAAGGAGCAGAGAAGGCTTTGAAAATATTTTATTGATCGAAACGGAAAACCAGAGTGGACGTGGCGCAAAGGTTCTCCATTTTCACAATATTCTTATACTGCCCCTAGTTATCATGTGCCCTTCCTGATTTCCTGGTACTTGGTCTTATACTCTTCCTTTTCCTACAAAGCACGGGGGGTCCTAAATTCCAGTGTTACTCTGGTCTCACAGGAAAGCAAGCAAGGAGCCCAGAGGTCTGGTCTTGAGTGGGTGACCTGTGTTGCCCAATAGTCCGGGATAAGAAACAACAGCCGCTGAGCCTCTGCGCTCTCCTTCCTCACACTTTGTATATTTCTTCCCAATAGGTCACTGTGTGTGTGTGTGTGTGTGTGTGTGTGTGTGTGTGTGTGTGTGTGTGTGTGTGTGTGTGTGCGTGTGTGCGCGCGCGCGCCCACAGAGAAGGAGCTCAAAGCAAGTAGGAAGCAACAAAGGAGACTTACATGTGGTTATGGTGAAATTCCACAATCTTATCTTCTAGTGCATCTTGCTGAGGTATGTACTTATTTTTTGCTAAATGCTCTCTGTCCGATGCTTCATCAAAATCCCCAATCTCAGCTGCAAAGAAAGAGAGAAAGAAAAACCAGACACATACGATTAATACTTCACAATTGGTTATACTCCCAGTGGACTGTTCCCCAACTAGCAAACGAGAAAAACTAGCAGACAACACAAGGCAATCCCAGCTGGTGGGTATCCTAAGGGCTAGATGTGAGAAGCGGTGGCTGTAAGGGCATATTTAACAACCGTGCCAACGTAAGATGACAGTTTCCGCTTTTTCTCATCTCTACCAGTTGGAAAGAAAACTTCAGAATCATCCATCTTTAGTCATCCATGTTGCCGGTTTGTTTCTTTCCTCCCCCCCTACCAACTAGGGGTTCACTTCCACTTCAGGTAGTACATTTCTAGTTATGTGGATTAAGGCCTTCTGACTTCTAAATAAGCCCCAGAATTTCAGGGCTTGACAAAATCAACTTTGGAGACACACGTCTAGCAATTATCAGTGCAAATCCCAAATGCTTTATCATGTAGAGAAAAGACGATTATAACTAGGGGTAGACGTACATAATCTAATTTGGTAAACAACTTCAAGTGTCTTAAATTTTGTGTAGTTGTGCTGTCAGAAATGACAGATCAGATCGCAAATTCTTACAAATTTTTAGTCTACAAGGAAGTGGATGCATAATTTTCTCAAGTCCCCACATTGCTCTAATCTGGAAAACTAAAGGATAGAGCTTTAAATTAATAATTGTACCTTAACACTAGCTCCAGCTCAGTCTACAGCAATTTAATACAGATGCAACAGCATGCCTTTATCATATAGTCTGTGTAACAAGCTTAATGAAATGACCAGAGTCCAACTGTTTACAATAAAAGTAAGTAAACCGTTGCCATGAAGCCTAATTTTCACTTTGTCATGTGAAGCAGCTTGTCACACTTTGGGCAACGTACCCCAGTAATCACGCAGGATGTGGCCTGTGTGTTGCTATAAATCACAGCCACTGAGAATATTTGCTTGGCACCAGCTGGGCCATCGGAAGAATCAGTCACCCACTAGCTTCTCACTGCCATGGCAAATCAATGACATTATTTCCTAGTTGCACTCTGTGAACAAATTTCACCTTCCCTGAGTAAAGCTGCCACCCTCCAACACAGGAAACTGTACAGGAGTGGCCATACTACCATCCTCACTGGTTTGCCACGGCGACGGTGACGCTGTCTTTTCTGCACTTCCTCCTATCCGGCCTCAAGAAAGCACAGTTCATCTCATTATTCACAGTAGTGCTGTTGCATCAAGTCCCCGCGCACATCGAATTAGTGAAGACTAAACCATCATTCCCAGGGGGAATACAGGGTTAGGTTCCTGCGAGCCTCTTGAAACATTTTCACCAACTAACCTTGTTTTCTGTTGAAAGACATCCTACTTTATGTTCCTTGTTGATTCGTTAACACGGGACCCATGGCCAGCAGCACGTAACTCACATCTGAAAGAAGCTTATCTACACCCGTAAACACCCGTGTTTACTTTCTCCCTGAGGTACATCGAAACCTTCCTGCACTTAGGAACACTACACAGCAAGCACTTCAGCAACGATGCCTGGGGGTCATTTAAAACAGGGAAATCAACAGAAAGCACAGAAATGCAAAAAGCGTGGCTCCAAAGAGATCACAAAAAGGACACTTGTTTCCAGTATGACAGCTGAAACCAGAAGGCAAAGCATCACCTCCTCCAACCTCCACTGGGGAGGTGAGGGAGGGGCGACTCCAATTTTTTACCCTCTTGCGCGTGTCTGCGAGTAACCGTGAAAGCACCCACAGTGCTGATTCTGGGCTTACAAATAAATTTCAGAGAGCAGGTGAATTTGCAAACATGACATCTGCAAATAATGAAGACGGACTGCATATGGTGGGAGGGAGAGGGGACTCACCGAAATCCTAAATTTCTTACGAGTTTTAAGTTTGGGTTTCTTAACATATATGGATTTTATAACAGAGCCTTTTCCATAATTCAATATAAACGAGCTAAGAATTCCAGTTTTTCCTTTGGCAACAGGGTGAATATGCCTAAACTGTCTTTTCCTTGGAGTCACTTGCTTTTCAACTCCTAAAATGCAAGGGCAACACGACTGTGAAATCCACTTTCTCCCACATGCTCTCTTCTTGGAAACATGGAAATAGGCACCTCCTTATGTCTGGAGAGTCTGAGAACTGTAAGTGTGAAAGATATGACTATTTTTTAATTAAAGGTGTCGTATTAGCTGATATATATACTAAATTCCTTAGCAGTCTACTCTTGGCAAAAAAATAAGAACACCACCACCCCCAAATCCTGTGAGAAGTCTCATGAGGATGTGCTTGCACAAACTTGTTTTGCCAGGTACAATCCTCAGAATGGACGCACACACAACCTGCAGAAATCTAGCCCCACCATGCCTCCTCTGTTACATCAGGTCCAAAGAGTGTTTGATTCTTCTCTTCATCAGCTTGCCCCACTTGGTCTATTCATAATCAACTAGAGAGTATTAAAAGTCTGAAATATACACAGGGGATACCTAAGGCCAGTAACAGAGGAACCAATGAAAACAATACAGACTATGTAAAAGATGACTCCACGAATTCAAATGAAAGGGAGGAAAATTTTTTAAAAAATCAGATGGTGTGTATAGATACAGAGGAGATGAAAATATAGCTCACTAGAGATAATTTTCCATCAGCATTAATATCACTTCTGCAGAAGGGAGATGAGCTGACCTCTCCTACCTTACCGATGACGTCAATAACTACCAATAATTTAAATGAACACACTATTCACAGAGGACTCTGTGAAATTTCTCCTTCCATGACAGAATGTACAGGACGCTTAAAAATACAGAAATGGGGCTTTTTCAGTATAAGATTACAGAAACAGCGTGTCACGCAACTGCGTATCACAGAGTATAGAAATAGCAGAAATGCTTCTGAACCCAACTATTTCATTTCCTTTGGAGAACTCAAGATTCTCAGGGGATTTTGAGCCCCTTGTTGGTGTCTGGGGGTGGGGGGTCCATCAGACCAAGCACATGGTTTTCTGGATTCCCGTGACTCTCCACTTCCCATGTGTGCAAGCAAGATTCGCTCCTTGTTTAAAAAGGAAGATTCACTCTTTCTTTAAAAAGGAAGGGCCTCAGGAGGAAGGGGCTACAAGACTGAATGGCATCAGGAATAGCTAACTAAATTTCTCTCACCAAAGGTCCAGGGTCAGAGACCTTTGCTGAAGTTGCTATTCCAATAAGGAAGCTTTATGTCAAAATTTCCCATTGTTTGGAAAGGGAGGGCCCTAGGTGAGTGAGGATAAAGAAAGGAGGGTATATTTACTGCACACCTAACATATGCTGAATATTGATGCTATCATTTCATTTTCACCTGTTGTGAAACAGATTCTATTATCCCCCTGTTCCAAAGGAAAGAGAGGCTGGCGGCTTAGTAACTTGCCAGGGTGAACAATCAACTAACAGAAACGAGGTCTGCCTGATTCAAAGCCCTCCTCTGTCCACTGTCACTGTAAGAAGAGAGAAGACCAAACATGGGAAAGGCAAAAGTTATGTAACTTTCTGTGTCAAAGCTTCCTCATTTTAAAATGGGGATAACAGTACTGAGCTCACAGTGTTGTTATAAGGATTAAATGAGATAATATACACAGAGCTGGAACATAGTAAAGTTTTAAAAGTTTACCTACTTTTTTCTTTTTGGCCTGTCTTTTCTTTCTCACATCATTTTTTCAAATTAATAAGAAAACATCCATCTACTAAGTCTGGCAGAAATTCAACAACTGCCATGCACAAAAAATAAGATAAGCATGGTCTCTAGAAACACCTCATCATTTTAGACTAAGGTAATTTGTTGACTACTGGGAGTGACCCTTCCTACAAACCTGTGGAAAGCTTGTTAACTGGGCAGTTATCTGGACAGGATGGGGCTGATTATATGGGACTACTTTGTATACAATGGAAATTTTAGAATGATATGCTAGCGCAATTTTTTTTATACTAGTGCTTTTCGATGTTGACCTTGGTCTATATACATAATTTCCTTCCTGAAACATAATGTGTATATTCCATTTCAAGTAACTTCTGCCTTGACCAAGACAAAAAAAAAATGCCCAGGTGAGTAGCCAGGAAGCCTTAGAATGAGCACAATCTAACTTATCCTTTGTCTAGAGGAAGAAAGTTAAAATATGTAGCTTCAAGCATCACTTGGGTTCCATCCAGCCTCATGTGTCTTGGTTTACTGAACTCTCGAGCAGAATACAAGAAGGGAAATCTTTGACAGTTTTATGTCTGAAGGCTAATGGGCCATATTCAATGACGAATATTAAATGCAAGAACAGGACAGAATGAGTTTAGTCTACTTTGCCACCGTGTATCCAAGCTTCTCCTTTGAGTCAACTGAGTTTTCAACAAACGCATAGTCCTTAGAAAGAGTAGACGAACACCAGAACACAAAATTCCTGGGTGAGCGTTTGGTGGGGGAGTATATATACACAAAGTTAGGAGTACTGTTTTCCACCCCTTGGGTTTCATGCTAATAGCAGTGTAAGACAAAGACATTATTGCTTTCAGTGGATGTCATTTTTCTCCCCACCAAGCAGATCACTGTGTTATTTCCCACATGCTTTCTGAAGGAAACCAACGGAACTTACATTGCACAATGTGTGAGACCAAGAGGGCAGCGCTGGTGTCACTACACGTCAGCCTGCCTTGAGCCAGGTCCTGCTTCACCTGCAGAGCAAATAGGTACCTGCGAATACGAAGAGAGATGGGCGTCAGACACATAGAGATGGGTGTCAAGCAAAGAGGGTGGGGAGGTTTGGCAACAAAGTCAGGCTCACTTTGCTCACTGGCAACTTGCCCACACAGTGAGGACCTAAAGAAAGGTATATAAGCCAAAGAACAAGAAAGTCTGCACAGGAGGGATGAATTCCTGGTGCTACTGGCTGCAATGTAAATATTCACACCTCCCTTCAAGCACCGGGAGACATATGCTGCAATCTTTCCACACAATAAGTAATGCATTTTATTTTATATGGAGAGATATAGCCATAAGTAATTAAGACTATAACTTACCACCCTATCTATTTTTGCAGGGTATAGCACACATTTAAAATTTTTTCACAGATCAGTCAAATATACTAAAAAAATGGCTTTATGGCTCAGACAATAACAGTAGGCTATCATGGTTAGGAAAAGCCTTGCCAATGGAACTGGAAACGCAAGAGTGTCTTCTTTTTTTTTTTTTTTTTTTTTGTGGTACGCGGGCCTCACTACTGCGGCCTCTCCCGTCGCGGAGCACAGGCTCCGAATGCGCAGACTCAGGGGCCATGGCTCACGGGCCCAGCCGCTCCGCGGCATGTGGGATCCTCCCGGACCGGGGCACGAGCCCGTGTCCCCTGCGTCGGCAGGCGGACTCTCAACCACTGCGCCACCAGGGAAGCCCAGATTTTTAGAAAGATATTTGCTAGTTTTGCCCACTGTCTAGCAGGAGCGTGACTTCGGCAGCAACCCTTAGCAACCAGATTCTGGCTCTCACACAATTACCCATGAGAAGGATACAGAGGTAGGACCTTGCAGAAATGGTAGGTGTGGGGCAGAGGAAGGTACAAAGCAAGCCTGGAAGATCTAGTTATGCCAGAGAGCAAGGCAGCTTGCAAATATAAATGGGTTATTTTAAAAGGGGGAAAAAAAACCTTGAAGGGGCGGCCACTGGCCAAAGTTGTGACAACTTGAATAGCAATAAAGAATGATTAAAGTGAACTGAAACACATGGAACTAATAAAACTTTATGAGTCCATTATAATAGTCATAAAATAGAAAGCAGAAAAAGTAGAATGTATCACCATTTGAGGAGTCTATTCAAGAAATTCTTTTTTAGGAAACTGGTAACCCAAGGCAAAAACTTGGGCATGTAATCTGCCTCTCCAGTAGGAAGGGTATTTCAGGATATGCAGATAATCTAAGTAGATGGGGCAAAGTTCTACTTTACAGAAGAACACTGACAAATAACACAGCAAAAATAATTATAAAACCCTCATCCCACACCTGTAAAGAAATTATTGACTTGGCAAGGATTGTTAATTAGTATAAAAACCACTTAGGAGTTTGGACATTTGCATACAAAGTCATATGACTTCCCTTCACAATGGAAAGGTCAGAATGTCACCACCCTTAACTCAGTGATCAATCTGAGCATCACTAATGAAACAGGGAACACAGGACATCACTTAGGATGGGATTCTAGCCAAGAATGTTTAACTTGTATCCTTTAGAACTAAGGTCTAGTTTGCAGGAAATACAGAAGACAGAGAAATAAGCTAAACAGGAAGCAACCAGACAAATTTAGCAGGTACGCTTTTTTTTTTTTTTTTTGCAGTACGCAGGTCTCTCGCTGTTGTGGCCTCTCCCGTTGCGGAGCACAGGCTCCGGACGCGCAGGCTCAGCGGCCACGGCTCACGGGCCCAGCCGCTCCGCGGCATGTGGTATCTTCCCGGACCGGGGCACGAACCCGTGTCCCCTGCATCGGCAGGCGGACTCTCAACCACTGCACCACCAGGGAAGCCCCAGGTAGGCTATTTTATAGTATGACCGGTTCAGTTTCTTCAAAAAGATGGTATCACGAAGAGAAAAAAAAAGAGGGACTCTGCTAGATTAAGAGGTCCAAAGGGCATAACAACCAGATGCAACGTGGTCCTACAGTGAATTTCACGTTAGATAATCAGATATAAATGACATCTGGGGAACAAAGGGGGACATCTGAGTACGGCCAGGGTACCAGATTAGATGAACAGTACATGTATATGCACAGAAAATATCAGAAAGGCGCTCTCACTGATGTGTTAACAACGCTCAGCTCTGGGCAGCAAGAACACAGTAGTTTTATCTTCTTAGTCTTGTTTACCTGTATATTCTAACTTTCTACACTGTACGTTGACTACTTTTGTAATAACAAAGGGTTCTTTTTAATTTTTTTTAATAAAAAAAGGGCTTTTTTCTTTTTAAAGAAGATGTTGGGGGTAGAAGTTTATTAATTTATTTATTTTTGGCTGTGTTGCGTCTTTGTTTCTGTGCGAGGGCTTTCTCTAGTTGTGGCAAGTGGGGGCCACTCTTCATCGCAGTGCGCGGGCCTCTCACTATCGCGGCCTCTCTTGCTGCGGAGCACAGGCTCCAGATGCGCAGGCTCTCACGGGCCTAGCTGCTCTGTGGCATGTGGGATCCTCCCAGACCAGGGCTCGAACCCGTGTCCCCTGCATTAGCAGGCAGATTCTCAACCACTGCACCACCAGGGAAGCCCCAAAAAAGGGCTTTTAACACGACTAACCATAGAGGTGGCCTTAAGAATTAAATGAGATAACACATGGAAGGCATAGTGACCAGAATGAAAACATTCAGTATATGTTAGCAATTTTTTTTTAAATAAAAGAAAAATGAATCCCCTTTAAGTCGTTTAGGAAATTCCATGATTAAGAACTAAAGAACTACAGAGGCATTCTGTAACCAGAAAAAAACCATAACAAAAAAACACCCACAGATCCACTAGTTGACAACAGTTGACCTTTATCTACCCTCCACAATGTAATGTTTACGCATTCATTCATTCACTTTCTTTTCTGTCTCTCTCCTTGGAAAGTCAAAGTAGAGAATGGCAGAGCATATAAAGTAATCACAACATCAGCACATAGGTTTATATGGGAAGATGTGGTACAAACCGTATCTCTGGATTAGGCAGTGGTTGTTGTTTCTTGAAGCCAACACTTAGAATCACAGGCTTTAATTCTTATCTGTGTGGTTAGTTTTTACCTAAGTAGGAAGAATGTATGTTTTAAAAGCATGATGTTCTGAATATGGTAACATCTACCAGTTCAAACAACAGGATGCTGTGTCCAGGGACAGACTCAGGTTCAGGGTCCGAGAGGCTTCGGGGCCTCTGGGGAGGGTCTCCTGTGGGTGGCGACACGGCGCTGGGTTCCGAGAGCTCACCTATTTAGACAAAGGACAAGTGCCCCGTTGCCAACTGCAGGAGGACTCTGTCACTCCCTGATTACGCTGACTTGTGCTAAGGCCCTTGTAATCTGAGAAAGACCTTCCTGGGTACCGTCTCATCTTCTCGTAAAGACAGCTGTAGGTCCCGCACGCTGGCTGCAGGGCTAACTTTAGAAATTCCGCAGCACCTTTTGCATTCTAAACTGAAGCAGCTCCAATCAAATTCACACGAAGGGCTCAAAACGGAATCAACTCTCCTTGGCGGAAGGATGGATGTGAGGAAGGAGGCGATGACAGCGGCAGGGCCAATCAGAGGGCTGTCACTTCCAGGGACCACAGGGGAGGAAATCACACCCATCTTGATGCCATGGTTTAAACATGCCTGTTTCAATTTATTTCATCCGGGAGCTCTTCATCTTTCTTTCCTTATTCAGTGTACAGTACGACGTCTCTGCCAGCCAAAGGACAATACTGCAGCAGGCCCCGCAGAGCAGCAAATTCTGATAGGTCCCCTGCACCTTTAAGAACACAGCCAAGTAGAAACTGGATCCCATGTCAGATGCGAT
This sequence comes from Lipotes vexillifer, assembly GCF_000442215.2. NCBI lineage: Eukaryota > Metazoa > Chordata > Mammalia > Artiodactyla > Lipotidae > Lipotes > Lipotes vexillifer. The sequence continues at coordinate 733,242 of NW_006794559.1, read as the reverse complement.
GCTCAGAGAGTAGTGGAGTACGTCTGACCTCACCAGCACAGCCAAGTGATTCTGAGCTCTGCCAGAAGAAAGCCTGCTAACTTCTTTTCCAAAGACCCCTCCCCCAAGCGGTTTTAAACTTGCATCTGGGAGTCAGTACTTTTCTCCTTCTAGATGCCTGAGCCCTGGTGTCAGTAGGACAAGAGCTCCAGTGAGAGTGTAGTTCAATAAATAGAAAGGAATTCAGCTTCTTGTTTAACAGCAAAGTGCAATTTAATCTTCGATCTATATAAATGGGACCCGAAAGCTATTCCTGGAGGCCCAAAGAATTAGCTGCAGCTCGAGTCACTTAAAGTGCTGAATTGCGGGCCCGTTTCTGTCTGTCTCACTCTTGTCTGCACCTCCTTCGCCTATGATGTAGTGTCCATATAGGGCTTTTCCCAAACGCTCCCTCCTTCACCATCTGCCATAGAAAACCGCCTGGCATCTCAATGGTCCCATCCTTAAATTTCTGCTTGAATAGGAATTTGAGAGTGTGGGAGAACAACACTTTGGATCTGGGAAGTCGCCTTCCCGGCATACCTTGTGACAAAGCGGAAAGCAACGGGGAGCTTCTGAACTTCCTATCAATTTTATCACCCCAGAGCCAAAGGAATTCTCTCCTCGGAAAAGATTTCTAAAATGTCAGTTAACACTGGGAGCCAGAAAACAGCGACAACAAACCCCCAAACCTGCTATGTCCAGCTGAGCTTGTGTCACTTGAGGAATTTATCAGATCGGTCAGAACAGCTGGCAAAATACCAGGCACACACACACACAGCCTGATGCTCACAAGTTGTCTGGAATTTTATAACGAGGACCAGAATGGTAGAAAATCACAAATCTCTAGAGATGATGATTCACAAAGACTGAAAAGGTGCAAAACTCATTGCAAAGGAGAATGGGGAGAAAGAACTGGGGTTGGGGGGCAGTGGTAATTTATGCCGCCGACTTCCTAAGCTGGATGACGGCCCAGTGAAATGCGGGAGGAAAAGGCACGCTACTGACCAACGGCTGGACTGGCCTTCTGATTCATTTCAACATTCTGAGCTTCGAGCAACATACGTTCAACAACAGGAAAACCAGCCCCGGAAGCTGACACACGGTAGCCCCAATAAGGACACAGCATGAAGATGCTACTGGTGTCGGCAGCTTGGAACTCAGGTGGCAGCCCCAGCTGCCCCTTCTCCATGGGAAGCGCCCTGGCCGAGGCTTGTGGTTCCCAGAAGGCTGCCGGCCTCTGCAGTTCCTGGCCACTTAGCTGCTTCATTCATTCGAGGGGTGAAAGTGGAGGTAAACTATCAGCGGTGACTCATTCAGAACACGCGAAGCCATGGGAACAGTCCTCGCCTTCCTCTCTTTCTGGACTCGCACGTTCTGGACTCGCACTGCTCCTGACGCAGCCCCGGGGTGTCCAGCAGGGACCTCAAACATGATCTGGCAGAACCAAACTCTTGACTCTCCACCCTCCCCAGTGCTCTATTTCCCTCCACCCCTTTGCATTCTAGTAGTCACCCATCCATCTAGTTGCTGCTTAAGTCAAAATCTTAAGTATCCCTTCTCCTTCCCTCAGCCTCCACCCACAGCCCGTCACAAATTCAAATCGACCCCGCCTCCAGCACGTGCTCCAAATGCATGTGCTTTCTCCATTTCCACTCCTACCACCTCCATTGCCGCCATCATCTTGGCCTGGGTGACTGCCATCTCTTCCTGTCATCCCCCCCTAGGTATCTTTGGCAACCAGTCTCTCAACACTATGTATTATCGGGCCTCTGCCCCACCTCAATGCACTTTGCCCTCAATGTTCCTGCCATGAGAACCCTCTTTTAGGTATCTGAACGTCTGGACCTTGTTTCTGCCTTGGGTACTGCCTAACCGTTCCTTCTACCTGCAAAGCTCTTCCTCTGAAAACGACTGACAGATCCTTGTCACTTTCTCAGACCAAGCACTGTAAAGTCATCACCAGTCACCTTCTATCACATCATCTACTTCCATTACCTAAAGGCTCTTACCATTATCTGATATTTTTCTTGTTTATTTAATCATTGTGTCTGTTCCCGTGAAAGTCAGGCCTGTCTCTTCACCAGTATGCTCCCTGTTCCTAGAACAAGGCTTGCACACCATGTATACTCCATCAATACTGCTGACCGAATGTTTTCATCTCTTTGATAAATGACAAACCGTTTAACAAACTCAACCACCCAAAATACTGTGCTCTCAACCCAGAGGGACAAGAAAGATGTGACAGCCCTCATCTTGAACAGCTAAAGCTTGAAAGGCATGTGCGGCAAGAATCTGGCTGGTCAGACTAGTGCAGTGTAGTCTTGAAAGGGAGGGGTTTTATCTTCACATGTTCCCACCAGGCTCTGCTCTCTTTTGGAATACCACGTGTCTTGATGTAAATTATAAAATGGGTAGTAGCAGGGATGAAGATGCGGGTGATGGTGATGAGGATGATGGAGGCTGTCACTCATAGCATCCCTGCTGGGTTCCGGGCACTCTGCATACTAGTACTCATCTTCAAAGCCACGCTGGCTAAGCAAGCACTGCAGTCGCGTTGACAAGGGAATTAACAGAGGTGCAGGGACGTTTAGTAACCAGCTGGTCACACAGCTACCAGGCGCAGGGCTTGGCCACACTCCTCCCACTTGGCCACACCTTCAAAGAAACTGATGTACAGTTTATGTCGATTCACCCACTGCAGCAACAGAGAGAAACTGAGTTCACATCTTGGTTTCACAGAAGAGATTCATTTCCAAAACTGTCTTGTGATGTGACAGGTGTAAGGGGGGGAAATACGACAGTAACAGATTATAAGCCCAGATACTTCATAGCACAGCCTTCGAGAAACCAGCTTTCAGGGAAACTGTGGTACTTTCTTTCTTCCCATGTTTGTAAACACAGCTGGGAGGGAGGAAGGTTAAACTGTCAAGCACAGAGCAGATGCTGGTCAAGGAAACATTGTGAAAATGTTTCATCAGTTGACTTAGAACATTCACTCTCTCTGCTCCACAGCAATAAATACCCAGTTTCCAAACCACTAACCTTGTGAGTTCTTCTTGGAGTTGTGTGTGGTCAGGTGGAAAGAATTTCACCACAAACTTAACAACGACATGCTTTGGCCCTAGAAAGGGGGGAAAAAGCAGTAAAGCATTTATTGATTTGTCTTTCAAATGCCATTAAAGATGTAAGAGGGTATATTAGATACCAAATAGTAAGTCTTACTCCGAGCTGCCCAGAGCACTTCTGCCAACATCCAAGTCACTTAATAGCTGGTTACGCTGGTTACTAATTCGCATTTTCATATTGTGGGGAGACAGACACCTGTTTGGGGTTTTTTTAATTATATTTTTTGGCCACACCGCACGGCATGTAGGATCTTGGTTCCCCGGCCAGGGATGGAACCCACGCCGACTGCATTGGAAGCACGGAGTCTCAACTACCGGACCCCCAGGGAAGTTCCAGATACCCGGTTTTTAAAAATACTGTGACAGGCGCATTACATTGAGGCATCAAACTCTTCCCCTGGAGACGTAAATTGTACCGATTTTAAAAGCAGGCATTTGTCTTCAAAAATTTATCTGTCTGCTTTAGTCCAAATATAGGTTTTAGACAGCTTAAGGAAGAGATAACGAAAAAGTAAATCAGTTACATAATTTATTATTTCTAACTCTCTCCAAGGTACAGCGGCTACTGTGTTCATCACAGTCAGTCAAAGCCTTTAATAAGTGTCTCATAACACCATCTTATCGATAAGTTCCAACAAAATCAGGAAGCAGATCTGGGAGGGGGTGGGCAGGGTAAGACTGGGAATGAGACAGGTAACTTTCCAGAATTCAAACAGAACATCAAATAGATTATAAAATAATAATCTGTAACCTGAGTCAGAGTTTATTTTGCTGTATAAGCCACAATACAAAAGCAATCTTACAGGTTCTGCCATTTAGAATAACAGCAAAAGTTTATGTTCTATGAAATACAAGGTATTATGATGAAATCCAAATTTTAACAGCAGTTGTATAAAAGTTAAAAATCTCTTTTTTGCTCTAGCTTTCACCATCACAAAAGATGTTGTACTTTAATTTTTATAACACACTCAAATTTAGGGAAAAAACCCCAAATGATGTATCATAAGACGAAGATGTTGGCAATACGTACAAAATTAGGAGGAAAAAAAACAAGGCACAGGAATACTGAAACCAAGAGAAGCCGGGCTTCTTTCCGCTGACCATTCTAAAAATTAACAGAAATCCTCGTGTGTCAATTCTGGATCACAAAATAGCAAGAACAAAATGGGGAAGATGGGAAGGTCTAGCTCATTCTTCCCAGCAATTTTCACAGATGGGGAATTAAATGAGGCTACTTGGATCCTTAGAAAACCCGAAGCTAGGCAGATGCTAGCACTAAATGCAAAATGACAGCTTTGTCACACGGGGCGAGTCATAGCCCACAGAGATAAAAAGGAGAGCCTCTGCTCCGGTGCTAAACCAAACCACAGCCGCTGTCCTGGGTCTGACAGTTTTCCACCATCAGTAGTTCCCATCGCGGGTTACTGCGGGAACAAATGTCATCATTTTAGATGCTGTGCTTCCTCCAGCCTTCAGGCCTGGCAGCTTCTCCCAGCAATGTGTCCTCCACAATTAGTCCTAGGCCAGCCACCCAATAAACGCTGAACAATGGCTGTTTTGTTTTCTGCATTAACGATTGCTTAATTTAAATGATAGAAAATCAATATCAATTTCAACTGCATAAGGGCCACTCAACACAGTGTGCCTGTTTATTACAGCCACATACATTGCTGTAAGTAGCCTGGTGGGCTTTCTTTTTTTTTTAATAAACTTAGTTTATTTTTGGCTGTGTTGGGTCTTCGTGGTGGTGCGCGGGCTTCTCACTGCGGTGGCTTCTCGTGTTGCGGAGCACGGCTCTAGTTGCGCGGGCTTCAGTAGTTGTGGCACTCAGGCTCAGTAGTTGTGGCTCGCAGGCTCTAGAGCACAGGCTCAGTAGTTGCAGCGCAGGGGCCTAGCTGCTCCACGGCATGTGGGATCTTCCCGGACCAGGGCTCAAACCCGTGTCCCTTACACTAGCAGGCGGATTCTTAACCACTGCACTGGTGGGGTTTCTTAATCAGACATAAAACCGACCCCAAGAGGTATTGTGTGATTGTTCAACTAAAGGAATGCAGTTTTGTTACCATCCTCAGTCTCTTGCCTGGTCTCTGGCTGCCGTGAGGGACAATTTGGGATGAACTGGAGAAGAGAGTTTGTCTCTGAACTTGACCTCACAGCGGAGAAAGGGGAGGATGGTCTGGTGCTGACGCACAATGAGAAGGGAGGGACAAAGCAAGTGTTCCCTTTCCTTACTTCTTTCCTAGACCCTTCTTTATCTTTCCTTCAACAACACGGTCTAAATGCAAGGCAGACTCCCTTCTGTCCTGCTTGCCAATCACACACACACACACACACACACACTCATACACTTCTGCGCACCTTATTTTTCCAAACACCACTTGCATTCTGATCTCACAGGCTTTGAAAAGGCAGCACAGAAAACCTAATAACAATTTTATGAATAAATGGTTCCACCTCTCCACTTCCAAAGTGACAGTAAGAAACATGAACACAGACCGGACAAGCTCAACTGCTCTGGGCCTTAAGAGCCTGCTTTAGTCGTTAATTAAAATGACATTTGTTTCCCAAGTTTTGATTACCAAATTGTTATATATTAAAATTGCAGAAGATACATTTAATAGTACGTGGGTTAGTGGATGCTGAAACGCAATCACAGGGCAAAAAAAGAAAGTATGGCCCCAGTGCTTGACACCACAGGGCCGACAACACCTAGACAAGGAAGACGTCTGGCTTCATATTTGACATCACTGTTAAACAAGTGGGGGGGGGGGCGGCGGTTATACTTACTTCTAATCTGCTTGACAATAGGTTTTAAGAGATCCAGCCACACCTACAAAGGAAAAGAGAACAGACTGAGACATCAATTCTCAATGAGAGAGTGCAAGTATTTTGAGACTCCACTAGGAGCTGTTTAAAATCAAAATATTTTTGATGATTTGAAGCGGTCTGTGCCTTTTTTTTTTCCCTCCAGAATGCCATAACTTACATTGTCTCCCATGTTTATAGAATGGATCCGAATTTGCTAATATTATCCCTGAGCTTGAAAATTAAAAATCTCTCCTAGATGCAAATAGTGCACGGTTCACTAAGAATTTTTCTATTCTCACTGGTACTTTGATCACAGTTAACTACTCAGTAAATATTAATGCGTGATTGCACATCTGGCTATAAATGGAGTAAAATACGTGTGCTCCTTAGTGAAACAAAATACATGTATACAGATGTACGTACAGAACAGCACATCTTTCTTTGAGGGGTACAGAAAGGGAGTGAATATTTATAGAACATACTTTTGCACAGGGCACCATCCATAAGCTATTTACCTCTCAAAGCAAGGCGAGAGGATTCCTGTTAGTCAGGAGAGAAATCTGAGACTTGCAGAGGCTCAATAATTTGTCCCAGGCCCTCAGCTAGAGTGTGGCAGAGCTAGGACTGAAATCAGGTTTGTCCAACTTCAAAGTCCAGACTCTTTGCACACACATTCTCCTTAGCATGCAATTCAAGCGGCAAAATTTTAAAAGAGAGAAACCAGTTGTCATTAATAAAGTATAAGTTAACCCTTGAACTTGTGATCATGTGAAAGGGTTCTACTGAAGCTCATATTTGCATATATGATTTTTTAAAAGTTAATGGGCTTAATGTAAAGAGGGTTTTATAAGTAAATATGAAAAAGAGAAACACTCCTAAAGAAAATTATGCAAAGAATAACAGGTAATTGGTGAAGAAAAAATGCCAATGGCTAACAAGAGAATGTCCAAGTTCAGGAGTAACTTGCACTACAAATGCAAATTTAATCAAATACCATTTCCACCCATTAAATACGTATCTAGATATGCCTGTATGCAGTACATGTCTGTATTTCATAAATCCAGAGTTGGCAAGGGTGCCAGGAAATGGACACTGCCCTACTCTACTGGTGGATGTATGAATTGGCACAACGTTTCTGGAGACCAATTAGGGAATAATTATCTAAAGCCTAAAAAGTATTCATATACATACTCTTTCATCCCATAACTTGACTTCTGATGAATTATTTGAGAGTGTGGGAAAATGTGTTTGGGAGGTGGGAAGATGGGTGATGGCTTCTTTTCTTCTGCCTTTCTATATCATCCAAATTACCTTCAATGATCACTCAGAATTCTCATAATGAAAAAAGTAAAAGTAAAAAAAATTTAAGTGTCTATTTATTCAGATTAATCTTCCCCACCACCGTTTCAAATAAATATGATTTTCTAATGAAATTCTCATTTCTATATTCCCCATTCCCTACCACTTTGTTATATGAGAAAAACAATAAAGGCATTAGTTGACTTAGGATCATCTCCACTGTCACATTCATAAGACTCAACCTTAAGATGAGAGAGAATAATCATTCAAAACAACAATCGTCGTTTGTGAGATGAATTATTTTCCTCCCAAGAATCCTAAAAGATGGCAAAAATATCTCCATTTGACAAACGAGAAAAGTGGGATTCAGACCATAGCTGCCCAGGGCTGGGACTCAAACCCTGTTCTTCAAACCCGTTTATTCATTCAACAACACATCACTGTGTTGCACTGCTGGGTTCTGGGAATACAATGATGGGAGACCAATCATGGTGCCTGCTTCATGGAGCATATGGTCTAGTGAGAAAGACAGGAAACAAAACCTTCCCAAGAAAAGTAAAGAAGTACTTGACCCGCATACCACAAAAAAAAAAAAAAACAACAACAAAAAAACACCTGTCCAGGTGACTTAACATTAGGGGAGACCAACATGACAGCAGAACAAGGTTGGTGGGTCAGGAAGGGGCCAGACCCTACAGAGGCCACCTTAAGACACTTCATTGTTAGCCTGAGAACACTGGGAAGAATTTTAAATATGGGGCTGATACGATCAGATTTGCACTTTGAAAGGATTACGCTGGCAGTGTGAGAACAGAAAGAGGGGGTCAGAATAGATGCAGGTTATCTGCTGCAGTCGTCCAGGCAAAAGAGGATGGTGTTTTGAACCAGGAGGGCAGAAGCAGTTGGGGAAAATTAGGTGGAATCAAGAACAATGTAACATGGACTTCCCCGGTGGCACAGCGGTTAAGAATCCGCCTGCCAATGCAGGGGACACGGGTTCGAGCCCTGGTCCGGGAAGATCCCACATGCTGTGGAGCAACGAAGCCCGTGTGCCACAACCACTGAGCCTCTGCTCTAGAGCCTACACGCCTAGAGCCCGTGCTCTGCAACAAGAGAAGCCACCGCAGTGAGAAGCCCGCGCACCGCAATGAATAGTAGTCCCCGCCTGACACAACTAGAGAGAGCCCGCGTGCAACAACAAAGACCAAACGCAGCCAAAAATAAATAAATAAATAAATAAATAAATTTTTTTACAAAAAGAAAGAAAGAAAGGAAAAATGTAACAGGTAAAATCCAGTGGGATTTACCGATGGGCTAGATGTGGTGGCCGAGAAGGAGACGATAACCAGAATGACACTGAGATTTTTGCCATAGGCATCTGGATGGATGCTGCTGCCAATCAGACACAGGGAGTACTGGAAGAGGGCCAGGATGGAGGGGGTTCTAGACACTTTCATTTTAGGAGGTGCCTTTGGATTTCATGAGGAAGAAACAGTATGAAAATGGTGGGACACACTCATCCAAAGCTCAGAGAAGCCTGGGCAGGAGATCTCACATTTAGAGGCTGCCAGCACTGTGACTCCATGAGGACAAGACGGCCTCGTGGAGCCCAGAGGATGAAATGCATCAGCGCTGATGACGCGTCTACCTTAGAAAGGCCGACGGGAGCAGACAAGGACAGAAGGAACGTAAGGAGAGAGTCATGTCACGGTAGCCACAGGAAGACAGTGTTTCCAGAAGGAAGAACATCAAGAACTGTTGAAAGATCAAACAAGATGAGAGCTAGAGTATCTGCTGGTCAGTGGACCTGGAGAGGGGCCTGAAAGTCTAGTGGACGGCGAGGAGACAGGAAGGATGAACAGCTTTTCCAAGAAGCTTGGCTGTGAAGGAAGAGGCCAGAGAATGGGTGTGTGGAGGAGGGGGAAGAATCAAATAAAGGTTCTGTTGGGGCTTCCCTGGTGGCGCAGTGGTTGAGGGTCCGCCTGCCGATGCAGGGGACGCAGGTTCGTGCCCCGGTCCGGGAAGATCCCACATGCCGCGGAGCGGCTGGGCCCGTAGGCCATGGCCGCTGAGCCTGCGCGTCCGGAGCCTGTGCTCCGCAATGGGAGAGGCCACAACAGTGAGAGGCCCGTGTACCACAAAAAAATAAAAAATAAAAAAATATATTAAGGTACTGTTGATTTGCTTGTCTTCCACAGGAAGGACCTGGGGGCGCTTAAAAAGGGGAGGGGTTGGGACTTCCCTGGCGGTCCAGTGGCTGAGAATTTGTACTTCACTGCAGAGAGCAGGGGTTCAATCCCTGGTCAGGGAACTAGGATCCCGCATGCCACGTGCTGTGGCCAAAAAAAAAAAAAAGGTGGAGGGAGGGGTTGAGAGTATGAGTAAGAAGGGATAACCGATATCCTAAGACACCTGGGATGGTGCGGAGAGATAGCTCTAAACCACAGGGCACTGGAGACAGAAAGAAGAGCTTTTCCAGCGGCGGCAGGGAGGGAGCAGAAAGGCTAATGGTAGATGTACGTCAGTTTACACCTCTGCGCAGCGAAGATAAGAAAGTTCCTAGTTGACACCATCCGTTTACCCCTGTAAAACCTGAGGGTTGGAGGATGTGGGCGAGCGGAGAAGGGATGACACAGTTGTGTTTGCGTGCGAGAGAATTAACTGAAGAACTCTAGAGGGACTTCCTGTAGCTGCTGAGCGTCCACTCGTGAGCCTGCCAGCCTGTGCTCTGTCGGCCTCCAAGCCTGTCTCCGGGGAACCACCTCTGAGGTCTTCCACCATTGCCAATTCTGCCACAGAATCTGCCTAAACTTCTGCAAACCACTCAGGACCAAACAGATATGCTCTGGCAACGTAGCAGCCAATTTTATGAATTGTTTTAAAACATCTCTCTTCTGTTTTTGGAATTTCTGTGGAATTCATCAAATACAAGCACCAATTTGAGCCAACCGAGCATGTGGTTTTAAACCATGAAGGCCTGGGAACATCACACTGGCCTGAATTAGTCCGTCTAGTAGAGTTCTACAGCAATAACGCTCCAAGGCATCGGTTACGTCACAGCTAAACTGGCCTGGGTGAGAAAGCGGGGCCCACAAGACCCTCTCCATTTACCAGTCAGATTGATATTTGCAGAGCTGACAGGAAAGGCCTTGCACGCTAAGGACTTAAACCACTAAAAAACGATGGGCTGGAGGGAGCAGGAAGAAAAATAGGGTTGCTGCTCGACTAAAGGGCTGAGGTTCGTCTAGGTCATCCTAGACAAATCACTTCTTCATTCAACCTAAGCAGAACAGAAACAAGCTCCAGATGAATTAAAAAGGCAACAAAAGCACCATAAACTTTCTTGTCCTGCCAACGGATCTCCGGAGGGTCACAACTGTCATCATCCATCTCTAACCTCACCCCCGCAACTCTTTCAACCAAGCCACACATTCCTGTTCTTACTAAAGTCATGCTGCCGGTCTCCAGAGCACAGCTACAGATCCACATTACCTGATTGTAGAGGGCTTTGGTTAAAACGAATGGGCTTCTAGAAATGCCACACCTAGTCAGGAGGACTCACGGAATCAAGGAACTTCCCCTGCTGGGATGTGAAGGCCTATAAGTAAGAGTTTGCTCAAGCTGTCATAACAAAGTACCGCAGACTGGGTGGCTTAAACAACAGAAATCGATTTCCTCCCAGTTCTGGAGGCTGAAGGTGTCCCAGGTTTGGTTTCTCCTAAGCTCACTCACCGATTTGCAGACGACTGCCTTCTGGCTGTGTCCTCACAAGGTCTCCCCTCTGTGCACACAGGCTCTCATGTCCCCTGGGTATCTCCCAGTTTCCTCTTCTCTAGCTGCTCCACGGCATGTGGGATCTTCCCGGACCAGGGCTCAAACCCGTGTCCCTTACACTAGCAGGCGGATTCTTAACCACTGCACTGGTGGGGTTTCTTAATCAGACATAAAACCGACCCCAAGAGGTATTGTGTGATTGTTCAACTAAAGGAATGCAGTTTTGTTACCATCCTCAGTCTCTTGCCTGGTCTCTGGCTGCCGTGAGGGACAATTTGGGATGAACTGGAGAAGAGAGTTTGTCTCTGAACTTGACCTCACAGCGGAGAAAGGGGAGGATGGTCTGGTGCTGACGCACAATGAGAAGGGAGGGACAAAGCAAGTGTTCCCTTTCCTTACTTCTTTCCTAGACCCTTCTTTATCTTTCCTTCAACAACACGGTCTAAATGCAAGGCAGACTCCCTTCTGTCCTGCTTGCCAATCACACACACACACACACACACACACTCATACACTTCTGCGCACCTTATTTTTCCAAACACCACTTGCATTCTGATCTCACAGGCTTTGAAAAGGCAGCACAGAAAACCTAATAACAATTTTATGAATAAATGGTTCCACCTCTCCACTTCCAAAGTGACAGTAAGAAACATGAACACAGACCGGACAAGCTCAACTGCTCTGGGCCTTAAGAGCCTGCTTTAGTCGTTAATTAAAATGACATTTGTTTCCCAAGTTTTGATTACCAAATTGTTATATATTAAAATTGCAGAAGATACATTTAATAGTACGTGGGTTAGTGGATGCTGAAACGCAATCACAGGGCAAAAAAAGAAAGTATGGCCCCAGTGCTTGACACCACAGGGCCGACAACACCTAGACAAGGAAGACGTCTGGCTTCATATTTGACATCACTGTTAAACAAGGGGGGGGGGGGGCGGCGGTTATACTTACTTCTAATCTGCTTGACAATAGGTTTTAAGAGATCCAGCCACACCTACAAAGGAAAAGAGAACAGACTGAGACATCAATTCTCAATGAGAGAGTGCAAGTATTTTGAGACTCCACTAGGAGCTGTTTAAAATCAAAATATTTTTGATGATTTGAAGCGGTCTGTGCCTTTTTTTTTTCCCTCCAGAATGCCATAACTTACATTGTCTCCCATGTTTATAGAATGGATCCGAATTTGCTAATATTATCCCTGAGCTTGAAAATTAAAAATCTCTCCTAGATGCAAATAGTGCACGGTTCACTAAGAATTTTTCTATTCTCACTGGTACTTTGATCACAGTTAACTACTCAGTAAATATTAATGCGTGATTGCACATCTGGCTATAAATGGAGTAAAATACGTGTGCTCCTTAGTGAAACAAAATACATGTATACAGATGTACGTACAGAACAGCACATCTTTCTTTGAGGGGTACAGAAAGGGAGTGAATATTTATAGAACATACTTTTGCACAGGGCACCATCCATAAGCTATTTACCTCTCAAAGCAAGGCGAGAGGATTCCTGTTAGTCAGGAGAGAAATCTGAGACTTGCAGAGGCTCAATAATTTGTCCCAGGCCCTCAGCTAGAGTGTGGCAGAGCTAGGACTGAAATCAGGTTTGTCCAACTTCAAAGTCCAGACTCTTTGCACACACATTCTCCTTAGCATGCAATTCAAGCGGCAAAATTTTAAAAGAGAGAAACCAGTTGTCATTAATAAAGTATAAGTTAACCCTTGAACTTGTGATCATGTGAAAGGGTTCTACTGAAGCTCATATTTGCATATATGATTTTTTAAAAGTTAATGGGCTTAATGTAAAGAGGGTTTTATAAGTAAATATGAAAAAGAGAAACACTCCTAAAGAAAATTATGCAAAGAATAACAGGTAATTGGTGAAGAAAAAATGCCAATGGCTAACAAGAGAATGTCCAAGTTCAGGAGTAACTTGCACTACAAATGCAAATTTAATCAAATACCATTTCCACCCATTAAATACGTATCTAGATATGCCTGTATGCAGTACATGTCTGTATTTCATAAATCCAGAGTTGGCAAGGGTGCCAGGAAATGGACACTGCCCTACTCTACTGGTGGATGTATGAATTGGCACAACGTTTCTGGAGACCAATTAGGGAATAATTATCTAAAGCCTAAAAAGTATTCATATACATACTCTTTCATCCCATAACTTGACTTCTGATGAATTATTTGAGAGTGTGGGAAAATGTGTTTGGGAGGTGGGAAGATGGGTGATGGCTTCTTTTCTTCTGCCTTTCTATATCATCCAAATTACCTTCAATGATCACTCAGAATTCTCATAATGAAAAAAGTAAAAGTAAAAAAAATTTAAGTGTCTATTTATTCAGATTAATCTTCCCCACCACCGTTTCAAATAAATATGATTTTCTAATGAAATTCTCATTTCTATATTCCCCATTCCCTACCACTTTGTTATATGAGAAAAACAATAAAGGCATTAGTTGACTTAGGATCATCTCCACTGTCACATTCATAAGACTCAACCTTAAGATGAGAGAGAATAATCATTCAAAACAACAATCGTCGTTTGTGAGATGAATTATTTTCCTCCCAAGAATCCTAAAAGATGGCAAAAATATCTCCATTTGACAAACGAGAAAAGTGGGATTCAGACCATAGCTGCCCAGGGCTGGGACTCAAACCCTGTTCTTCAAACCCGTTTATTCATTCAACAACACATCACTGTGTTGCACTGCTGGGTTCTGGGAATACAATGATGGGAGACCAATCATGGTGCCTGCTTCATGGAGCATATGGTCTAGTGAGAAAGACAGGAAACAAAACCTTCCCAAGAAAAGTAAAGAAGTACTTGAGACAAAGGAAACAAGGGGGAGTCCCAGAAGACTCTGAGTGTCAGGATGGAGAGGTTTGACCCAGTTACAGGTGGGGCAGAGGCAGGAGGAAGCCTTCCCTGAAGGTGACACTGTGCTGAAATCTGAAGAGAGGTGAGAAGAAGCTATGAAGACATGCAGTAAAAACACCTGTCCAGGGCTTCCCTGGTGGCGCAGTGGTTGGGAGTCCGCCTGCGGATGCAGGGGACGAGGGTTCGTGCCCCGGTCCGGGAGGATGCCGCATGCCGCGGAGCGGCTGGGCCCGTGAGCCATGGCCGTGAGCCTGCGCCGAACAGACTCCTTTCCCTTCGCCCCCAGCATTTTTTATCAATGTGGAAGTTAAAAACAAAAAAAAAAAAAAACAACAACAAAAAAACACCTGTCCAGGTGACTTAACATTAGGGGAGACCAACATGACAGCAGAACAAGGTTGGTGGGTCAGGAAGGGGCCAGACCCTACAGAGGCCACCTTAAGACACTTCATTGTTAGCCTGAGAACACTGGGAAGAATTTTAAATATGGGGCTGATACGATCAGATTTGCACTTTGAAAGGATTACGCTGGCAGTGTGAGAACAGAAAGAGGGGGTCAGAATAGATGCAGGTTATCTGCTGCAGTCGTCCAGGCAAAAGAGGATGGTGTTTTGAACCAGGAGGGCAGAAGCAGTTGGGGAAAATTAGGTGGAATCAAGAACAATGTAACATGGACTTCCCCGGTGGCACAGCGGTTAAGAATCCGCCTGCCAATGCAGGGGACACGGGTTCGAGCCCTGGTCCGGGAAGATCCCACATGCTGTGGAGCAACGAAGCCCGTGTGCCACAACCACTGAGCCTCTGCTCTAGAGCCTACACGCCTAGAGCCCGTGCTCTGCAACAAGAGAAGCCACCGCAGTGAGAAGCCCGCGCACCGCAATGAATAGTAGTCCCCGCCTGACACAACTAGAGAGAGCCCGCGTGCAACAACAAAGACCAAACGCAGCCAAAAATAAATAAATAAATAAATAAATAAATTTTTTTACAAAAAGAAAGAAAGAAAGGAAAAATGTAACAGGTAAAATCCAGTGGGATTTACCGATGGGCTAGATGTGGTGGCCGAGAAGGAGACGATAACCAGAATGACACTGAGATTTTTGCCATAGGCATCTGGATGGATGCTGCTGCCAATCAGACACAGGGAGTACTGGAAGAGGGCCAGGATGGAGGGGGTTCTAGACACTTTCATTTTAGGAGGTGCCTTTGGATTTCATGAGGAAGAAACAGTATGAAAATGGTGGGACACACTCATCCAAAGCTCAGAGAAGCCTGGGCAGGAGATCTCACATTTAGAGGCTGCCAGCACTGTGACTCCATGAGGACAAGACGGCCTCGTGGAGCCCAGAGGATGAAATGCATCAGCGCTGATGACGCGTCTACCTTAGAAAGGCCGACGGGAGCAGACAAGGACAGAAGGAACGTAAGGAGAGAGTCATGTCACGGTAGCCACAGGAAGACAGTGTTTCCAGAAGGAAGAACATCAAGAACTGTTGAAAGATCAAACAAGATGAGAGCTAGAGTATCTGCTGGTCAGTGGACCTGGAGAGGGGCCTGAAAGTCTAGTGGACGGCGAGGAGACAGGAAGGATGAACAGCTTTTCCAAGAAGCTTGGCTGTGAAGGAAGAGGCCAGAGAATGGGTGTGTGGAGGAGGGGGAAGAATCAAATAAAGGTTCTGTTGGGGCTTCCCTGGTGGCGCAGTGGTTGAGGGTCCGCCTGCCGATGCAGGGGACGCAGGTTCGTGCCCCGGTCCGGGAAGATCCCACATGCCGCGGAGCGGCTGGGCCCGTAGGCCATGGCCGCTGAGCCTGCGCGTCCGGAGCCTGTGCTCCGCAATGGGAGAGGCCACAACAGTGAGAGGCCCGTGTACCACAAAAAAATAAAAAATAAAAAAATATATTAAGGTACTGTTGATTTGCTTGTCTTCCACAGGAAGGACCTGGGGGCGCTTAAAAAGGGGAGGGGTTGGGACTTCCCTGGCGGTCCAGTGGCTGAGAATTTGTACTTCACTGCAGAGAGCAGGGGTTCAATCCCTGGTCAGGGAACTAGGATCCCGCATGCCACGTGCTGTGGCCAAAAAAAAAAAAAAGGGGGAGGGAGGGGTTGAGGGTGTGGCCAAAAAAAAAAAAAAGGTGGAGGGAGGGGTTGAGAGTATGAGTAAGAAGGGATAACCGATATCCTAAGACACCTGGGATGGTGCGGAGAGATAGCTCTAAACCACAGGGCACTGGAGACAGAAAGAAGAGCTTTTCCAGCGGCGGCAGGGAGGGAGCAGAAAGGCTAATGGTAGATGTACGTCAGTTTACACCTCTGCGCAGCGAAGATAAGAAAGTTCCTAGTTGACACCATCCGTTTACCCCTGTAAAACCTGAGGGTTGGAGGATGTGGGCGAGCGGAGAAGGGATGACACAGTTGTGTTTGCGTGCGAGAGAATTAACTGAAGAACTCTAGAGGGACTTCCTGTAGCTGCTGAGCGTCCACTCGTGAGCCTGCCAGCCTGTGCTCTGTCGGCCTCCAAGCCTGTCTCCGGGGAACCACCTCTGAGGTCTTCCACCATTGCCAATTCTGCCACAGAATCTGCCTAAACTTCTGCAAACCACTCAGGACCAAACAGATATGCTCTGGCAACGTAGCAGCCAATTTTATGAATTGTTTTAAAACATCTCTCTTCTGTTTTTGGAATTTCTGTGGAATTCATCAAATACAAGCACCAATTTGAGCCAACCGAGCATGTGGTTTTAAACCATGAAGGCCTGGGAACATCACACTGGCCTGAATTAGTCCGTCTAGTAGAGTTCTACAGCAATAACGCTCCAAGGCATCGGTTACGTCACAGCTAAACTGGCCTGGGTGAGAAAGCGGGGCCCACAAGACCCTCTCCATTTACCAGTCAGATTGATATTTGCAGAGCTGACAGGAAAGGCCTTGCACGCTAAGGACTTAAACCACTAAAAAACGATGGGCTGGAGGGAGCAGGAAGAAAAATAGGGTTGCTGCTCGACTAAAGGGCTGAGGTTCGTCTAGGTCATCCTAGACAAATCACTTCTTCATTCAACCTAAGCAGAACAGAAACAAGCTCCAGATGAATTAAAAAGGCAACAAAAGCACCATAAACTTTCTTGTCCTGCCAACGGATCTCCGGAGGGTCACAACTGTCATCATCCATCTCTAACCTCACCCCCGCAACTCTTTCAACCAAGCCACACATTCCTGTTCTTACTAAAGTCATGCTGCCGGTCTCCAGAGCACAGCTACAGATCCACATTACCTGATTGTAGAGGGCTTTGGTTAAAACGAATGGGCTTCTAGAAATGCCACACCTAGTCAGGAGGACTCACGGAATCAAGGAACTTCCCCTGCTGGGATGTGAAGGCCTATAAGTAAGAGTTTGCTCAAGCTGTCATAACAAAGTACCGCAGACTGGGTGGCTTAAACAACAGAAATCGATTTCCTCCCAGTTCTGGAGGCTGAAGGTGTCCCAGGTTTGGTTTCTCCTAAGCTCACTCACCGATTTGCAGACGACTGCCTTCTGGCTGTGTCCTCACAAGGTCTCCCCTCTGTGCACACAGGCTCTCATGTCCCCTGGGTATCTCCCAGTTTCCTCTTCTTAAAATGATATTGTTCAGACTGGACTAGGGCCCACTCCCACAGCTCCATTTTAACTTAATCACCTCTCTCAAGGCCCTGTCTTCAAGGACTGTCACATTCTGAGGTGCTGGGTGTCACAGCTTCAACATACACATTTTCAGGGGACACAATTCAGCTCATGACACCTATCTTCCACAATTTAGTTTCAACACAGCTTTTCAGCCCCATCTTGCCCTGATTGCCTACATTTCAGTCAGCCTCCCTATTTTCCTTTGATACCCTGTTAAATGTTACTTTCCCCTTTTGGAATGTGTTTTCTGCACTGAAATACTCTTAGAGAAGAAAGGCTTTAATGCCTAGGCATCAAAGGCAAAGCAAGATGAATCGCTGTCCCCAAAGCCTTTATGTTCTTTTCCTAAACATCTTTTTCCCCTATTATTTGGTGAGTGACATTTCAGTTGGATTTTGTAGGCAACTAAAATATCTGAGGTATTTTGGAAAGGGTCTTATTAAAAGAGAGTCACTTACATGACATCAGGCAGGGGGACAGCCAAGAGTCCATTTCCTGAGCACCTACTGTGTGCCAGGCATTGGATAGGTGCTTTATACACTCTCATTTAATATTCACAACAATGTGGTTGTTTTACACACGAAGGAAGCCAAGTCAGAGAGCTTATTTAAGTTGCCCAAGGTCAAACGGCTGGGATTCCACTTCAAGTCCATCTGACTCCACACCTGTGCTTTTTCTGCAACATAATATGCTGCTCCTCTAAAAAGACTCAACAAAAGTTCATCTTTCTTCTTCTTATTTCAAAGTCAAAACTGCACACAGCAGAACTATTTCATCATCAACTATAAGATATATAGGAACCAGGTAAAATATGATACAAAAAATTATCCAGTGTCTAGAAATCATTGCAACAAACGAATTTTTCTGCAGGCTGGCTCCTACAAGAAATGACTTTACTTTGAATTTTTGTTTGTAATAGTTTGTTTGAATGTAATTTTTCATATTGATCTTAATTATTTTATTAATTTTACATATGGGTATATTTATAAGATATGTTAAGTGTGGCTTTCTTTTTAAAAACCTATTAATTTTTAGAGATTTCTGGTTCTGGTCAAAATAGAGTAAAAGGAACTAGATTTATCTTCCTACATGAAACAACAAAAGAAGGAAGAAAAAAGAAAGAAAAGAAAAGGAAAGAAATATGACAGATCTGAAGATCTGCGACACCAATGAGGAACAGTGATCCCTGAGAGGAAACTAAAATCATGACCTCTATGACTACACCAGCCTCTGCCTTCAGCAAGTTTTCAGGCTATGTTGCAGAGAGAAAGAACATAGGCAGAACCTGGCAAAATCCACGAATTGAAGAAATGGGGCTGGGAGTGCAGGGGATCAAGGTAGAGAGAGTTCACAGGAAAGTAGAAGGCATTTAGGAGAGTACAGAGGGTTACTTTGAGTAGGCAACAGAGTACTGATCAATGTGTGCTTGTGAGGAAAGTAGCCAAGATGGGACAAAAAATTAAAAAACAAACAAACAAAACACAGAAGGATTAGAGGTTACAGGCCTGGTGCTCATACAGGGCCAGGAATACTACCTATTCTCACCAACCAGATGGGAAGACTTCATGACTCATGGGCACTGGGTAGAGTACTGAAGGGTCATCCCTTAGGAGTAGGGAATAATTCACCCCAGACTGCACACTACACCAGTTCTACCTAACAAGTCTTAAAAGCCAGATCTGAAAAGACTAAACTGTTTCCAAATAACGTACATGCATCCCCTGCCCCCAAACTCAACAACATTTACAGGAATACAAAACTACCCAGCATTCAACAAGGTAAAATTCACAATATCTTACATCCAATTAAAAAAAAAAATCACCAGGCATACAAAGCAGGAAAATATGACCCATAATTAGACCAAAAAAAACCCAAACCAAAACAAAAAAGCAACCCCCGCCCAGAAAAAAACAATCAAATGGGCCGTAGAATTGACACAGATGTTAGAATTAGTAAAAAGGATATGAAGACAGTTATTATAACTGTATTCTTTATGTTCAAAAGGTTGAGATATGGAAGATTTTAAGGAGACCCAAACTAAATTTCTGGAGATGAAAACTACAGAGTGTGATACAAACATACACACGTGCACACGCGCGCACGCACACACACACACACACACACTGGATGAGATTAACAGCAAATGAAACACTGCAGAACAAATACTACTGAACTTGAAGAACTAGCAATAGAAACCATCCAAAATCAAACACAGAAAGAAAAATTACCAAAAAATTAACAGAGCATTAGAGAACTAGAGAGTAACTTTAGGCAGCCTAATATGCATGTAATTGGAGTCCTGAAGGAGAGGAGGTGGCAGGGGAGGGGGAAAGAAATGGAAAAATATTAGAAGAAATAATGGCTGTAATTTTTCAAAATTTAACGAAAACTATAAACCCACAGATCCAAGAATCTCAGCAAACTCCAAGCATAAGGAACATGAAGAAAACTTCAGGGAAGCACATCAGAATCAAATTATCAAAAACAATGATATAGAAAAAAATCCTAAAACTCAGCCAGAGCAAAAAGAGACATTATATAAAGTAACAAAGATAAAGATGACAGTAGGTTTCTTGCCAGAAACAATGTGAGAATGCAATGGCGCAAGATTTTTAACATACTCAAAACATCTTAGAATTTCACACCAGGCAAAAAACATCTTTCAAAAAGGAAGGCAAAATAAAAACATTTCCAAATACGAAAGCTCAGAGAATTCATCACAAGCAGAAGCACATAATAAGCTACGTTAAAGGAAGACCTCTCTGAGCAGGAAGAAAGTGATATCAGATGGAAATCTGTGTCTACACAAAGGAGTGAGGAACACCAAAATGGCAACTGTATGGTTAATATATGTTTTAAGAAGTTTTGATTATTTAAATCTCTGTAGAAGATATAACTGACTGGTAATCAAATGTACTTCAATTAAAAAAAGATAACTGACTGGCTAACAAAAATAACAACAATGTAATGTGGGGTTCATAACTTATGTTAAAAAAAAAAAATAATAACAACAATGGCAAAAAGGTCAAAAAGTGGAAAATGGAAGTAAGGCTTTATACTGTATGTGAAGAGGAATAATATCACTTGAAGGCAGGCTGTGATAAGCTGAAGATGGACATTATAAAGCCCAAAGCGGAGGCGGTGGAAAGATGGCGGAGGAGTAAGACGCGGAGATCACCTTCCTCCCCACAAATACACCAGAAATACATCTACATGTGGAACAACTCCTACAGAACGCCTACTGAACGCTGGCAGAAGACCTCAGACCTCCCAAAAGGCAAGAAACCCCCCACGTATCTGGGTAGGGCAAAAGAAAAAATTAATTAAAAACAGAGACAATAGAATAGGGACGGCACCTGCACCAGTGGGAGGGAGCTGTGAAGGAGGAAAGGTCTCCACACACTAGGAAGCCCCTTCGCGGGCAGAGATTGCGGGAGGCGGAGCGGGGAGCTTCGGAGCCGCGGAGGAGAGCACAGCAATGGGGGTGCGGAGGGCAAAGCGGAGAGATTCCCGCACAGAGGATCGGTGCCGACCGGCACTCACCAG
>NW_006794559.1:701115-711225 GCF_000442215.2 Lipotes vexillifer | reverse complement strand
CACACACACACACACACACACACACACACACACAGACATATCCCCTCTTCACAGCGAATATACATTAGTACGTAAGTTTAATACCTGGAGATTAACAGAAATGACAATGGGGCACAGATGCAACACAGTAAAACAGGGATGGGGGGTAGGACTGGAGGGGGCAGAGGGACACTGGATATGATCACAGCAACCAAGGAGTGATTCCCTTGGTGCTCTGAGGTCATGAGACACTTGCCTCTTGTCACCAAGAAAACTGCATGGTGAATAAACCACCAACTCTGGAAGATAAGCCGTGGCACTACTGCGGAGCTTAGAATGGGGTGGGGCCCTCTCTGTCACAGTGTTAATACTCAAGCATGGCGGGCTCGGAGAGTGTTACGAAATATCAGCATTTTGACCTGGTGAGAGGGGCCTATTTGGGATGTGCCCCGTTTACCTAACACTGGGTGAAGGAGGTCCCCACTCAGGGTAACAGGGCCCCGGGATACCGTGGTCTTGACTTGCAGCAGCACTCCACACCACTGCTCCCAGCCAGCTCCACTCTGTCCACTGAGCACCCTCTCCGCAATGGACCTAAGCCAGAGTGAGCCAATCAAGAGGAGACGGGAGGAACCACGTGGTGGGATGGAAGGGGCAGGAGCTGGCAGAGGAGCAGGTGTGTCCCAGGCCGGGCCCTCCCCTAGGCATCATTGAGGCTGCTGTCGCTCAGGAGCACCTTCTCCCCAGGTCTGAAGGCCGGCATCCCAAGGTAGGGGCAGCTGGCACAGCGGAAAGCATCGCCCAGGTAACACTGTTGAAAGAAGAGACCATCATACAGGGGAGCCAAGTGTCAGCTCTCCCAGAGATACAGGCCAGAAGAAAGGGATCCCAAATTTCATGGTATGGCCACAGTGGCCTAAAGAGAATGACTGCGTACATTTGTAGGTCCAACTGGGATCCAAATACTAAGAGGCTTTAAGATCTCTGATTTCATGAAAGACAAAAGTCTAGAGAAGTCCCTTAGGTGAATACTTCTGTATTCTCAGCAGTTCAAATCACAGCCACACTCAGCAAATGGCTGAGTAGCATCAGGCCTAATGTGAAGCAGAAAGAAAGGGGCCAAAAATAAGAAATGACAAGTGCCTCCCCTACGGGCATGAGTGCGCTGCCCACTCTCAGGAGATAAGCCCTCTTCCCATTACTACCTAGAGACACGTTCTCACACGTTCACCTATTATTAAAATAATTGGGCAGTGAACTCTGTAGAGCTGGAGCTGGCCTGTGTTTAGTTTAGGCCTTTGTGAATACTGAGTAATCAACCAGATACTCACGTTTCCACAAGCCGACTTGGGCTGGGAGCTTATCTGGTCCCTCAACTTCTCTTTCTCCAGTTCTTCTGCGAGGCCACAGGTGCTGGGGGAAAGTTAGCAGGTGATGAGTGGGACCTGCCACCACCCAGGAACTCCAAATCCTTGACAGACCTTTTCCCTGGGAGTCTTCACAGATATGGAGCATTGACCTTTCCTGGCCTAGTCAGCTTTGGGCTCCACAATTCAATGATGTACTGTTTGGAGATTCACACACAGACAGTAAACTATCGAAAAAGCCAGCAAAGATTAGCACAAATTTGGGAGAATGGTAGCCTCTTGTAAGGAGAGGGAGGGAGATGCAGCTGAGGGAGCAGGCAGAGGCGACTTCTAAGGAACAAGTCATGTTCCTGGTACTTAAGCTGGGTGAGCAGTACATGGGTGTTCATTTTATTGTTCTTTAAAATGTACTTATTTAGCATACTCTTCTAACCGTCTGATACATTTTACAATAAAACATGTTTTAGTAATTGTGAAGCACAGCGATTCCTTGACAATCAGAAGCCGCTGGAAGCAGCCTGGCAGCCTCTTCTCACCCCAAGGCTTACCAGTTCTTGCAGGCCTTCCTCTTTTTCCCTTCCCCACAGGAGGCAGCCCGCAAGGAAGCTGGGTCTGGCTTCTTCATATCTTCTGGATCCAGCAGTTCATCTGAGTCAATGAGATCCTGGAGAATGTTCGAAGCCATTAATGACCCAGTCATGGTCTCTGCTAATGAACAGGTGAAGTGGCCACAGTCCACAGCAGCAGTTTGCCCATCTATGTAGAAGGCAGCCATCATCCTACCTGGGCTTGATCATCACGCCCAAGCTGACCACATAGTGAGTACACTACGTGCACAGAAGCTGTGTTAGGCTGTGAGGGGGCTGGGGACTCATTTATGATGTGCAGAGAATATGTGTGTGGAGGGCAGGGAGGGAGGGGGCAGGAAGAACAAAGAGAGAAGCGTTATATTTATGCGAATATATAAAGGGCTGTCGTGTGAGAAAAGGGAATGGAATATTTTCTATATAATTCCAGAGGAAAAGGCAGATAATGATATATACACTTGTGTGATTCTTCGATAAACGTGTAGACAGTTAATCTGTAAGCTCTGTGAGGGCACAAACCGTCGCCTAGTTTGCTTACCACTCTAACTTCAATAGTTGTAGGAATGAAGAACTTTATTACAGAAAGCATTGATCTGAGTTGGAAGAGCATTACTGTTAAGACAGTGAGCATTTGGTGACTTGCCCAGACGAAGGAGCCAAAAAATATTTTAGCTGACAAACTCTTTTCAGGTTTACGCATGCCCACAAGAGTCTTTAATATATCACATGAAGTGAGAACAAGAAAATCTGCGGGGGGAAAGATGCTGAAAAAGAAATTTAAAATGCCACTAATGAGGAGTTTCCTTCTGAGTCAAAAAATGCCAATGGCAGGCACAGCCACAAGGCTGGGCTTTAAATGCTTTCACACCTACAAACCCAGAGAGGCCACTCCAAACAACAACATTCCCACCCAAAGTGGGGCCTGAAAGAAAGCAATCAGGTGACCACAGTGCTGACTCACCACGCTCTCATCCTCCATATCATTGGCTGAGAGGGTCCAGAGCTTGGCAGCTGCAGGGTCCATAGCAGGCTTCCCTGAATCCAACCAATGAAAGAAAACAAGCTCCAGAAAAGCAGCTGGAAACAAACTCCAAGCACATGTAAGTGCTTTCTACTGAGGCTGTGCAGGGAACACACTGGACCTGGGTTCAAGGCCCAGCTCTATCACTTATAAAGGCATGAGAGGGACCCATCACTTTATGGCAATAAAAGCCATCATTTGTTAAGCTTTGTGCCAGATACTACATTAAACATTTTACATACATGATCTAATTTAGTCCTGCTCACCACCTTATGAGGAAAGTTCTTGTCATCCTAATTTTATAAATGAGGAAAGAGGTTTAGATACTTAGGCCAGTTACACCCAGCCACAAATACACAAGTACAGACAGAGTCTACCTAACGCTTTTAACTTCCACTCCATATTGCTTTCTCCTCCTTCTCTTAGTTCCCATCCCTAGAACATGGGGCTAATAGGATTCCCTATGCCCACTGCAGGAGATTTGAATATGAAACAAGAAACTGTACCAAAAAGCATTATAAATAGCAAAGCTCCGGTCTCATGTAGACCTGTTACAGACAAGAAAATGGGCTCAAGAGCTGATGGCGGTGGCGTAACAACAAATCAGTAGCAAATCACACCTCCTGATTCTCTCTCTGGGCCCGAAAGAGCTGAGGGTTCAGTGTGGGCCAGTCCACGAATGGGCCTTGGCGGGTAAGTGCACCCCCCAGAGATCACTGTCACACTGGATGCTCAGATCTCCCACAGGGCAGGCCATCTAAGCTGCTCCTACCCATTCTGGAACTGTGACTCCAAAGGTTAGGATGCTAAAGGATTTCTTGAAGATTTAGGCTGGACAGTCAAAACAGAGCAGTGTGAATACCTGTAAATTTTTGCATACCTCACAGCTAGGACAATTTTTCTCAACTCAGGCATTAAAAAATAGTGATAGGAAGGGTGAGAATGGTGAAAAAGGGTGGAGTGCAATCTTCTGAGAGGAGATATTTTTATAAGTGTCTTAAGATCCTCAAAGAAAAGCTGAATTCAGTGGCACAGAGAAAAGGACACATGGGAAGAGGAATAGCACACTCTTATCCGCCATGACCGTCACTGTGAGGTCTTCTGAGGGTAAATGTCATAATTCTGGGGTCTGGAAAGACTTCATTAACTAATGAAACTATGGGAGTCTGACCTCTAGTATCTGGAGACCTCAGTGTCCTCTGGTGCAGAAGAAGGGGCTGAACTAGGTAATATCTACGCATCATTTCAGTATTGGATCCGAATATGCCCAGAACAACAGTACATTAAGCATTCTTCCACTTGGAAATGAGGGAAATTAAGGAAGGGAATGATCCTCTAAAGATATCACCACCTCATTCAGATCTCTGGCTCAGTTTTTAATACGGCTTTTCAGGCCCACTCAGACAGAACAATATCCCTAGGCCAGTCTCACCGGAAGACTTCTTGGTAGTAGAAAGCTTAAGTTGACTAGAAGAACCCACTTCAAAATTGGGCTTTTTTCCTGTGATCTGCACAGAGAGCAGGCTGTCACTGTGGTAACCCAGGTGTTCTCGGACAGACTGAATCTCCTCGGGGCTCAAGAACTTGCGCTGCAGCTGAAATTCAAGATATCAGAGGATTAGGCCACGCTTTTTCTACCGTATGGTGGTGTACTATGTCCCCCTCACAGGTGTCAAACGCTCACGTCTGCAGTAAGCGCATGACAGCAGGAGATCGCAGACGTTGCCTCGTGCCACACGTTCGGTTTCTCACTGATCAGGACCCTGGAGTGTAACTTCTGTCTACGTGTTTATGTTGAGCCTGCCCCTTGGAGAGTTTTATCAAATATCTGTCTATTAGGTACAAGGCACTGTGCGAGGCATTGTGGAGATTGTAATGATTATGATTATCAAGATGAATCGGACATGCTGAAGAGGCTGTTGAATGGAATCGAAGCCTGTGGCGGGGGAGCATGCCCACAGTAAAGATGCTAGAAATGAAATACGCAGTAGAGAAAGAGAACCACGGGGGGAGGGAAATGCTTTCTATGTTCCTTGGGAAGAAGCAGCAGACAGGAAAGGTCGGGAAGAAGCTGGGGGTGCTACCTCTATGTCCGACAATTATGGAACCGCTACATAAACCACAGTCCATCTAGAGCACTGAACGCCGTTCCATAATTAGTAAGAAAGTGGGTCAATACACTAAGATGGATAATGTCAAAGACAGCTAAAGGTGGGGGAAAGAGCTAGTGACTGAACACTGTATACATACGACCTTATTTACATTAAAAAATGTGTATACACACACACAAAACACACTTGTAAATACATAAAAAGAAGTCCGAACAGCCACACCAAAAAATGTATTGGTGGCTCCCGCTGGGGAGGAAAGTGTAAGCAAGGCCTGAGATGTCACTTTATATTCTTCAGTCTTAACTGAATTTTTATGAACATCCCATATTTTGGAATAAAAGATGGAAGAACTTTAACTAAAGAGAAAAATAAGAAAGGGTAGGTGTGAAGAAACTGAGGCCCTAGGTCATGTACAGATCAATGGTATAACAGCTATTGTGGTATAACACTTCTCACACAAGAAAATTTCAGCATTGGAGAAGAATGGAGAACCATAAATACCTCTATTTAATGTTAATATTTCTAATGAATTGTCAGAAAAGGATTTCCCCCTCCAACCTATTCTAGCCTCCCACCCAAAAGCTGAGGAAAATACAGGCAACTGCCCTTCACTTAGGCCTAAGATTCGTGTCCACTAAGAGATGCCTCAGTGGTCACCACTAGTACTGAGACCAAAATATGTCCCAACCCACATGGGCCCAAGCTGAGTCTCTTCAGAGGAGATTGATTTCAGAGGTTTCGTCCTTCGAGGCATCTGGTTTCTCCCATGCAGAGCCCTTCTCAACTTGTTTCCTAGTTGAGTGACACTGATCACCTCACCTTCAGGGTTGTTATTTCTCCCAGATTCTCTCTGTATCGTCTGACAAAAGAGATACTGGGTTTAGTCACCCAAGGCTTAAATTCCCAGCAAAGAAGGTCGTCTACAAACATACCTCTTTTACTTCCACAAGACCAGAAAGAGTCAGGGCTGAACACAGCTTAGATGCCGTCTTCACTTTGCTATTGTTAACTGCTAAGAGGAAAACCCCAGTTAATAGCTTTATAGGCCAAAGCAGGAAAAATAATAAAGGCTCTCTCCTATTCAGGTCAGCAGGCATTAAAACAACAATAACCTATTCTGTTCAATATATATATATTTTAGTGATAATATTTTAATTGGACAACTCCTTTTGGTTGTTCAAAGTGCTCTTACTGATGCTCTTAAGTGTCATATAACCGGCTCGGTTCTTTGTGGCTGTCTGGAGGGGTGGGATAGGGAGGGTGGGAGGGAGGGAGACAAAGAGGGAAGAGATATGGGAACATATATATATGTATAACTGACTCACTCTGTTATAAAGCAGAAACTAACACACCATTGTAAAGCAATTATACCCCAATAAAGATGTTAAAAAAAAATAAAATAAAAATAAAGCCCAAAGCAACCACTCAAGTTACAAATCAAAGAGCTATAGCTAATAAACCAACAAGGAAAGTAACATGAAATCATCAAAATATTCAATTAATCAAAAGGCAGACAGGAAAAAGGAACAAAGACGGATAAGACAAATAGAAAACAAACAGCAAGATGACCAATTTAACTTTTTTGTTTGTTTTCCTATAAAAAGATTTTTTATTTTACTTTTTAACTTTTAAATTAATTTTTATTGGAGTATCGTTGATTAACAATGTTGTGTTGTTAGTTTCTGCTGTACAGCAAAGTGAATCGGTAATAATATATACATCTATCCACTCTTTTTTTAGATTATTTTCCCATCTAGGCCATTACAGAGTATTGAGAAGAGTTCCCTGTGCTATACAGTAGGTTCTTATTAGTTATCTATTTTATATATAGTAGTAAGATGACCAGTTTTAATGATATCAATAATCATATTAAATGTAAATTATCTAAACATTCCCAATTAAAAAGGATTGCCAGATTTGACAAAAAGGCAAGACCCAACTCTATGCTGACTACAAGAATCAGACTGCAAATATAAAGACATAAATTGGTTAAAAGGAAAGGGATGGAAAAAGGCATATCATGCTAACATTAATAATTTTTTAAAAAACTGAAATGGTTAAATTAGTATCAAAGTAGACATCAGAAGAATATCACATGTATTTATTTCACAAATACGCTTTATACACCCGTGTTTGGTCTTCCCTATTTTCGTAATTTCTTATGACAAAGGAGTCAATTAATTAAGAGGATATAAAAATCTGAACTAGTTATATACTTAATAACAGAACTTCAAAGTACATGAAGCAAAAACTGATCAAACTGCAAGGAGAAATAGACAAATCCACAATTATGGTTGGAGATTTTAATATCTCTCACTCAATAACAGAACATACAGACAGAAATTCGCTAAGGATACAGATGATTTGAACAGCACTATCAACCAACATGATCTAACTGCCATAGATGGAATGCTCCGTCCCACCCACAGAATGAGCATTCTTTTCAAGTACACATAAAACATATACCAAAATAAACCATATTCTGGGCCATTAAAGAGACATCAGTAAATTATTTAAAAGTCCTCATGTCATACAAACTATATTCTCCAGCAACCACAGAATTAAATTAAAACTCAAAAACAGAAAGAACTGGAAAAATCCTTATATTTGGAAACAAAATACCATACTTCTAAATAACACATGAGTCAAGGGAGAAACCAAGGGGAAATCAGAAAGTATTTTAAACTGAAAGTGAAAACACAATAAACTAAAATTTGTGGGATGCTACTAAAAACCTTTTAATTTAAAAATAATCTATCGGTATAGAATTCATCTATATGCAAGCTAGAAAATTAGAAAATTCACAAAAGCAAAATTTTAAAAATTGTCCACCACCAAGAGATCATGGTTAACACTTTAATGAAGTTGTCCTCAGAACTGAGCTTGTATCACATTCACCCTAAGAGCTTGTTAAAACATATACTATGGGGGGGCTCTGCTCCCGGACTTCCTCATCTGGGTGAGGACCTGTCAGGTGATACTGATGCTGCTTGCTGACCTGGGGAGTGTGCTTTTAGACCCACTACCTTCATGTATATCCCTTCCACATTTTTTTTTGAAGAGCGATGTGTGTGGATATAAACATACATACACTTTTTAAAAACCCAAATGAGCTCATGTTGTTTATAACCTACTTTTTGCTTCTTGGTCAGTGATTTCTATCTTTCTATTTTGTAACCTTTTCTTCTCACCAAATAATCACACTCTGTTCAAATTCCTTCATGTGAATAAAGAATGTCCTTACTGTGATCTGTCAAAACTAACCTCCAATCCAGGACCATGCTTCATATCTCATTATATCCATTAAGTCTCTCAATCTAGCCTCATCCCCTACACCACCACCACCACCCCCCGTTAAAAAAACAAAAACAAAACAGCAAAAAATTGACTGCTGAAGGAATACATGAATAAAATTTGAACTGAACAACTGAGGGTATGTTTTTATTCGTTTACAAGGAAAGCTCTAAATAAAAAGGAATTAAAGATAGATCTGTAAACCAAAGTATGAAATGAAATGTATAAAGAGGGCCATCTTTACGCAATAGTGCATTAAATTCATTAGGCAGTATCTGACATCCCAGATGTATGCAAAGGAAAGTTTTGGAATAAAACTAGAACTTAATATTATAATGCAATGCCTGGGGCTTCAGGGGGCCTTTGCCTCCAGGGAAATTTTAACATTTGGGAACCTTTATTTTTTAAGAAGGGCTTAGCAATAGACCTCAGGCATGGTACTTATAACACATCAATTACTCGGTTTTAACTAATTTAAAATCATTTGTTTAATTTGCATTAGCTTTGAAAAATTCAGTTCAAAGGATTTCACGAGGGTATTCTGGTGACTTAATTGGATTTTCCCCCCTTTAATCTACAGTTTGCTCCTTCTGTTTTTTGGGGTTTTTTTTGTTTTTGTATCATCTTTATTTTTTTTTAACATTTATTTTTGGCTGCATTGGGTCTTTGTTGCTGCACGCGGACTTTCTCTAGTTGTGGGGAGTGGAGGCTACTCTTTGTTGCGGTGCGCGGGCTTCTTATTGCGGTGGCTTCTCTTGTTGTGTAGCACGGGCTCTAGGGTGCGCAGGCTTCAGTAGTTGTGGCACACGGGCTCAGTAGTTGTGGCACACGGGCTCAGTAGTTGTGGCACACGGGCTTAGTTGCTCCGCAGCATGTGGGATCCTCCTGGACCAGGGCTCAAACCCATGTCCCCCGCACTGGCAGGTGGATTCTTAACCACTGCGCCACCAGGGAAGCCCTGCTCCTTCTGTTTTAATTTTCTTTTTTTCTCCCTTCTAAAACTGTCTAATTTAAAAGAACACACAGATGCTTAAAACTACTGGAAACAAACGTACAGCTTAGTGAATTATTAAATGGCAAACATCCTTGTATCCATTAACCAAGTCAAGAAACAGAACTCTGTCAGCCATCTTATCCTAAAACCAGCCCCCTCCCTCTAAAAGTAACCACTACCTAGATTTTTACAGTAACCACGTACGTTTCTTGATGTTCTATTTCATAAAGTGGTGCATCTTTTAGTCTTCCTTATTTTCAGAAATGTTATGTCCTTCAAGGATCTTTTCACCTATAGTTTCTTCCTCCATCCCTCTCTTTTCCTTATAGTTTATCTGAACAATTTGAGTCTGGATTTTGCAGACTGCACACTCATGGTGCCATTCTACGTGTTCTTCTATCCTCCTTACTGAGTACAATTTGGCAGCTGGATCCAACTGGTCCCTTTGGCAAGGCCATACATGGTATGTTGGGAGGAACACACTTCAGTTTTTTGTTTTCTGGTATTTGTTTTTTAATATCGTGACTGTGATACCTTTCTGTTACTCGTCTTTATGCGAAAACTGTTTCCTAACCTTCTGAGAAGAAAGTATGGCCCATGGCAGCTTTCCTACCTTCCCAGGGCTTCCTCCTCTATTAATTTTGGGCAATGTTAAAAAAACATGGTGGGGTTTCCCTGGTGGCGCAGTGGTTGAGAGTCCGCCTGCCGATGCAGGGGACACGGGGTCGGGCCCCGGGCCGGGAGGATCCCACATGCT
>NW_006794559.1:680382-700919 GCF_000442215.2 Lipotes vexillifer | reverse complement strand
AAAAAAAAAAAAAAAAAAAAAAAACATGGTGGCTTGCTTTCTGAGATTTCCTGCCTCTGTTTCCCTCCCCATTATTCCTCTCTATTGTCCTTACCTGGCTCAATTTCACTCCCATGCTCCATAGTTTCTCCTAAGTGGTGGCCTGTCCCGGAAGGTCAGTTACTGCTCACTGGAGCTGGATTGTTCCAGCACCATCAGGCCTCTCAGCTTCCACTGTTCTTCTCAAACTGTCCCCCTGGGATTTCTAGTGGCTCTTTGGGGGTTCTCTTCTCCATTCCATCAGATGCCCTGCTGCTTCCCTCTGTTTCCTCCTGTACAGACTCTGATAGCATGCAGACCTTGTGTCTGGCTGATGTTTCATCTCTGACGGCTTGTACTCTGGGATCTAGGGCTTACACTCTGACACCTAGTTTTACCGTAAATGTTGTCCATGGGTTTTTGATGTTGTTAAGTAGCTGTTTTTACGTGGGTCATGGGTTTGGGAAGATCCAAAAACTATGATTCCACTTCTACCTTCTCAAGACTATCCATTTTAGAAACATATTTCCAGGTATTTTTTTAAACCAAATTGTTTTAAGATGTAGCCTTCATTAGTCACATACGGTGGAGCCAACAGGTTAGGAGACAGCTGCCATTGAAAAGATGGTTTCTTACAACCACTGAAAAGATGGTTTGTTACGTATGGTTCCCAGGAGGAGGGGGGCTATGCCACACTATGCAGGGCCATGTGGGGAAGGACCGGGGTCCGCCAGGAGGCAGAAAGGGTGAGGACAACGCATGGGAAGGAGGCTTTACTGTGGTCTCCAGGGGAAAGGACAACGTAAGTCAGGGTAAGCAGCTTAGGACTGGCTAGCTTGAGTCATCTTAGTGGGCTCTGGGGTGTAGGGCCGTCTCTAGGTATCTGGCACTGGCCCTGGGATGATTAAGGCAGAGGAATTTTGTCTCCTGCAGTGTGAGAGCAAGATAGAAGAGGTGGTTCAGAGTATGGCCTCTGGGTTGGTTCATTTCCATATGGGAGGTCTGCTGGCAGGGGAACCATTTGCTATGTCTAAGAACTGGCTAGTCCTGGGAAGGGCAGCCTCTCCTCAGTCAACAAGGCCTCAAATGCTGAAGCATCCAGAACACAGAAAATAAGAAAACGTTGAAGGAAAAGATCGGTGGTTCTCAGGGGCTCAGAGGGGAGAGAGGTGGAGTGGGGATTTTCAGGGCAGTGAAACTACTCTTGTTGCTATTTTAATGGTGGATATATGTCATTATACATTTGTCAAAACTTACAGAATGTACAACACAAAGAAGGAACCCCAATTTGAACTTGGAACTGTAATGATAATGTATCATCGATTGTAACACAGCACCACAGTAATGTATGACGTTAATAATAGGGGCACTGTGCATGGGGAGACAGCATAGGGGACCTCTCTTCTCTCTTTACTTTCTGCTCATTTTTTCTGTAACCTAAAGCTGCTCTAAAAACCGAAGTCCATTCATTAAAAAACAAATTGACAACAAACGAAACCCCATATAGCGTCCTTCCAGCTTAAGAAATAGGATATTACCCATAGCTGTATTTTTCCAGCGAGCTGCCTTTCCCCGAACTCTCTGGGACCTGCCCTGTCACCGCAGCCACTGTCAGGCCGAACCATGGCGCTGCTCTGTGTGGTGGCCGGGCGGCTCCACCGCCCCACCTCTGCTGGCTTCCCAAACTTTCCTCTGCCCTTGGGTCTGCAGTGCCCTTCACCCTTCACACCTGGCATGTTCCACAAAGAGCCCCTCCTGGTCTCAGATGTCCACAGGCCCCCAGGAAGAAGTAAAGTCAGAAGCCTGCAACTAAGCATACATGAAGGAGGCCTGTCTGACCCCAGAGGGGCTGGGAAACCACCAGTTAGTGATGTCTGTCATCCCAGGTAGGTGTAGGTTCTATGACCTCAAGGCCCCTAGAAAGCATGCTTGCTGCTGTGGACTGAATTGTGTCCCTCAAATTCCTGTGTTGAAGCCTTGACCCCCAATGTGACTGTATCTAGAGACAGGGTCTTTAGAAGGTAATTAAGGCTTAATGGTATCATATGGGTGGGGCCCTGATCTAACAGGACCGCAGCCTTATAAGAAGAGAAAGAGCTCTCTCTCTCTCTCTCTCTCTGCTCTTTGAGACACAGTGAGAAGGTGGCCGTCTACAAGCCAGAAAAAGAATCCTCACCAGACTTTGATCATGCTGATACCCTGATCTTGGACTCCAATACTGAAAGAAATGAAACATCTGTTGTTCAAGCCACCTACTCTATGGTATTTTGTTATGGCAGCCTAAGCTAAGACACCTGCCAAGGGTAAAACTTTTTTCCTGGCGTAAAGAAGATTACAAAATGAATGAAAAGATGCCAGTTTTCTTCCTGAGCTTTACCAGTATTTTTTTTTAATTTAGTTAATTAATTAATTTATTTATTTTTGGCTGTGTCGGGTCTTAGTTGCTGCACGTGAGCTTTCTCTAGCTGCGGTGAGCGGGGGCTCCTCTTCGTTGCTGCGTGTGCACTTCTCATTGCCGTGGCTTCTCTTGTGGCAGAGCACGGGCTCTAGGCACGTGGGCTTCAGTAGTTGTGGCACATAGGCTCAGCAGTTGTGGCTCACCAGCTTAGCTGCTCCGTGGCATGTGGGATCTTCCCGGACCACAGCTCGAACCCATGTCCCCTGCATTGGCAGGCGGATTCTTAACCACTGCGCCACCAGGGAAGTCCCTTTACCGGTATTTATTTATACAAAACCAGAATTGTTTATCAGATCACTGAGCATTGTAGCTTTCATGAAACATTGGCAGGCCAGCCTCACTGGTTTCCGAGCCAGAATGCAAGAATAAAATACAGCAGAGAGCTGACTGACTGCTATGCCGGGAAGCCTGCTGGGGTCAACACTGTAAAGTATCTGAATTAATCCTCATGATAACCTTGTAAAATAGTCATTTATTAATCCCAATTTTTCCAGATAAAGTACAAAATCAAAGAAGCTCAGAATCTACCCAGTTGCTAAATGACAAAGCAAATGTTTAAACAGAGATTTACAGGCCATAACACAGAGCTGTTCCCACTCTCCCCAATAGGTCCACGAGATAAATCTTACATATACAACCATCTCTGCTGGCCAGGTGTGCGCAGCTCTTTGAGATGGGGAGATGTGAGGAAAGGCAGCCCAGTGAAGCAGAGAGAACTTGCATCGCCTGAGACGGGTCTGTGTGTGACTCGTGGTCATAAACCTGGTTATGCAGTTCATACTGGATTTGCTCACTGTAAAACACGGATGATAAAGTACCTACCTCAGAGAAATGTTATAAAGCAGAGACTGGTAAGCAAAGGCCTATGGGCCAAATCCAGCCTACGACCTGTTTTGCTACAGCGCAAAGAGCAAAGACGGGATTTTGAGTGGTTGGGGGAAAAAAAAAATCAAAAGTAGCCATATATTTCATGACGTGTGAAAACTCTACGAAATTCAAGCGTCCGTGCCCGTAACTAAAGTTTTACTGGAACCCAACCACAATCATTCATTTACATTATCTATGGCTGCCTTGCACTGAAGTGGCAGAGCTGGGCAGTTGCAACAGAGACGGTATGGGTTGCAAAGCCTAACATGTTTACTCTCTGGCTCTTTCTGCCAACCCCTGATGTGAAGAACGAATGACGAGAAGTTAAGTTTATAGCAGTCCATGGAACACAGTTGAAGCCCAAGAACAGTGAGCTCTCTGCATCCACCCCAATGGCAACCCAACATCTCTCTGGCCTTTTACCAGCCTTCAGACTCTAGGTACCCATTAGCTGGCATATTAAGTAAAGGGTCTTGATTCCTAAGATCAATAATAGCGTCTCTGCCACGGGAAGGCAAATCAATGAAAAACAACAAAAAAAAGCCGATTAAAAGACTTCTCTACTTCTGTGGGGCAATCCCAAGGGGCAGCTGCCTGGACTCAAGGACAACACGTGCCCGACTTGCATGTAAACACAGCAATCAACTCTATTAATTGACAAGCCATGGGACAAGTCTAATTGAGGGTAGAGCACAATTGATTACTTACTAATTATCACTAGTTTATTTCTAATCTTGAGAAACACATCTTAGACCAGGGAAAGCACTCATTCTCCCCTTAAGCTTTTTCAAACCCTTACTATGAAGAGTGCTCTGACATGGGCTATTTACGTGATAGAAGTGATGAGAAAGGGGTGAAAGGCTGAGCTGCAGTGCGAGTTGCCTGAACTTACCACCCAGGGACAAAGGTCCACAACCTTGCATGCCGGGGACCTTGGGGGAACAGCAAGCTTCCCGTGTATTACATAGAGATAAATGGGCAAAACCAGTTGTGACAGCCCATGTCTGGGCATTTTGAGAGTAACCATGCTTCCTGCTGGTTTGTCAGATATGTGAGCAGCCTCCCAAAAGAAGCCTGGCAGAGGTAATAATCACAACAGTAGTATTAAAAATAATAACGACAACACATCATTGCAGCATTATTCACAACAAGCAAGGGGGAAGCAACCTAAATGTCCATCAACAGATGAGTGGGTAAGCAAAATGTGGTCTATCCACACAATGCAGTATTATTCAGCCTTTCTTGGACTTCCCTGGTGGCGCAGTGGTTAAGAATCTGCCTGCCAATGCAGGGGACACGGGTTCGAGCCCTGGTCCGGGAAGATCCCACATGCCATGGAGCAACTAAGCCCGTGCGCCACAACTACTGAGCCTGCACTCTAGAGCCCGCAAGCCACAACTACTGAAGCCCTCACACCTAGAGCCCGTGCTCTGCAACAAGAGAAGCCACCACAATGAGAAGCCCGTGCGCCACAACGAAGAGTAGCCCCCGATCACCACAACTAGAGGAAGCCAGAGCCTGGCAACCAAGAGCCAATGCAGCCAAAAATAAATATTAAAAGAAAAAAAAATACATTCTGACACATGCTCCAACATGGATGGACCTTGAGGACATTACATTAAGTGAAATAAGCCAGACCCAAAACAACAAATAAAGTATGATGCCACTTATACGAGGTAAACAAAGTGGTCAACCTCATAGAAACAGAAAGTAGAATGGTACTTACCAGGGGCTGGGGAGGAGGAAAGGAAGCTGTTGTTTAATGGCTATGGAGTTTCAGTTTTACATGATGAAAATGTTCTAGAGACCTACTGCACAACAATGAATACAGTTAAGACCACTGTACTACTGTAGACTTACTTGAAAATGGTTAAGATGCTAAATTTCATGTTATCTGTGTTTGACCACAAAAAACTGTAATGATGAAAATGATGATGATAGTTTCCATAACTAATACTTTCTGAACACTACATACATAGTTCCCAGACCCCGGGCTACATGCTGACAGATACCGTGTTTGATGGTTTCAAAAACCCCACGAGATGGGCACCATCGTCCCCATTTTACCTTTAGGCAAAGTGAGGCACTGGAAGGCCAGCAGCCTGTCCCAGTCACCCCGCTGCTAAGAGGCAAAGCAGGGGTTTGGGGACTGGCAGTCCGACCCACCACTATGATACAACAGCCAGCTAGGAAGTCAGCACTGACAGAATGTGGGAAGGAGACAAAAACCCTATGATGTAAATCTTAAATCTTCAAGCAAGTTTATCTGAGAGCAGAGGTGAAATGCAGCTAGTGTTTACTAGTCTCACACGTGAGTGGCTCTTCCTCAGTTCATCCAATCAAGACTCGTCCTTGGCCCTTCCAAAACAGATTCCATCAGCCAGCCTCTGCAGCCTCTGGGTGCTTTTTGGTCATTATTTCTGTTCCTGTGTGCTTTTATTTCACTGCATTTTGGGGGTAAACTTTTATTGAAGATGTGTGTGTGTGTGTGTGTGTGTGTGTGTGTGTGTGTGCATACACAGTACAAGTGTATGTGTTACAAGTGTATGGCTCACTGACTTTTTACAAACTGATTGCACCCATAGAACAAGCACTGAGATCAAGAAAAAGAACATGGCCAGGACCCCAGAAGCCCTCCTTGTACCCATTTGCACCGTCCCATCTAATACAAGAGATCAATTTTGTTAAAACAACCTATTTGAAAATTACATGAAATTAGCTTTCAGGTTGCGGGTTTGAAATTGACATAGAGCAAAATATAGAGACACGGTCAGAGCAGGATGGTGACTGAGAGCATTTAGAAAGATCTGAACTTGAATCCTGGATCTATCACTGCTCAGCTGTCTGCCTTGTTGAAAAGGACTTACTCTTTAAGCCTTAGCTTCCTTATCAGAAAAAGGAGGTATAATGGGCTAGAATAAGTGAACCGGAATAAACAAAATAGTGTACATAAACCTATTACGATGCCTTGAACAGAGTTATTACTTCCTAGAGCACGTGTTGGCAAACTACAGCTTCCTATTTTATAAATAAAGTTTTATTGGAACAAATCCATGCCGATTCATTTACACTACAAGGGTAGAACTGAATAGCTGGAGTAGAGACTCTCTGGCATGAAAAGTCTATTCTAATATTCACTATCTGGCCCTTGACAAAAGTTTGCTGATCCCTGCTTTAGAATACGGGCCATGTTTGCTGTTGTGTCCACAGGAACTAGAGCAACCTGGTGCATGGTGAGCACTCAGGTAGTGGCCTTTATTTGTAACAATATCTATTTCTTTTAGTTATCATTAACGGGTTTAGGGAATTCTGCAGCTGAACACATTCCTCAACAATATGATAAGGAAACGGTGAAATCACAAAAATCAAGCCTGATAAAACTTGAAACAAGTCAGCCCTGGAGGTACCCTGAAAGATTAATAGGTCTGTAAATGCTAGCAAAAGAGAAGCACCCAAGGTCAACACAAAAGGCACTGAACTTGAGGTCAGAAGAATGGGGTTAGAATCCTAGCTCTGCCATTAGCTAATTGGTTGACCCAGGTGCGGAACAATTCTCGGTCTTGGTACCCTCACCATTGCTAATTTACGGCTGAGAAAAGAACTCCAGCAGGATCGGAACGGGACAAGACTGGAGTCAGGAAAGCCGTTGGGACCCTGACTTATGCAGGCAGAGGTTGCTAGAAATAATGAGAGAACAAATCTTCAAGTGTCTTGAGAATCATTATTTTAACATAAAACAAGTTTATGAAACAACGTTCCACTGACCTTGCTACACTGTATGATAATTATTTGTTTCCTTGTCAACCTTCCTAAGCAGGCTTGTCTAATGACTGGAAACAGTAACTGTTACTTGCTAGCTGTCCCTTCATATCAGGTGTCTTCTGCCTTATGAAGTGTGATGCAGGACGCAGCACTGACACAAAATAATCGTTCGATGCATAACTGAATGTGGAATTAGATGTGGCCCGTCTGTGGTCGTCTGCCACATCAGAAAGAGGACGGGAAGTCAGGGCAGCTTCGAGTTAATATAAGCACTAGAAAACGGCAGAGTGCTTAGAGGTTAGACATGCATCTAGAAAACACAATCTGTGCACATCTTCAGGTGCATGCTCAGTTCCCACCAGCCATTCCCAGACTCTGTGATCAGTCCCAGCCAGCACCATCTCCAGCCTGATTCCACGAACCCCAAACAGCTCTCCTGACTCTCGTCCGATTCCAATCTGGCTACAGTTGTCTTTCTAAGCCATAAATCAGACCATATCACACTCCTTTTATTTTTTTTTCATTTCATTATTTATTTATTTATTTTTGGCCGTTCCTCGCACGCGGCTTGTGGGAGCTTAGCTCCCCAACCAGGGCTTGAACCCAGGTCCACGGCAGTGAAAGCCCATGTCCTAACCACTGGGCCGCCAGGGAATCCCCCCACGCTCCCTTTAA
The DNA here is from genome assembly GCF_000442215.2 of Lipotes vexillifer. Lineage (NCBI taxonomy): Eukaryota > Metazoa > Chordata > Mammalia > Artiodactyla > Lipotidae > Lipotes > Lipotes vexillifer. The sequence continues at coordinate 693,139 of NW_006794559.1, read as the reverse complement.
AATGCATTACCAGCTTCCCAAACACATTAGCTCGGTGCAGAACTGTGCTGCCCCATACAAGGGCCGCTAGCTACACGTGACCACTGAGCACCTGAGATACAGCTGGTCTGGCTGTGAGTGTCACATACATATCAGATTCAAAGACTTGGCAGGAAAAAAGTGTAAAATCTGTTATTTGTAGGTTTTGAGACTGATTACATGTTGAAATGATAATGATTTTAGATGTGTTAAATCAAATTAAACAGGATATTAAATTAATTTCACTTTTTAAAAAATTTTTGAACATAACTGCTAGAAAACTTGAAATTAAGTGAGTGGTTCATCTTCTGTTTCTACTAGATAGCAATGGGGAAGAAAGCCCTTCCAGATAGACCTGGCTCCGGTTATCTCTCTCACCTCCATCAGCAGAGCCCTGCTCCCTCACCTCTAAACTTCAGCCTTACCTGCAGGTTTCTGAATAGCCCATTTGCTGTCTGGTCTTTGGGCATATGGTGCCCCCTCTCCCTGGAACATTCTATCAGGTCAACTCCTCCTGGCCTCATAGGACTCTGTTTCACAGTATCTGTGAAGGATTTCCTGAACACAAATGCTGTTTGTTGCTCCCACTGCCCAATGCCCCCGGGCTCCAGTGGACCACCTGCCCCATGTCCTGAACTGGCCACTGACTCAGTCTGATGCCCCACCTGGATTATACATTCTCTCCATCTCACTCCTGTTGGATCCCCAGTGCAGGGGCCAGCAAAAGTTCCAGGCACTCTGTGCACGGAATAGAAATGCAGTCCATGAACTTACACCCTAACAGGGTGTCTCATAAGTGGTAGACTAGGATACAGCTTTAAGAAAGTGCCATCGGCCAAAAGAGAAAAAAGAACGGTACTCTATGTTCTAAATTTGGGGTTCAAATCATTGAAACCTTTTTAAAGAACAACATGACATATTTAGCAAACTTTAAGATGCTCAAACCCATGGACGATGCAACTTCTGTGCCTGTGGATCTGAACTACTGAGAGAAACCCTTGACCATGAATGTAAACATGAACGTATCAGTATGTTCACTGGAGCACCATTTGTAAAAGCACATGATTCAGTACAACCTAAGTATCCCACCCTTTACAGCCAGGGTTGTAAGTTATGGCACATCCATTCAGCAGAACAGCATGAAACTGTGAAAAGGAAGGAAGTGGATTCTATGTGCTGAAGAGGAAAGATGTCCAGGATATATGAACAGTGTGTGGGTGGAGTACAGGGCATTGTGTATTGTTTCCTCACGTTATCGTATTTCAAAAATATGTGTTTGTTGAAACACAACATTGTTAACTATACCCTAATATAAAATAAAATAATAAAAATAAAATAAATGCAACTAACACAACATTGTTAATCAACTATACCCCAGTATAAAAAAAAAATTACGTGTTTGTGTACACATATACACAGACTCTTATCAGAAGGATACACAAGACACCGGTGATGGTGGTTCTTAGAGGGAGAGGTGGAGGGAGATGGTGAGGGAGGACAGCCTGCACTGTGTATTCTCTTTGAACTTGCTAATCATATGCACACATTACTTTCAAAAACAGATTATCAAGGGCTTTCTGGGTACCTTTTCTGTTGTACATTTCCGTATGGCCAAGGAAGGTCCCAATTATTTCCCTCCCCCAAGTCGAACAGACGGTAAAACAGCAACATCCCATGGACGTCACCTACCGTGATCTTCTTGTGGTCGGGAAATTCGAGGCCAAAATAATCTCCTTCCACGAGGTTCAGGTGGCTGCACACCGCATCCAGCAGCACTTTCCCGGGGGCTCTTTGCTGGAAACAGAAACAGTGGGAGTTACGCCCTCTGAGACAGGCAGCTACGGACGCACACCGTGGTTCCCACTACAGGAAGCCTCTTCATGCCCGAGTCTGTAACCGCTCGCCACCAAGCACCGCCACTACACCCTGGTCACCGGCCCCGTGCCCACCACCGATTCCCTTCTCATGCTGCCCTCACACTTAGGTGCTGACCTCTGCCATCTTCTCCCTACCCCAATGCCAGGCACTACCCCCCTTAAAAATAACAGGCAAATACCATATGATATCACTTATATGTGGAATCTAAAATACGAGACAAATGAACTTATCTGTGAAACGGACTCACAGACATAGAGAGCAAACCTGTGGTTGCCAGGGGGGACGGCGGGAAGGAGTGATGGATTGGGAGTTTGGGATTAGCAGACGCAGACTCATATACACAATGGATAAACGACAAGGTCCTACTGCATCGCACAGGGAACCACACTCAGTACCCTGTGATCAATCATAGTGGAAAAGAATATGAAAAAGAATGTATATATATGTACAAGTGAATCTCTTTGCTGTACAGCAGAAATTAACACACCACTGTAAATACTTAATAAATTACAGAAATAATAGACTTTTTTTTTTGCGGTACGCGGGCCTCTCACTGCTGCGGCCTCTCCTGTTGCGGAGCACAGGCTCCGGACACGCAGGCTCGGCCAAGGCTCACGGATCCATCCGCTCCGCGGCATGTGGGATCTTCCCAGACCGGGGCATGAACCCGCGTCCCCTGCATCGGCAAGCAGACTCTCAACCACTGCGCCACCAGGGAAGCCCTAGACTTTATTTTTTATAGCAGTTTTCGGTTTACAGAAACTGAAAGCAGTTTTCGGTTTACCTCTCCCCACCACACCCAGTGCCCCACTTACTAACATCTTGGATTAGTATATGGTACATTTGTTACAATTGTTGAGCCAATACTGATACATCATCATCACTACCCGAAGTCCATAGTTTACACTGGGATTCACTCTGTGCTGTATCGTTCTATGGATTTCAACAAATGCATAATATCACAGAGCCCCCATAACCGGATCACACAGGAGAGTTTCACCAGCCTAAACATCCCCTGTGCTCCCTTCGTCCGTGCTCACCACCCTCCGAACTCCCGGCAACCACTGATTTTTTATTGTCTCTCTAGTTTTGCCTCTCCTAGAATGTCATATAGTTGGAATCGTATAGAACGTAGAAACCAAGCAAGTGTAGAAAGGGAAGATGATATACACGAACCCACTTTCTACCCTAAAGAGCTTAGAATCATATGCCTCGGTTTCTCTCCACTATCTGGTAGATTCCTAACGACCCACTTGCAAAATGGATCCAATTTCACCACACAGATCAAACACCGCAAGAAAAATGTTTCAAGGCAGTGTTGTCTCCAGTTACTGGTTTTATACTTTCACTTCCCCTCTGCTAAGAGCAGAGCAATTTAGGAGCCAATTAGTAACCCAGGAGACTAACTGGCAGTAGCAGTCAGAGCCTGACAAGTACAATGATGGGCACATCCATTAGGCCACCCAACAGCGTGACCTGAGGGGCCAGCAAAGATGCTTCTGTGTCCAGCGATAAAGCATCTTTCTTTTCTTTTTTTTTAAACAGACACCACTTTGTGCTCCCATATTCCTCATGGTTGAAATCCAGAAGATATTCAGAGTTATCTAAGGGTATGTGGTAGTCTCCATGGATAATCCCAAACTCACCAGGCTCTAGACTTTGAATGCCTGGTCCAAGGGTCACCAGGAGGGTCGTTTCACTCGCCCTAATGGCAGGACTAACATGTAATGGTATGTAAACCCCGTCCTTGTCTGTCAAACGTATCCCCCCAATACCCCAGCACACACACCCCTACGTTTACCCAGTGTTAACAGCTGAACGGATTACTGGTCCAATCTTATTTCCCACTTCTTTGTCAAAGCAATGCACCCTCAGTCATGCTGAGAGCACTTGGGAATTCACCAGCCAGGGTCACGGTGGGGGGGGGGGGTCTTGAGTTCAATTCCTCACCCCTGCCTCCATAGAACTGTATGAATAACTTACGCATGGCTACTTGTTCGAGGTCCTCTTCTCTGGCCAGTAAAATCTGCAGAGGCTAGCTAGTAAGAACATGATAGAAACGGGCCAGGTGCTAAGAAGTTGTGGAAGAATTCCTGTATCATAAGATTTTTTTTTTTTTTTTTTTTGCGGTACGCGGGCCTCTCACTGTTGTGGCCTCTCCCGTTGTGGAGCACAGGCTCCGGACGCGCAGGCTCAGCGGCCACGGCTCACGGGCCCAGCCACTCCGCGGCATGTGGGATCTTCCTGGACCGGGGCACGAACCTGAGTCCCCTGCATCGGCAGGCGGACTCTCAACCACTGCGCCACCAGGGAAGCCCCATCATAAGATCTTTTTAAGAGAAGACCACATTCCAGTTTCACAATTCTTCTTTCTCACCATTCTTGACATTTCCTATTTGTTACAAACTGAACCACCAATTATCTGACCAGCTGGCAAGCACTCACGTCTCCCAGAGAATTCCTGGAACTAAGTGAATTTGATAACTTCATCTAGATTTACAGAGTCTGGGAAATGAGACTTTACAATTCAACGCTGGAAGTCTAAACAAGTAAAAAATCAACATACAATGGATGCCTTTATGGAACGATGTTCAACTAAGCACTTCATGGAACACCCCGAGGAGAGGTAGAGTTACCCTCTGAATCAGGTCCTTTACTGAGTCAGCAGAGATTTTTGTGATTTTTGTGACTGAGCATATCTTGGTAATAATAAGAAGCTGGAAATAGATGCTTGGAATCTAGTTAATATAGAAGCCTGGTCCCAAGTCTTAAAATTTTCCTAAAATTTATTATTTTGTACAAATCTTTGATGCAAAAATGACTTTTCAATGGGACCCAAATTTTTATATAGGGAGAAGTTAGAGTTTGAACGATATTATATAGTTCCTAAAATTCATCTGTAAAATAGATGTCTTTAATGCATTATATGAATTGTCCTGTGAACACTGGCTATCTTCAGGGGTATAAGGAAAGCCAGCATGTAGAATCACTAGAAAGTATTTATAAGGGTTGAAATGCAGTCACTAGATGACAATTTCATGGGTAAACAGACACGGCATTAAGTTCCCAATGTACACCAGGCAGCTATGGCCTAAAATGTTCCTAGATAGACTTCACGATACCGAAGTTCAGGGACACCGTTTCCCTTTCTTTTAGGGGTTGGTGTAGAAACGTCTGGGTTTAATCAATGCACCCAGGGCTGAATTCCGCTTCAGAGAAACCATCTCAGAGAAGGGAAGCAGGAAGAGTTTTATCCACATTCTTTAAGAAAAATTATCCCTTCTTTCTTTCCAACAGTGGATTCACCCAGTCCACAGCATCGTTTCTTTACACTTGCCTCCAATGAATTTTTTGAACTTCACATTAAAAGTAATTCTGCTCAAAATTCACACCACAGGATGGTGGCAATGGTTGCACAACCCTGTGAATGTACTTAATACCACTGAATTGTACACCGAAAAATGGTTAAAATGGCAAATCTTTTGTTGTGTTCATTTTACCAAAATTTAAAAATGCATAAAAAAAGACCAAAAAAAAAAAAGTAACTGAGGATGGTGTTCACATCTACATACAAATGACTGAAGAGAGTTATTCACAATAGAATCTGTTTAAACTATTTTTAAGAACAAGAAAATCAAGAATCCACTTCCTTTACATTAGATCTTCGAGAAACACTGAGGGGTAGGACCCAGTTCAAGTTGAGCGGCCGTGAAGAGCTGTATCACACGGGGAGAATGAGTGAATGTGTGTGCGCTAAAGGGCTGTTAATATCTCTCAGCACAAAAGGTTCTTTTACGTGTCTGGCGAAAAAAAAAAGGCATGATATGAACATCGTTGGAAGTAACCACAAATTATGCACCTGGGGCAGGCTTTGCACGAGACAGATGATGGGGTTCAACAGCTACAAATCCACCAGCCCTTTGTTGCTAAAACAAACCTATAAATGAGGCAATAAAGTCTGGATGTGGGGAAAGGTGGCAACACCGTAGACTAGGCTGGCAGAACACAAAGAGGAGACGCTCAGGAAAATTCATCTGTAAACATACTTTCTCAAAGAGTAACTTACTTTAAGATACACACACACACACACATATTTATGGCTGCACAAATTATCATACACGAGGAAGGAAAAATCAAATCACTTAGGCTTCATCTGAAAACCTGTATCTGTTAGAAATCGTTTAACATGAAAGGGACCTCATGATGAATGTTTTTCAAATTGTCCTCAAGTGTTTGTACTGGGCTGAGGGGGGCAGATCTCTGAGACTCCCACACCCTCTAAGAAACTAAGAGTCTGGCTGACCCCGCACATGGCCAGTCTTGATTAAAATAGTCCAGAAGTGAAGAAACCAAATAGTAATTATATGTCATATTTTGGAGAACAAACTGGTGATTAGTAAAACCACATAAGCAAATTTTTGTCACTTTTTTCTTACTGGCTACTTTAAATTATGCTCCAAGAGACATCTGAAGTTTAATCTAGTGCACAAATAAGGCGGCTGAACGCTCACTGTGCGTCCCCACTGCTTTCTCCATTTTGAAGAGGCTTTTCATGGAATCCTATAAAATTAAATTTTAGGAGGAGGTTTACATTCTTGGGGAGTGTCTGGCAACTAAGTACTGAATAATGAATAGTATGAACATTCACACAGAGCTTCAAGCTATTAAAAACTGTGAATCAAAGTCCTTTTGGTTTATTGTGCCTTTAAAATATGCCTATGTCTTCAGGTTATTTCTATTACATCAAGTTTTATGAGGAAGTATTTTTCTTTTTCCTCTAAAAGAATAAAGACGATTCTTTCTAGGTTGGGGGTGCCTTCTACACCCTCTCCCCACCTCGTCAAAGGGTCTGAACAAAGGAGTCACCCTACGTGATACAGCTAAGATCTGCCTTGCTGAAATAATCTCATAGACGGAAATCGATAAAGATAACATTTGACCAACGTTACAAAATATGCATCTGCTGAGGTTTCAGAGAGCTGTTTCTGGAAGTATTTTGTTTTTCTCTCCTTTGGGATTAAGGTAACCAAGACAACCAGGGCATGCTCTTCTATAGCAGAAGGCAATGGCTTCTCTCAAAGGCCTCAGCCCCTTTTTCCTACCGTTAATACCTATTAGAATATTGTTCAAATTTCCATAACCCACTAACCCTCACCACGGGCGTCGTTAACATGGCAGATTTCCTCCTGGCCCTTTGGCGGTTTTTGACCAGGTGGGTATAAGTATTAATAACCACGATGGCTTACAGAGCCTGGGGTATATTTGTCAAGTGAGTAGCCACATGCAGGCACTGTGCTAGGGGCTAAGGGACTGGAAATCAATACAAGTATCTCTCGCTGAGTCGGAGGTTAGAGAATAAAGCAGTTAAATTAGAAAGTATGGTAAGTGCTATGTGAGAGAGTGAGAGAGAGAGAGAGAGAGAGAGAGAGAGAGGGAGTGCCTGCGTGCACATGCACTCTAGTGTCTTTTCTTATAAGGACACTAATCCTATCAGATCAGGGCTACACCCTTATGACCTCATTTGACCTTACTTACTTCTTTATTCCAAATACAGCCACACTGGGAGTCAGGGTGTCAACACAGAAATTTGGGGGAGTGGGGACACAATTTAGTCTATAGTAGGTGGAGCCAGGAAAGGACTGGAGGTACTGTCGACCCCTTAGGATCAATGTGAGGATTAAATAAAACTCCGACCGCAAAGTATTTAGCAAAGACCCTGGCACGTAACACAAGTTCTCTATACTGTTGCCTCTACTGTGATGGGGAAATGTTAGTTTATAAAATTAAGGGCAGGGGAATGGGCTGACGTTGAGGAGGATGTCCCATTTCCCAACCCCAAAGGCATGTCTCCGCAACGTCATGGGATGGAAAGCCTGGCTACCACATCTGTGTGTATGTGACCATGTCCCCAAGGGCAGAGTCCATAGCCAGGTATGCTTATTCTGCCCTAGAATTCTGCTGGAGGTGATTCAGAGCAGTGCTTCTCTGATTTGTGTGCCCATCGATCACCTGCAGACCTTGATAAGCTGCAGATGCTGATTTGGGAGGGCTGGGGTGAGGCCCAAGAATCTGCATTTCTAACAAGACTCTGCTTTGAGAGTCAGGTGCCAGTCATGTCGATACGTGGATCCCCACCAGGCAGAGCCGGCGCGCTTGGTGGTCTCTGGCTCTAATCTCCATTTCGGGATAACTTCAAGCTTGAGACGCAACCGTAGCAAAAAATACCAAACCCACTGTCACGGGCTGTATTGTGTCTCAGAAAGACACGAAGTCCTAACTCCTGGTCCCTGTGAATGCGATCTTATTTGGAAACGGGGTTTTTGCAGATGTGATCAAGTGAAGATGAGGTCATTAGGGTGGGCACTAACTCAACAGGAGTGGTGTCCTTATAAGATGGTGTGAAGACAGAGACACACAGGGAGAAGGCCATGTGATGACAGAGGTAGAGACAAGTGACGTGGCTGTGAGCCAAGGACGGATGGTCCCCACCAGCAGCTGGAAGAGGCAAAGAAGGAATTCACCCCAGGGTCTCGGAGGGAGTATGGCCCTGTTGGTACCTTGACTTTGAACTTCTAGCCTCCAGCACTGCGAGAGAATAAATTTCTGATGTTTCAGGCCACCAGTTTGCGGTCCTTTGTTACAGCAGCCCTAGCAAAACTCATACAGCCACCTTCCGCAGTGCTGTTACCCACCTCTCAGCCACATGGGGGCAGAGAAGACGCCGTCACGGCCTGCTCTGTTCCTTTCGAAGGAAGAGATTACAATGAAATAATAACGTGATAAGTGGATTGGGGATAACATAAACATTCTGGCCTTGAAAATTTCTCTAACTGGAAAAATCAAATAAACTCAGTAAGTAGTACACTCGTGACAGGAGATAATTGACTTTTCCTGCTTATTGTTAAAAGGTGTTCCTCTTTTTTACTGTTGCTGTTCTAGATATGAGCAGTATTCTGCAAATCAAAGTTCTTTTTACACCCTAAGTCTCTTTTGGACCCTTCCACCCCTGATGGGGGAGGGGCAGGGTCCAGGCTGGGAAGTCCCCCAGCTCACGCAGCCTCCCACCAACCAGCCCTCCGTCCAGAGTTCCCCCTTCCTGACCCCTCAGCATGTAGTCAGCAGCTGCCAGTTAAGCAGAGATCCAAGAATACAATTAGAGAAATCTCATAGGAACTCACCAATCTGTCCATAAATACATTTTTTTCTTAGAAATTTTAGCACAAGGCCACTGCAGACTGGGCTTAATATAAATGATTAAGAAGGTGACACTTGTGGCTAAAGATGGCAGACTGAATACACGCAGCTCATCTCCACGGTACCCAGAAACCCTGCTTCAAATAAACAGTAGAAGAATGAAAAAAGGAATAAATTCATAGGAAAACGAGAGAAGAGACAGCGGGTAAGAGATTTCCCCCAAATTCTAGAAGATGACAGAGGAGAAAACTGCAGTCTAATTACAGAGGAGAAGAGAGGCAGCAATAAGGAAGGAGCCAAATTCCGCAGAACTACCCAAAAGGTCAGGAACGGGAGACGCCAAGTACTTCCGATAAGGCAGGGCAGAGTGAAAAACTTTTAAAAACATTGTAATTTGTATCCTCATATAGCTCCGAGTTTATAACTAACATAACCCCAGGAGGTTATAAAAAGGAATATTTGGTTAACAAGAAAGAGCTCTTCGAAATGAAAAATAGCACGGCAGAAATTAAAATGTCACTGTGAGAGTTTAAAGATACAGTGGAAAACTCTCCTAGAACCTACACCAGGCGACCAAGGCGTGGCAGTGGGGAGGGGGGAGGACGAGAGACATTTAGAAAGGCTCAGCAACTAAATCATGGGACCCCTACACAGAGAGACCCAAGGGGAAGGGGAATTATGCAAGCATAATATAAGGAAATTTCCAGAACTGAGGAGTATGACTTTCAAGATTGAAAAAGGGCCAGAGAGTATCTCATGGAATGAGCACGATCCATTTCAATACAAATTATTGGGAAGTTTGGGAACACAAGGAAAAAAAAAGATTCTAAAAGTTATGAGAGAAAAGCAAAGGCTAGTGAATCAGAATGGCTCAGGACTTCCAGACAGCACACTGGAAGCCAGTACAGAGTCCCAACCAAATCCAGTTATGGGACATCAATAATCATGTCTAAGATGCAGCTGCCCTGGGGCGGAGCTACCGGTACATCTGCACACCCACAACACACCTAAGCTGCACCCCGGGGACACTCCAGGCCAGAGGACACAGAGTTGGCGCCAAGGTGACACTCGCTGTGGAGCTGGGATTCAAACTCAGCTTCAGAGAATCTGCTCCTAACCGGCAGCCTCAGAGTCTACTTTCCCTCTTATCTCCTTCAAGACTTCCACCCCTAATTCTGATGATGCAAACTGTCCTGGAGAAAACTTGCTGGTGAAACCAACGGAAGAGGCTGACATTTGCAACTGCTATAACTTGGGGGCACCAAAGCCGGTCAGTAGGACATACAGTCTGATATATATGGAAGGCGTGACCGTAGTACGGCACAGCCCCTGCAGGCCAGGGTGAGTGTCACATAAACCAGTCGTGACCTGCTGCAAAGGCAGGACTCCTTAGTTAACCAAGAAATGGAACGGCGGAAATGTGGGAGATGTTTCTCAAGCTGTGTCTCCAGCCCCTGGGGGTCTTAGAGAGGCAATATAATATAATTATTAACAACACAAACTCTGGAGGCACCTGTCTTCTTGCAAAGTCCCCATCTCCACTCCATGGCAGTATGACCTGGGATGAGTTACTCTTTGGGCCTCAGCTTCCACTTCTGTAGAATGGGAGCAGAACTGAAACACCTCATAAGATGTAGTGAAGATTAAACAACTCGGCATACAGCAAGCCTAAGGATGGTACCCAGAACTCAGCAAACTCTACTATGATGATGATTACGATGACGATGAGAAGGGGAGAAAGAGGACGAGGTGGGCAAGGGGGAGGAGGAAGATGACTCAAAGCCCAACGGTGGACCCAGTAGCAGCCTTGGCTGCAAACACTGTGATCGCCATTGCTGTGAGATGCCAAGTAGAGTAAGAACAGGAACTACAACTATAAAATCAAAGTCTGGGGAGCCGGGACAAGTCTTTCATTCTGGGGGAAAGTTGCTAAATGTTGAGGCCTGCCCATCTACCGGGTGCACAAACGCAGCAATTCTTCCTCAGCGCTGCGGCTCCAAGGGTGGCCACGGTGTCTAGGGTGGGGGACACACTGTGCTCCTTGTTCCCTCCACACTGAGCCCCAGCATTCAGAACACTCATTAAACACACTTCAGATTGGATTTCAGAGTCCCGACTCTGGGCTGCAAAGAGAATGGATCCTTTCAGCTCCTTTGCTGTAATTTAGTTACATTAGAACCACAGTGTCATTAGTACAGAACTGCCCATCTTCCTTCGTTCCAAGACTGTGTGTGTGTGTGTGTGTGCGCGCGCGCGTGCAGACATGATAGCAGATTGCTACTGATTTCCTGCAAACCTGTAATACGTGAACAAAAAAACAAAAATGTTTACAGAGAATTTGGCTATTCATAGTGCAGGGTTTGTCTGCTATTGACCTTGAGCCATTCATTGGCTTTTGATCACTTTTAGAAATAGATGGAAAAAAAAGTCCAAGATTTACTGAAATTAAAAAAATCTTGCTTGACACTTTGTTCCTTTAAATATCCATTAGACAGGGAATAAAGTATCCCACAGATAATGAATAAGGCAAGTATAAACCAGATTCTGACGGCTCAGGGGAAGCATAGCACCCTTTCCAGCAACAGAAACATGCACTCCTCTTTCTTATGTCTATTTACTTTGGCACTTTTTTCTCTGGACTCTGTGGTCTAATTAAACCTCAAAAGTGCATTCAGGCCCCTGAGCCTGAACTTTCTGAAAATACACCTAATATCATACCTTGCCCTCCAAAATTATTATCCCAAAGGAAGAAGAAAAGCAGATATTTTGTTGAATTTGGCTTAACATTTGAACAGAAAGGTGAAGGCTTTGTAAAACCCAGCGACACCCGGGGTTCCCGGTTCTCATTCTTCACGTGCGCACGAGCTCTTCCGTCATGTCTCGGAAACATGACCTTCCTCAGAACCAATCTCCAAGGCTCTTGGAGAACCTCCAAGAACATTAAGTGAAAGAAAAATCATTTTACATGCTTACAGACACTTTCAACAGAAAACATTTTTTAACATTTTTCAATTAGTAGGGAGAATGAGCACATTTTCCCCATCCTAAGGATTTTAAAATTATTTCTTATGCAGAAGGCTTTTAAATTAAAAATATGTAAATCAAAGGGTGAAAACATAGCTTGTCAGATCCTTTAAGAATCCTCGGCTCTGGAGTCCCCAGAAAACTTCCCAAACAAATACTATTATTTTTCCATCTTTTTTCATGCACTTCTCAGGTTTGAGAGACTATTAGCTGTGGAAGTGACAGGGGGTGGGGTGGGCTCCAGCCCATAAATATACGTTCATGTATTTGCAAGGAGGTCAGAGCTTTAGGCAGAGTTAGGACTTCTCTTCCTTTGAAAAACTGGAAAGCTCAGATGGATGGAAGCCCAGAAGCTCGAGACTTAGAGAAAAGAAACAAGTAAGTACAGAACAAAAATACAAGATGCATATCTAAAAGAGACAGAAGGTAGAACAGTGGCTCCCAGGGGCAGGGAGTCAGGTGGGGACAGAGCTCAATTTGGGAAAATAAACAGAGGCCTGGAGCCAGATGGTGGTGATGGATGCACAACACTGTGAATGTATTTACTGCCACTGAACCGTATGCTTAAAAATGCTAAAGATGGTAAATTTTATACCTTTATTTTAGGTGTGTTTTACCACAATAAAAAAAAAAAAAAAAAAAA